>NW_002060947.1:6829238-7004946 GCF_000150275.1 Trichoplax adhaerens
ATATTTTTATAAAGTATCAATATATATTGAACTGTTACAATTACTAATTGGATACTTTTATATTGCGATTACAGTAGCAAGGATTTCACAGATAATTTTGCTGATTTTCGATCAGATGTTCTCCATCATTTAATTACGATAGAAAGCTTACTGAAAAAAATAAGTAATGAAGATCCGGCATTAATTTGAACTGCGAGTACTTAAAAGCTTATTAATCAATTATCCGCTTAAGGATAGGTGGCCGCTTTGCTATTAGTTAATATATTTATGCACTCCTTAAATATTTGTTGATTTTACGTATAAAATTATAATTTAAGTAGCAAATCCTCATTTATATAATATAGTTACGTCTCTTAAAGTCGATAATTATCATTGTAAAAAGACTAGTCTTCTGTAATCTAGAAGTTATCCAAACGTTAATTTGTTTTTTCGTGAACGGTAATTTCTTGCGTTATGTTCATTATTACTGTATGTGTTATACTTTGAGCTATAGGTTAATTTAATATATAGTTGTTAACAGTTACACCACTAAGCTCAGTAATAATTACGTTTTTATGGAGATTGTGTACTCAGATCTTAATTAAACGGCGTCAGTGCAGTTTGTTAACTCGTACACAGTATTAAAGCAGAGTTAAGATTTTATATTCTTAGTAATGTGATATGTTGCCATATTTCATTACATACTTAACACAGATTAGCTTCCGTTACAGTATAGTATACTTCTACATAAAAATGATTTGCATTTAACAGCTTGTTCTTAAATATCCCATTAGTGCTTAGGCTCGATTTTTGCATATAAATAAACTAGCTTAATCGGTCTTTTTCGTTGACAAATAATTCTTTTATTGTGCTTTTCAAACATTACATTACTGGTATGTAAGTGACTTATTTATCCTCCATCCAGCTATGTCATAACCGTCGCTTGTGGCAAAGCTTTGGTAAAGAACTCTAGAGTAAGTACAGTAACTCGGGCTGCTTCTCCAGTATTTTCCAGTCTCTATCCGAGCAATATATGAGAAATCAATTTCTCAGCTGTACTCCACAAACAACTGATTTATAATTAAATTTTTCTTCACACTACGACTCCTGAACGCTTCTTAAGCAATTAGTACTTTAATTTTAAAACCACACACACTTAAATATATTTGTAACGTGAATTCTAACGTTATATACAATTACTAAATAGATACGAGTATGTAGATATTGTGGAACTTAGAGTGCTGAAACGCTCATTCGTCGTCCTTATATGACTTTTCTCAGATCTAACGACAATCAAGACTAACACTTTGGTATACTAATCTGAGTAATTTTTCACTGTGACAACAAACCCTCAATCTCTAGAAAGATCACATTCACATTCCCATCACTTGCTACTGGCAAATATCATAACATAAAGCCACTAAGTTCTCAAATTCGCTAGAAACTGATATTAATGTTAAATTAGAGATAAAAAAATTCTACAACTTTATTATTACCGACCTTTCAGGCATAGAATTGTTAATGAAAATGAAACGTTTTACAGCTCAAAATTAGCTACAGAAGCGTTGACCGATGTAAGCTGTCTTGAATAGGATGTGGTTTATAATGACTGTAAAAAACTACTGAAATTAATAAAATCCGATAGTAAATACTGTTGATGCTTGAAATGAATTTGATTATTGTATTATCAAAATTACTAATCTAATAAATTAACTCGAGCCAGATGATACTATTGAAGCAGGAAGACAAAATGCGCTGAATAGAATCGTTTAAAATCATGACGATAAATTTTACCATGTAGCACATTTAGTTGACTAATACAATGAATTGCGTACAATGGGGATCTGGTAAGAAGGAAATCTCTTCGTTACCCTACGCCTTTGCTTTTGAATCCAAATTCCCTGCTTCTATCGCTAATCTTTCTGAAATCAAGAAAAAATATAGAAAATAATACAGTCTAGCTCTTCTTCTAAATCATTTAAGGATAAGACACTTTACCTATTGCCTGTTCAATCAATTTTAAGAAACTCATGCTTATGTAAACCATTTAAAATGTGATATACCATGGTATTAACAATGATTTCATAACAGTATATTTCACTGATGTCGCGAAGCTAAAAAAATGCTTCATTTGGAGGACTTTAGAATACGGATGCAGCTTGACATTGCTGTAAATGATTTGCTCCTATATAGCTATAATTTTAATTTTAATAATCTTAGCTAAGTAAAGCTATGGCCGTAGCGTGTTCTAAAGGCAGATGGTAACTCATTTAACATTACTAAAATTTCATAATGGTTGCTAAAATTAATGATACGCATTTCATAAATTATTTTTTTAAATGATCTGATCCAAGCTTTGTTATAGTTGATTTTTTAAAATTTTAACCAAGTATTATTTTAAATGATAAACTATTAAATTGCCATCAATTAAAAATTATGTATAGCGCATTTGTATTCTGAGAATCGTGATGACGCAAAATGAAAATTTCGCTAGATATTCTTAAATGTACCGTAGCCATAGCCATAACTATGTACTGTTATTGTATGCCTCAACTAATGAATCTGATCCAAATATAATGAATTTAGCTGATTCTTCAAAATAGAGTTAGATATATGAGAAACGACGCAATAACGTCTAGCAATTAATTATACGATAGTTATTAACTATAACTATCTCACTAATCACACCCAAAGTGATCTGATAATATAACCCGTTAAGACTAACGTTTATAATATATCAAACAATCATAGATATTATTTTACTGCCATCTTTTCGATAAGAAAGCAGCAATTTTATTCGTTATACATTATACTATGTTACTTGGGATGGGAAATAAATCAGAGCCTAATGATTTTTCTTTACGTCTGTTTTCATGAATAATAAATTATATTGTTAAGCTTTAATCTTTTCAAGGCACCTACTATTTATTCTTCTATATAAAGCAAAGGCAGTAACAATTTAGACAGGCATCTACATAAGTAGCGACTAGGAGAGAAGATGAATAAGAATGATAGATTCAAATAAAATTAATATGAAAAGTATCTCATCGTGGTTAATAATCTAACATTATTCTATGAAACAATAGCAAGATAACTGAATAGCATTTCATACAATAGAAATTGCAAGTCATGATTGCTTACTAGATTAAACATGATATAGTAGTATAATGATAGAAAGACATCAAAATTATGACGCAATGAAATCATGAATGCTGCCTATCTATTATATTTTAGTTCTAGCCAACTAAATCGTGGCTGTGTTACTTGTTTTTGTCAACGATTGCACACCGAAACTGGACTTGCCTGTTTCTATAGAACATGCTATAAAGTAGCCTTTAAAGGTTTGCTTGGCTGTAGCGCCATTACCATAACGCATTATTTATAGTTACTACCTTACCGATTGATTATAAAAATAATCTGTAAGCAGATCAAAATCAGGCTTAATCCCGCTTCCTATCTTATTTATTCTGACAAGTAAATTGGAAAAGTTGAAATAACGCAACTTCAGCCAAAATTCGAGATTGATTTTAATTAAATCATTTTAACTGTATGAGTGCCGCATTGTTGTAAATTCTGCTACTTGTATACAGAAGAAGTATAAATCATGAAAAAAACTTCCAAGATCAAGGCTTTTGATCAAAACGTCGATGACGAGCCGGATCGCCATAATGTTCGATTTATTAATAGGTGGAAATTTCCCAGTTGGGGATCAAAGAAAAACATGAATCGCTCTTCAACTATCGAACATGGTATTAATACTATGTTTGTTAAAGTTAGCGACCAGCAGAAAAGATCAAAATCTACAACAAGCAATGCCGTTAATAATTCATTAGTTAGCCTTGGCTTTGCCGTGGCGAATACTAAGGCAAGGGATCTCTATGAGGTGAGAAATTTGTTTGCTATAACTTATTTATTAACTTTAATCTTACCAAGAAACATGATTGTAGAATTGATGATAGTAAATTAAAATGGTATGAAATTTATATAATTATACAGTTATGGTTTATAGGGACTTCTTTGTTTTTCAATATAACTAATGCAGTCATATTGAAGAGATAAAGAATAACCTACCGCCATAAGCTATCAGTTGTATTTAATTTAAGAATAACGTGTTAAATCTATAACTGACACCGAGCAATAATTATACGATGAGCAGCTTAAAAGCATCGCTAAATTCAAAGCTACATTTTACTAGATTCGTTCTGATTCGTCTTTGATATCATAAGCTTTCCTGATGAGTAATAGAATTCATATTTGAGATATTATAATTGATTAAGTAAAAGCTGAAGAATTTAGCGTGAAAGATTACTGTAACTTACGGATTTAATTCGAAAACTATCAAAACTTTCTTGCTTTTACTACTTTTTTTAATTTTAATTAAAGTATCTTATTAACTATCTAGCTATAGCTAACAAGAGTGAAAATATATATTTAGAAAAATTCTTTTTCATACTTAACTCTAGCCCTAACCCTAGCCATAATATTTAAATAGGAACGATAATCTAATGTAGCACTGGATTTGATCAATTAAAACTACTAAAAGTAACTCTAATTACTAGAAATATAAATTTATTTATTAATTTAAAATGGGTTAAATAACTATAGTGTAAGCAGAAAAAAGTAAATTTCTATTTGGCTACGAATCTAATCTTGCACTTTCCCAGTACGTAAATTTATCTATATCATAATTTTAACTCTTCTGTGGATCATTAATATTTCGTGCAACCATCTTTAACTTATTATTATATCGATAAATAAAATACGAGTCCTTTGTAAGCGATAGTTGATGTTAATTAACACTATAAATACTTCTTGATAATGATTAGACTGTCATCTTTAAGATACAGTTATTCAATTTCACGCTATTGATTCAATGAAAGACTACCATTATATAGTTTATGCTTCGATCGCCAAACGCAGTCAAAAATTTCAAACCTTTCTATCTTTCACTACGTCGTTATATTTGATCCGATTGAAAGGTGATATACAGTATTTAAATTCTGATTAAAGAGTTGAATGCAAGTACCTAGAGATTAATGAGCAAAGTAAATTTTTCAAGGATTGTAGTATCATTAGTTATCTTCATCAAACTAAACTAAACTCGAATTTATTTAAAATTTAGTAATTCATTTTTCAAATACTATCATTATCTAATAACTTTATTTTGACTTTTTAGCTGTAATTTGAACTTAGAAATAAGACAATATTCATATTTCGACATCAATTAAATTTTATAGGCTGAAGCACAAAGTTATGACATTTTAATAGCAGAACTGCTGCAACTGACCTATGTCTGGAAATGATGTCAATAAAAATAGACAGGTGGTCTAGATTAGTGGCGCTAACTAGTTGGCTAATTGTTTCTTTTCGGTCTCAATTATAATACTACAATAGTTATTTTAGAAAGAATGCAATGCAGCTATTACTCGTATCATTTTAAAATAGCTGATTTATATTTAAAGTAGTTTAAAATTTGGGTAAAGATCAAGTTTTGCTGCCTGACGAAGTGATAGCAAATGATTGTGGGGGGGGCATCTTTCCCTAAAGAAATAGGCAAGTACGACATAACTTATGCTGTCTTAATGCTGTCTTTAGGGGTTGTTTAGTTTAAATTGACAATCTATTGAAGACATAATGAGAATTGTTTGTGATACTGCTATCAGTAATTAGCTAATAATATAATGAACTTTCCATCCTATGCGTGAGGAAGCTAAATGTAGAGGATTGATCCTAAGACCGATATTATAAATATTGTTAATGATTCTCTAATTAATTATATTAGATTTATGAATTTGATCAATGTAAGTCTTGAATTTTTCCTTCCCCCAAACCGTGCAGTAACATCATGATTTCATTACGAATAAGATTAAAAGTTAATTCATTTTTACTGTCTCCATATTCCTTTACTATATCTATTTATATTGTTGTCCTAATTCTTTTCGTAAATTTACTTCTAAAATACATAGTTGAAATCTGCCATATCGCTTAATTAATTAAGTGAGATACAGCGGTTAAAGCTTCATTTGTCCCATTCGCGTTAAAAATTTAGTAATAGGTAAACCGATAAATAAAATTTATTAACAGGGAGAGAGTCATCACCAAGTGTATATTGTAATTTTGAATGGCTATTAATCTGGATAGTTAACTTTAAGATAGTTTAGCGAAATCTGCTTATCAGAGTATTCTAGACTACCCGTGCAAGTTAAGGAATAGGAATATTTCACGCTTCAATCTTTAATTTTTTTGTCATTAGTTTGTTTATTTAATGATAAAGTCAGTCTGAGTTTTTTGCAAAGAGTTAAAAGCAAAGACATTAACCTTGCAAGGAACTAAAATATCTGAGTTATCGATCTAAATTAACATGGTGTTTCAACTGCGTTATAATTAGCTTACTAAAGAGTTTCAAATCATATTTTCAAGCTACATCCAATCCACGTTACTACTAAACTTGGTACCAGATCGTTACCATAACGAATTACAAAAGATATTAATTCATCGTACTAATTCATATAAATTTTACATAAATTAACAGGCAATCAAAAAGAGCTCAATAGAAGAAATAGAAAATCTACTTGCTCTCAACTACTACCGTGATAAAATCAACTCAGTTGATAAAGAGAATTCATTTACTTTTATGCATTATGCTGCAAGATATAATCGATCCGATGTTATTACTTGCTTGATTGGCTCCGGCGCAGGTAATTTTTCATATTTAATGGTATACATATTTTATAAATTACAATAGCTACAGATTTATCTCTAAGAGTAAGCTTATTAATATCTTTATCTAACCTTGTATGATTGTCATCCAGTTAATATTGCCTACAATTGTTTTTTTATTATTTAGATGTTAACAGTAAAAGTGGCAGAGATGGCATTGCTCCTCTCCATGTCGCCGCCCAGCATAATTGTACCAAGGCAGCTCAAACTCTAATTCAGTTTGGCGCAAAGCTTTGTGGTAATTCTAAAGCGAAAGAAGGTCCTTTGCATTTTTGCTGTAAATACGGAAGTGAGGGAGTCGCCGAGGTATTACGATATTGTAATAATAATTATTCTCTTGAACTGCAATAACCAGCATAAATCTGTTCCAGGAATCACTTTTTTATTTTTAGACTACATTTAAAATCGCCACTGAAGTAACATATCGCTATTATTGTCCTATTTTGCATATGTTAAAATTGATTTATTTGCATATCGTATATGAACTAGATCATTCTAAGAGAAGCTGAAAAACTCAATATTACTGGAAAGATAGTTAAC
Source organism: Trichoplax adhaerens (assembly GCF_000150275.1). Taxonomy (NCBI): domain Eukaryota; kingdom Metazoa; phylum Placozoa; class Uniplacotomia; order Trichoplacea; family Trichoplacidae; genus Trichoplax; species Trichoplax adhaerens. The sequence goes on from NW_002060947.1 coordinate 6,836,478, forward strand.
CACCCTGATAATGAATCCTACTATCCTATCCATTTTGCTGCTTTATATAATAAGGAGAGGATGATTGATATTTTGGTAAGCCTAAAAGTATTTGGTAACAGATTTGTAGTTAATTAGTATAGACAGTATCGCATTAAATTAACAGTCTTTCTTAGCTAAACATATTCAACCCGTTTGACGAACTACTCGTCATGTAGCTAAAATATGGCGCAAGTATAGTAAAAAAGAACATTAACGGTCGATTGCCTTCTCATTTTGCGGCTGAACGTAAAGATACTTCTATTTTAGAGCATCTACTGCAATACGGTAAGTTGAATATATTCATAAATTTGATGAAAATATGCGTTATACGCAATAGTTTATGTACAACTGGATTTTGGAACCATTTACTTATAGCCAAAATTAAGGGACAGAACGACTATATAATGATATCTAATAATGAGGGAGGCACAGCTCTTCATGTAGCAGCAGATGTTGGTTCTATCGCGGTAAGTTTACAAAGCATCTTATTGCATTTGATTTAATTCGAAGATAATGAAAATTTAACCTAAATGGAATATGGAACCGGAATCAATATGAAAAATTGCATCTATTCATCTCGTTAGGCAGCAGAAGTTTGTTTGAAATATAACGCGGATATCGAAGCTCAAACAGTAAATCCAATCATAGTTTTTTGTTTATGGCGATATTGCTGATACGATGTATCGCATATTTTGTACGATAGTATAATATAGTTTGTTGGCGTTTATTGATAAACAAAGTTATCTTTGTAGTTCTTTCGCTATATATTGAATACTTGCTTATTTTATCTAGTATGAACTATTAACACCTTTTCACATTGCGGCTATGAATGGCAATTACGAATTTGCCGAGTTTCTCACAAATAGAGGAGCTAAAATCAACTCAAAAGACAATGAAGGAAAAACATGCCTGCACTATGCAGCTTTGAGTAATAATCTTCCTTTAATTGGGCTCATGATCCAGCAGGTATGTTCGCCGATGCTTGTTAAGAAGGTCTCAATTGCATGACTTTTGCTTCTTGTAGGGTCAATATCGTAAGATCATAATTAAACTTCATCAATTCATTTCATACAGGGAGCAGATATTGAAGTTCGCGATAACAAAGAACATACACCATTACTTTCAGCTGTTTATAAAGGGTGTTCATCTGCTGTCAAGAAATTGCTTGAATTAGGGGCTGATATTACGGCTACAGACTCTAATGGTCGACATTGTTTGCATTATCTAGCTGAGCAAGCTGATTTGAACACCTTGTTGATTTTGCTAGAAGTAAGCTTACAGCATTTACATGCACAGATATCATTTTACCTTTAACATTTTGAACTATAATTTTATTAAATAGAATGGAGGAAAGCAACTAATAGATCGTCCTGATAACAAAGGCATTGTACCACTACGCCTTGCAGCTTTAGCAGGAACTATTGGAGTAAGCTTCGTAACAGTATATCTCTATACTATTACCCTTTAAGTTATAAATCAGTTCATTATTGCTGGTCAATTAATAGAATTCTTTAGATACAATATTAGACACAACACCCAAGTAAATGGCAAGGCCACTTATATTTCGATTAGCATTAGTGTATGCGAATATATCTGATGAGTTTGTTCATTTTCTTTTAAAAATTATAGGCAGTATATTATTTAGTCCAAAATGGTGCATCTCCGCACATCTTGGATGAAGAAGGAAATACCTTGTTGCATTTAGCAGCTAAAGGCAATCATCGCGATACAATTAAGCATATTCTGGAAGACATCAAAACAAAAGATATCAACGTTAGAAACACGTTCGGTCAAAAGCCTATTCATATTGCCGCTAAATATGGCCATAATCGTGTCGTTCACAATATGATTAGAAACGGTGCTGATATTAACAGCAAGTAAGAAGTCAAGAATTGAAATAAGGGCGTTTGATAGATCATCTGGCCTACCATTTTGGCCGATGACGCTTGAATCAAGCTAATAATCATAATTTTTTTATTAAATAGGGATATTTATTCCTACTATCCTCTACATTATGCCGCTAAAGGTGGATTTAACGCGGTAGTCCAGCTTTTAGTCTCTAAAAATGTTAAAATTAACGTCTTAGATCGTTCCGATGTAAGTACTCATAGCAATCAAAATATGGTGGTCAGTTTCGATTAATACAGTAGTTAATATAAGTTCATTGATTTTGTATCTGGTGTCGCATGGAATAGAATTATTTCGTCATTGTAATTTACATTTATAATGTAAAAGACATTAAATTCTATTACGTAAATATAATCTTTATTCATGAAATAATATAGACAATCTAAGATTAGCAGATATTCAATATTGAAACATAATAATTTAGGTAGTTCGTACTGAGAGAATGGCATCATATCAAAACTGCAATACTCTTTATATTTTCACTTTTCCTAAATTTACATTGCTGTTTAAAATAACTAAAATTCCTAATACAATTAATTTACTTTTAATCTGGAAGAATACACCCCTACATTTAGCATCTGCTAATGGACATCAAGAAGTAACCAAAATATTATTAGCAAGCGGAGCCGACCCAACCACGATCAATAATCAGGGTCAAAATTGTTTAGACATAGCGATCGAAAACGAGCATGCCGAAATTGGACTACAAATTATCAGTAGTAAATAGTAAGATTCGAAATTTGATATTTTAATCTTTTAGGAGCTTATTTACTTTTCTTGACTTTATCGTTTTCTTAATTTGCCGTAGCTACTACCGTAATTAGAATATTGCTATCGGAAAATTTGTTCTGAGGTCTAACTTAATTTTGTACTCCTAGTTGGGAAAAAGTTCTTGAAAACAGAGAATTTGATGGGCAAACACCAATGAAGAGACTTATCGAGAAGCTTCCTGCTGTCGCTAGTGTAAGTATAAATTGTGATATGTTTTTTTATAGGCCGTAAATAATAGTAGAAGCATTTGTGGTCTAGTACGTATATTTACACTCATTATATTTCATAGTATATTTATTTAGCTACATTAACAGATGCTATTTTATCACTTTTCTTACCTGAATGCTCTTGCTTTAAGAAAGAAAGTAATCGATAACAGTGATTATTTTAAAGACTTTAGTAACTATATCACAATTCAGAATCTTATAATAATCCTTGAAAGTGTTTCAGTTCTTAAAACTTATATGTAGCACTTGTAGAAGAGGAAAGTATGAATTACATTCTCAATCGCAGTATGGTACTCTCTAATCTATTGCAGGCTGTTATGGATCGATGTGTAACATATACCAATGAAATTGGAGAGTCCAAGGAAGAAGAGGTTAGATAATGACGTTGTCGAAAGCGATTATCTTCAACATCACATTAATATAAGATTCTAGATAAATAAATGGATGAGATAACAGCTAAAAGCTAATAGGGTAATATCGTTATATTGTAAATAATCTAGTCGACAAATTATACTAGTGGTAAACCTGAATATGTATTATTAGAGATCTAATAAATGATCACAATCATTTTAATCAAAACTTTTTTAGATTCTTTTCAACTTTGCCTATTTGGAAACTCCTCCATTTCAAACCAGGCATAAAAAAGTTGATGATGGTTATTTAGCAGCATCGGTACGAGTCTTAATAAACAGCCTCAGGGAACTTAATCCTTAGGGCAAAGAGTAATTTGTGCGCACGCAATCGACTGCGACCAACTTGTTCCTTATAAGGCATTTACTATTGCTCTATTAGAGTATCCTTTCGCATAACAGGATCAAATTAATGAAGCACCCCCTCATTCGGGCTTATCGACACTATAAATGGTATTAAGGATGAGTGTAAATTTATACTCATGATTCTGCTAGAGTTAAATTCAATATCTAATTAAAATAAAACTCTCTTATACACATTAACGATAATACAAAAATTATTCATCAATTTAGGAATTCCCTACTACGATATCTCTATTATGGAAAAGTTTTCGTCAATCTAGTGTTTCTGTTGGCTGTTTGCGTACCAGTTAGCCTGAATATTGGGAATTATTATGAAGCTGTCCGTAATCAAACTGCAAGCAACGCTGTTGGAGCAGCAGTAGTGGCGCAGGTATAAAGTAAATTTTTTTAGTATTAATGCACTTCAGCTATATTTTTATTAGCTTCTAATCCCGTAGATGTAGTTACTTCTGAGTGAAATCACGTATCTAATCTCATGTTGATGCCTATTATTCTTTTGATCTATAATTTGGGATATATCTGGACCATTTGGATGAAAACATTGATTGCCGATAATTAGTATTCGGAGGCAGTCTATACAAGAAATATTGTTACTTTTTGTGCCGTGGTATTTAATATTTTCATCAATTTAACCAAATATCTTTTCCAGGTTAGTTTATAAATTAATATTGGACAATGATTTACTACGTGGTGTTTGACATTTATCTGAGCATGACCAAGCCTTAAATTTGTCATTAGGCTTAACAAATACGTTAATCACAGTTTTTAATTGATTTAGATGTAACATAATCTGTTTCAGCAATAATTTAAATGACAGTTCTGTATCGTCTATTCTAGCCCAGGAAGCTTAAACAAATCGGAATAATTAACGACACTGGAACTTCCATACTGGAAATTGGAGTCGAATTATTAGTTCTGTTGTATTGTATCCCCTTTGAACGGCCAACAACGAATTTCACAGTTCAGATGGGAGCTCTAATTATTTTCCTCTCCATAATCAACTTTCTAGTGCACCTGAAAAGGTAAGGCTTGAATAGAATTCTGCTTAATATTGTTAAGCTTAAATCGTATTGATCATTATCGTGAATCAATTTAAAAATGTGTTAATAAGTAGAGAAAGTAAATATTTCGTGCTAGCTGTCACCATTAAACAGAATGTTACGATCGCGCATCATTATTTTCCGTTAAGAAAAACCCAGATAGATGGATAAATTTCATTTCAATTTTCCTATTAACCAGTGTAGTATCTATTTTGTGCAGAAACTTTCGTTACCTAATAGATACCACTATCTAATGTAGAATATAAACGCGTATCATAAGCACTTTATAACTCGCAGAAACCCAGTGAATGTGCATAGCTTACTAGTATACAAGTTTAAGTGAATAGCTAGGTACGCGCTACATCTAGTCTACGATATTTTCGAAATGGGTGACATTAGATGAAGTCAATTCTATTCATTTAAAACTGATACGAAGTTATTAAATTCTTCAATGAACTAATGGAAACTTTATCAATTTTCTTACATAAAACTAATACAGGGCGTTCGGTATCGGATTATATTTGACCATGTTTCTTACCATCATGAAGACAATTATTCGAGCTTCACTAGTCATTATTCTATTTTTAACCGCCTTTGCCATTGCATGCTATATGGTTTTAAGACAGCTGGTAAGTAGTAGCAATTTTACATATTGCAAAATCTATCATTAACATTAATTACGTTTATAGCCGGAGTTCAGCGAATTCGGATATGCGTTTATACGTGTTCTAACCATGATGGTGGGAGATATTAGCTACCGCGAAACATTCCAACATTTATACGACACCAATCAACTGCAACACTCCAGTTTAGCCTTGATCATCATTGTCCTCTTTGTGATAGTTATTAACATTGCCTTTGCCAATTTATTGGTATGTCGATATTGAGTTATTTTTAATTCTACTTATTACCAATATTTTTTTCGATTTAATTGATTTAATAATGATGCCCTGTCGTATTTAAGGTCGGTTTGGCTGTAGGAGATATAAATGAAGTCAGATCAAATGCCGATATCAGTTTAATTCAGATGGATCTTTCCTACATTAGCGATGTCAGAACATGTCATTTACCGAAATGGCTGCGAGTTTATTTTTCTCGGTCAGCATTAGTTCTTCGAAAACATCAGAAGATAAAACTAAGAGAAAAGGTTGAGGATATTAACTATATATAGCTATTGCACGTGACTAATTTTTTCTACATAGGACCATCATAACTTAGTATGATATTTAATAGATATTTTATTGTTTCTTTAGTATGAATGGGAAAAGTTAACTGAAGGTGTTCAACTGCAAGTTCCTACCGAGAATGCAGCTGCAAAATGCAAAACCATCACCATGTTGGAAGAGTTAAGAGAGCAACACTTAGAGTAAGTAAAGGAATTGCTCTTGTGACAGCTATAGGTAGTTTATAAGATGAGCCATATCTTACAACAGCTATCAAACGAACTACAATATCAGATCTTATATCGAACTTATGCTATTACTAATTATTATGTCTTCAAACGCGATTGTAGAATCAAAGACATGTCAGATAAGTTCACCGACTTTCGATCGGATGTCTTCCAACGATTATACAGAATGGAACAAGAAATCAAAAAAGCGAATGAAGATACTACGAAATCTTAAACTATTGACTAACCTAAGATATATTAGCCAACAATAAGTAACTGCCTAAATAGCTGTCATTATATTCACGGATTCCTTTAAAAGCAATTCGATTGTGTATACTAGCGTATAGAAGTCTTATTTATTTATCAATGTCTCCGCATACCGGATATTATTATAGACAAAATCTTTCTTCCTTCGTAAGCTACGATTAATCGATTTAATTATTGGATTATGTATGCATTTTCTCGGATAACATACTTAATTCTTGTGCGTGTTATGTTCTGATAAATAAGACAACAATCCTTTCTGTATTTACGTAATCAATGTCAGTAATGATCTTCCTTACGAATATCGCATGACAAGATCTTGACTAAAAGAGATCAGGGCAGCTTGGATTTATATCTATGAACTATGGGCTGCTCATAGAAGAGTAAAGATTTTAAGCTTTTAGTTATTTCATTCCAAACTTTCATAAACCTATAATGGCAAATTTATTTAGCTTCAGAGATTGACGTCTCTGTAATGCCTGTTCTATCTATAAATATAATAAAAAATCTAAATCATGTAACATCTCCAAAATAAAGAAATACGCGGACAACAACCGAAATGCGAATATAAATTATATCTGGCTTATTTTAACCATCTAATTTATAAATGTCTTTCAGAGAGTCGCAAAATTCTATTCCTTTTGAATTTCTATCATTTAGCATAAGGTGGCGTCGATACAATTGACAACTACTCGTGATTGACAATACTAATTTGATTTACGAGTTAGAATATTTTTAAACGACACATTCAACATTGATATGCCCCTATTTTCATTATTTCTGGTGTACTTTGCTTTATAAAATATTTTCATTTCATCTAGTCACTCATATGCGCTAAATCATGCTTACGGCAATGGCTGCTGTACAGACATTGCGCCATCAATGATCGCTATTTACAGTGGAATGATTGATGTGTGGATTTCAATTAAGTTATCCAATCCTTCATGATTACAAGTTTTTAATTACGCTAATCTATAATTTCCTGCTCAGCAAAATGATATGCTCGTTGTTACGTGCAGCTGCTGAAATATTCATTACACTATAGTACAGTACAGTAGTTGCCAGATGATTGCAATTACTAAGGGAATGTGGTACAGCAACGTGTGTGTAGATAAGCGTAAATATCTGATAGTATGAGTTACTACCTTTACAATACAAACTGTAAATGAGCTGGTATATAAGATCGAGTTTATAAAATAAAAAGGTATCTTCTTTACAAGGATCTATGTGTTAGGTTACGTCACTATATTAATTAAGAACTTAACACTCGTATAGCACTGGCAGTAGAAATGCCAACTACAATATAATTTTAACCGTGTCATCATGCTCAAATTGATGTAAACTGGTTGAATTCATCAAAATCTAATCTCCTACACTTAGAAAGAATTAGGTAAGTGGACGCAAAACTATGATTCAGTTGATACACTTGACGATGCAAAGAGAGATTGACCGAATTGGTGATCAGTTGCTTGGCCATTCATAGGGATTGACAAAGTTAATGGCTAGTTGCTCGGCCAGTCATAGGGAATGGCCGGTTCTCGGGGATTGACCGTAAATACATATATACGTACAGTACATGCAATCGGAATTAATCAAAGTGCTTTCGAGGCTCAGGATAATCGTATTCATAATATCGGAATACTTAATTTCCAATTTATCCATGGGCATTTTGTGTATTATGCTGTAGCTACTTTGTAATTACCGATTTCTACCGTAAAATTATCCCCGAGCTTCCACGGAGTAGGCTACTAGCGGTAAGATGAAATATTATTCTGTGTTATAAACATATTAAAATTCTCGTAAAATTATCCCCGAGCTTCCACGGAGTAGGCTACTAGCGGTAAGAAAAAAATATATTCTGTGTTATAAACATATCAAAATTCTCGTAAAATTATCCCCAAGCTTCCATGGAGTAGGCTACTAGCGGTAAGATAAAATATTATTCTGTGTTATAAACATATTAAAATTCTAGTAAAATTATCCCCAAGCTTCCACGGAGTAGGCTACTAGCGGTAAGATAAAATATTATTCTGTGTTATAAACATATTAAAATTCTCCTAGTCGATGTGATTCACTAAAGTTTAATTAAGCAGATGACATACGGTACATGCCTGTGAGACACATTAGAGACTCTAGGGTTTCTAATGTCTACGTAGTTGTAGTCTATAAATAAGACCCTCTTCTTAAAAGCATCAAAATAATATGAAGGGATCCGACGGTATACTACATTCAATCATTCAAATCCTTAAACAAGAATTCAATCTAGCTTATAAAGCATTGTACACCAAGCACATATTGTTACCCAAGCTACTCACAGCGCAAAAGTATATAATAATAAAATAGTAATTTCAGCGCATAAAGCTGGCTCGTTCATATTGAAATAACGATAAAAGGTAAAAAAATTCTTCAAACTTAGGCTGTAATTGCCTTTGTCAACTCGAGTTCTACATAATGTTTACTATAGCTTACTTTATATTGTGTATCAGCTTTTATAGAACATATGCTACGATAGTTTTGAAAGTTTAGAACTTATCATGTAGGAATGAATACAATAATATCGTTGGCAAGTTTAAAATTGCAAGTCATGGTTATCTTGCATACCTTAGGATGGTATTCTCATCATATGAAAACGTTATAAGTGCTCTCTTATTTACCCTAGGTTCATTAACTAGCTGGAATATTAATGAACTATTAGATAATTGTTTAAGTGGAATATAATTAACAATGCCATACAATGGTTACAGTTGTATTGAATTATTCTGTTTAGCTACTAAATGCCTATACAAAAATAGTAAGAATAAAAATTACACTAGACAACGATTTCCCCTTAAACGTACGGTTCAGAAGTAAAAGGCTTTAATATCATCAATAGTGAAGAAATAACAAATTTGCCAAGATTTTTCAACCCACCATGGTAAAAAATTCTTCATCAGTATTGCCCTTTCAGGGTAGCGATGAAGAAAATCCGGACAATAAATCACCGAAACAAAAATCATTCCCATTTGGAGTATTTAGATCGGAAAATAAGCAATCAAATACTGAAAAGAAGCCCGATGATATCAAATCCTTTCTTACTCGCGTCACTAGTCGAAAAAGGAAGGGTAAATTACCCGAAAATTCTATCAATAACTCTTTAGTTAGCCTTGGAATAGCCATGGCCACTTCAACAACGAAAGATATCCACCAGGTTTGTGATTATCTCGTCTCATTTTCTGGTTCATATACGGTACTGGACGCCATCACATCGCAGTTTAAATAACTTTATAGACTGAATTCGCCGGGGCAATTTTAGAAGGGTTGTCATTTCTGAACAGTTTACTAAAACTATGGATATTAAGTCCAGCTTTGTTTCTCCACAGCAAATCGTCAGCCTTAATGCCACACTTACTGCAAACTGCATCACACCAAATCGGTTATCGTTATTAATCAAATATCTTATTTTTGTCATCATGAGTACGCTATGTAATCAACTTGTTAGTTATCAACTACTTGCATGATATTCGTAATAGAAAATAACTCTATGTACAATGATTCAATGTACGCGTATGAGCTTTCGTTGACTTTGGAGGCCATGACGAACAGTCGCAGTAGTAATTAACATTGTGGAAATTTGAAAATGTAAATAGCATCAATGTTAAATTTTAAACTCTACAAGCTATACTATTGTAAGAGATTTAAATATTGAATCCCCAAAAGCGTGATGACGATGAGAGTACAGTTTGAATATACTTCAATCTTATTACAAGAATCACTGATTCCCAATCCACATCAAATTTATGTTATAGAAGGCATTCCGTTACAACTTTGTTGAATTTATAATTTATTTATAATTAGGAATCTAAACATTTTTTACTGCGGTTTACCACCTAAATCAGCATTACTAACCTAATCCTAAAACAAAATTAATACGAGAATCTATATTTATCGAATGTAACTTAGTATCTTAATATCCTTGAGTTAATAAGGACATTTCTCGCCACTGCCTAGTTGATACTGGTACTGCATACTACATTGAAAATGTGTAGCTAAACTTTGTACTCATAATGCAATATTAATTTCATCAAACCCTTTAATTTAATAATGAAATTATTGATGATAAGTAAACGATTAGAAATTACTACAAGACATTAGATATCTAATATCACAGCAGTTGTAGACTTACTTGATGATACTAAAGGAATGAAAAAATAGCCAAGCGAAATGACTGCTATCGTACATTAGCTTTATATTTATCAAGCAAACTAACCTTTCTGAAGTTCAATGCGGCACAAGTAACAAGCCATACCCATACTTCCCCTGATTACTGCCAATTAAGGTTAAAGTTATGAATCAGAAAACAAGTGACCAGTAAAAGCGAATTTGGCATCACAAAGCTAAAAGCTAATGAGACTATCAGATGAAATGATCTTCACAGGGCTTTATTCTATTTCTCGTTGCATCAAGTGAATAAACGAATTTTTCTGTATTAAAACTTAGTAGCCAAGAGTATAAATTAGATTTAATCTATGAATCGATCTGAAGCAATAGCAACCGGTTTTTAAAAGTTTCCTATTTACTCTTAAAAGCTTCTTATACATTGTACTAATATCTAATACTTATACTGTAGGCAATACGAGAAGGTTCTATGCGTGATATTGAATATATGATGGAAATTGCCTTTTATCGAGAGAAAATAAATCTATTCGATAAAGCCAACACATTCACACTAATGCATTATGCTGCTCAGTATGATCAAGACCAGATTTTGGTTTGCTTGGCTCAAAACGGAGGCGGTAAGTAAACTGTACCGTCCTAATTCTGCTAGTACAATATATAAGTTAGAAATAGCAACTAAATGGATCTACATTAAAAGAGAATACTTTTAAACCGAAACAGATAGATGATGTCTCATTAAAATTTTAAGCTATATTACTACGTATGCTAGATAATGTTATCTTGCTCATATTTAGATATCAATGCTAAAACCGCAAAGATTGGTCTTGTTCCATTACATGTTGCAGCCAAATATAATAGTACTAAAGCTGCTAAGGCCTTAATTGACCTTGGAGCTGATATTGATGTTGAAACTAAAGGGAAAGAAACTCCCCTACTTCACTGTTGCCAGCATTCCAGTCACCAGATTTGCGAGGTAAAAAACATAGTTATCGTTGTTTCGTTTTAAAATTAGCAAAAGGTTCACCCATAGATATTTTGCTACCTTCAATTAAAGATATATGTTAAAGGCTTCACTAAATCTTTGTTCAGAATAATAAAATTCAAGTTCGACTACTATTAATATTTTTCAACTATGTTTGAATTATTGCAACACTAAAATTATTTGTTAACGTACGTCAGATGATACTTATGGAAGCCAAAAGACGAAATGTACTCAGTAAAGTCGTTAACCATCATGATAATGAGCATTACTATCCAATACATATAGCTGGTTTTTACAGTGATCAGCGAATGATGGAGATTATGGTAAGTAAGAAATCATTCTATTTTCCTTGTTCTTATACGAAATGCACGCAAACCGATAATATGCTATAGGTACTAAGTACCTATACCTTCTAATAAAAATTCTGATCAAATATAGCTATTGGCCTTTTAAAAAGCTGCTATTGCTATCCCTTTATTTCATGAATATGAATTGTATTATTCGGTATTAAATCGGATATATCCGATCGTTTTTATAATTTAACAGCTTCGATATGGAGCAAATATTTATAAGAAAAACTATATTGGCCGACTGGCATCTCATTATGCAGTTTTACAAAAAACTACCGATGCCCTTGAAATTTTATTGCAGCACGGTAAGACTAACAATCTTAATGTATTGAATATTAATATTACTTCCAGCTCAAAGTGATTGATATTTCAATTTCTTAGCAACGACTAGAGAAGTTGAAGCTAGTCTCTTTAATTTTCGACCTATGTTCGCATGAGTAGAATAAGCGTAATTTTAAAACTTGGACCTTATAAATCTAGTTTGACAATTCAGTTATTAATTAAGGCATTTTGTCGCAATTATTTTACTAGCCAAAGCAAAAGGAATGCACGATTTTATCAAAATTTCCAATAAAGAAGGGGGTACGATTTTACATCTTGCTGCGGATCATGGATCGGTTGAGGTATTTATGTAATTTGCTCGATAATGCTCATTTAGAAGTAATAGTAAGTAGAATATTAGAAATCAAAGTCTCCATATCATTTGAGTTCAATCTTTTCAACGTTATTGATTAATATTTAAATCGATAACGGAATAAAAAGAAATCTAGTCTTAACAGCAAGTTTTTCAACTTTATTTTAGGCTGCTAGAGTTTGCCTTAAATATGGAGCTGAAATTGAAGCTCAAACGGTACTTAATTAATTTATTCATACCTAGGTTCATTATGAGAATGATATCAGTAATATCTTTCTTTCTAATGATATTATATCGGCTTACGTGACCAAGTCAAATTTTTTAATTTTTTAATAATTCATTCTGTACCTCTAGAATGAACTATTCACACCCCTGCATATTGCAGCTATGAATGGTAAATGCGACATATGTGAATATTTAACCAGTATGGGCGCAAATGTTAATGCTAAAGATAGTGAAGAAAAAACAACTTTACATCACGCTGCTCTGAGCAACAACGTTCTGATAATTGAGAGCATGATAAATAAGGTTAGTAAGTAGGATTCTATTTAATAGTCCTGGCTTTCAAAAGTTAGGAAAGATGGTTGCGTTGCATTTCCCAATTACTGAAATCTTTACGAGACGCAAGCTGAATTACGTACATTTATTATTTGTAACGTGGCTATTAATGAATTACATATGTGACTTCAAAAACTTTTCTAAATCAGTTATCGTAGGAGTTTATTGTGCATATTTAAGCTATAGAAATTTCTTCGTAGTAAGTCATTACAGAAGATCGAATACCTCAATTTCTATGATTTCGGTAGGGAGCCAATATCGAAAGTACAGATAAACAAAATCAAACACCACTTCTTGCAGTGATATGGAAAGGCTGTACGGCTGCTGTCAAAAAGCTATTAGAATTGGGTGCGGACATTACAGCGACAGATGATAGAGGTAGACATTGCTTGCACTATGTCGCCGAACAACATGATCATATAACCATGGATGTATTACTTGAGGTACAGATGATCTAGTTTTCCATATTAACGTACAAAAATTAAAATTTTCAAGAAGATTGCTCCGTTCTTACTATTTCCAGCACGGTGCAAGCTCTCTGGTCAATCGTCCTGATGATAGCGGAGTTCTTCCAACATTTATTGCGGCAGAAATGGGCGCTATTCTTGTAAGCATAGAATATTTTAATCTTGACCTTAGACTATAAAATGTTATTTAAAATAGATTTATAAAAATTAATTCATAATTTGAAATTGGCGTCTAAAATAATACTGGTATATGGTATTAAAATGTCATCGGACGTTTATGTAAGCGACTGAATTACAGGCTTTTCTTTATTTAATTCATGACCGGACTAGTTTATTTAGTAGCAATGCACTCTTAGAATATTTTAACTATACGTAATCTTGATATTTTTAGGTATTATATCGATTAGTAAGGAACGGTGGTAGCCTTGAATTATCCGATGACATCAAAAATACTGTACTTCATTTAGCTGCTATGAATAATCATCGGGATACCGTTAAATATATTTTAGAATATACGAAAATTAAAGATATTAATGCTCGGAATGCTAATGGACAGAAACCAATCCATTTAGCATCAAAATTTGGCCATAATCGTGTTGTAAATCACCTTATAAAATTTGGAGCAGAAATTAACAATAAGTGCGAACATACTGACGGTTATTAATTAATTTTATATTTCATTTATTCCATACATAATTATATTATTTTATTTCTTCAACACAGAGACCTCTTTTGTAATTACCCGCTACATTACGCCGCACGCAGCGGACATACTACAACTGTAGAATTACTGCTTGACAAACGAGCAAAAATTAATGTTGTGGACAGATCAGATGTGAGTAATACTTTAGCAATTCTCTAGCTGAATTGCTATCTTATTTTTAAATGTATACATAAAAGCAGTACTATTTAAGCTGCTAAAAGTATCAGCTTGTGTGTATTAAATCCATTGAAAGTGTTACTTAAGAAATATTTTAGCAGAGTTTATTACCCTATACGTTTCTGAATTATCATGGCCAGTAATAGGCGCAACATTTTATTTATGATGCGCCAACGCATGCTATCTATTAAATAACCCAACATTTCATTGACATACTTGCACCAAAGTCTGAATCGTTAATGCTAATTTCATAAAAATTAATATATCTAAGTGCAGTAAACCATCTTAACAATTCGCATGCTATATACTTAAGTTCCGGTAACGTTTCATATAAAATCGGTGACTAATTTTCTTTATATATACTTTGCTATGTGTAATTAAAGAAAACAGCATTGTATCTTGCTTGTGCAAATGGCCATACTGAGACTGCAAAATTACTCCTAACTCGCGGAGCCGATCCTACAGCAATTAATAATCAAGGTTTAAGCTGCTTAGATATTGCTATTGAAAATAACCAAACCGAAATTGGACTGCAAATAATCAGGAGCAAATAGTTAGTGATACATTATTCAAGTCCAGTCAAGGAGCTTTCTTGATACAGTATATTAAGAAAATATTCGATTTTTTCAACGTAGCTGGGAGAAAGCCATGGAAAACAGAAAATTGGACGGTTATACACCGATGAAGAGATTAATTGAGAAGCTTCCAGATGTTGCTTCGGTAAAAATTCGATAACTTTTGATCACTTTATCTATACAAACACAGCTTCAGCTTTACGTAATCTCAAAGGTAGATTAATCGTATTTTAATCCCTAATCAGAGTGTTTTAACATTGAAGCATCTCAGTATGTATTTATTTTTATTCGAGCTATTTCGAAGTGTCTTCAGTTTACGCTCTCATTTCCTTACTATGCAATATTCTATTACATAAGACCACAGAATTCCTTTTTCTAAGATAAATTCGGTATGTTTGCATCTGTACTTGCCAGTATAAACCTAACAGCTTCGAAATATAATCATTTTCTGTGCATTATCATAAATTTTATTTAACAGTATAGTATAGTATAGTATAGTATTCTAGGTCAAAATTAAAAGAGAAACGCTGTTCCGTACAATCTGTAAAATTACTAATACGATGACCAGCCAGTAATTACCATAGAAATATTTTTATTTATGATTGCTTCTTTGCTTAGATTGTTATGGACCGATGTATAAGCTATAATCAAACCGAAGATGGCAATAAAGAGGTTATTGATTTTAAGAATAAGTATCAGTAAACAAAGGGAAAAATAAATGATCTTATACATGTCGTTACTCAAACTGCTACTTCAAACGGTCACGATGATCACTTTAAACGCTCTATCTTGGTTTATTAACATTATAATTTAGGTTGTATTTAACTTTCGATATCTGGAGTCTCCCCCGTTTGATACAAGATTAAAAGATGTTAGAGATAATTACACCGCTGCCTCTGTAAGATCTTCATTTTAATTTTTGCGTATAGCAAAATTTTGTATTAATTCTAAGTTATATAAAATTATTCTACTGGATACGGCGAATGTTATATTAGTCAATAAGTAAGCTATAACATTTCTTGCAGAGCCTATTAGCTTCACAAAGAGTTGGTTTGATGACACATCCTTTAATACGTGCTTATCGTCATTATAAATGGTTAGTTAACTATGCTATGCATTTGTATTAGTTTAAGCCTTAGGGGTAGATGTTCATCCTTTACGGGGTTTTATCACCTATTAAAAAATTTTGGACAAATCCTTTCATAGGAATACCAGCATCAAATATTTTTATTATGTGCGAATTGCTGTATGCCTACTGTTTCTATTAGCTGTTTCGGTACCTATTGGTTTAAACATTCGCGAATACTATGAATATATTCGAAATACGACTGGCAATGTGGCACCTCCAACAAATAAGCCAGTGCGAGTGGTAATATAAGTCAGCTACTATCTTACTTAATAAATAATCATTCTATTTTCGACTAGAGCTATCTTATGTGTAGATAGTCTGATAGCATTTAGATAGTCCTTGGTAGTTATGAGACGAACATAATCTTATGTAATAAAGTGAAGTTTGCAAGAAACTGTATTTCTTGTTGTATTCTCGAGAAGACACTTTATCACTATGTCATATCTAAAGTCTAAAATCTGAATTGGCAATTTTTAAAACTCTAACTTTTAAAATTTAATATGCAGTAAGTTTATATATATATAAAAGCATACTAGTGCTCATTTTCTCTAATTATCTATGACCATAGCATTCCCAAGAGATATATAACAGATATATCATCCTGACGACGGCGATAATATTCAATGCAATATTGCACATCTTCAAATTTTTGTTGGCAGTGAGTATCTAACAATTCAGTGTGATATTTTCATCTTCAAGTATGAACGAATAATATTCAGCTGATACGCTATTTCAGAAGTATTTTATTGTTTAAATTTTTGCCTTTGTATTTTAAAACCATTGGCGATTCGTTAAAAGAGAGCTGTAGTACTAATAAATAATATTAGTAGGTCGTTCAAATAGGAAGATTTTTATGCACAATAAGGACCCTTGTCTATTATAGATACTTGATCCTTAAGTAGCGTACGATACTGCAGAGGCAGAAATATACTCATATAAGAGAAATTTAGAAAGCGAAATGTCAATTATGTTTTACATTCTCTACTGTTTGATGTAATATATATACCATGCTATACGAGTGTACTCTTGATATATTCGATTTTTTTCAAATAAGAACAGTTACAGCTCAAAAAATGTAGGAAAGAAATAATCCACATATAGAACAATTAATTGCTATTTTTTACTTGATGGATAGCCGAAAATTTATATAAAAAATATATCCCAGTCATTCCTTGAATTGGCCATTGAAGTTATGGCTCTCAGTATAAGTCTTCCATTTGAACGTGAGGTAACCAACCTAACGGTTCAGATTGGAGCTATGTGCATATTTCTAGCAATCGTCAATTTCCTAGCCCAATTAAAAAGGTTTGCATTTTATTATAATAACTACCTCATGCTAGCTCTAATTAAAGTGTAAATATTTCGACGATTAGCATAATATACGATGACCATAGGTGTTATAGATCGTTACGAGAGACAAGGAACATTAAAATTGCTTTATCAATACACTTCTAATTATCGAAACTTCGAGAAGCCAATTATATAGTAGTCCAATATATGGTTTAACTGTTCTATAA
Source organism: Trichoplax adhaerens (assembly GCF_000150275.1). Taxonomy (NCBI): domain Eukaryota; kingdom Metazoa; phylum Placozoa; class Uniplacotomia; order Trichoplacea; family Trichoplacidae; genus Trichoplax; species Trichoplax adhaerens. The sequence continues at coordinate 6,854,119 of NW_002060947.1, forward strand.
AATGCTACGAAATTAGTTTATTTATGCATTGTGATAAATACAGGAAATTCTTAATATCTTCATAACGTAGCTCTTGATATTAAGTGCTTGCACAAGGAGCAAAAATGGAAGGGAATTGCTTTGATCTATGGAATTTTACAATAGTCTATTTGCTCAATAACTTTTTTCAATTATAGGGCTTTCGGTATTGGTCTCTATCTTACTATGTTTATCACCATTATGAAGACCATTATAAGAGCATCACTGGTCATAATTCTATTTTTACTAGCTTTTGCTATTGCTTTCTATATGGTTCTGCGACAAATTGTAAGTTTGAATCAAATCGAGATAAATACAGACAGTTACTAATTCAATTTTGTGGGATCTTCTATCAATTAACACTCTATACACGTAGAACATGATACCTATTTCTTAAATAACATATGTATTAAAATTAGCCTATAGGCACCAGTGTATGAGTTGAATTTTGCGCTTTGTTGACTACCATTTTATTTATTAATCTTATCAACGATTAGCCGGAATTTAGCGAAATGGGATATTCTATTGTACGCGTAATAACGATGATGATTGGTGATATTGGTTTTGCTGAAACATTTCAACAACTTTATTTTAGCGGTCAACTGCAAAATTCAGGATTGGCATTAACACTTATTGTACTATTTGTTGTCGTCATGAATATCGCTTTTGCTAATTTATTGGTAAATCACAAATTGATTAGTTTGAACCCGTAATTTTATCAGAATTGAACACTGCTATATTAAGAATTAAATTATGAATGCAACTGGAGCTGAAATTACGCTGTATTCTACTAGGTTGGTTTAGCTGTTGGAGATATTCATGAAGTAATGCAAAATGCTGACATAAGTCTTATTGAGATGGATTTATCCCTTATTACCGACACAACTACATGTCTCTTACCACCTCGTTTGCGAAGCATGGGCTATCGCTCTTCTTACGTTGTTCGCCTTAATAAACAGACGTCATTTTATGATAAGGTAAAAGCATTAAACAGATTTTAGTATCGTTGTCATTTTACGCCATGATAAATTTATTTTAAATTTTTATATAAAATGGCTGGACTAGGTGCTTAACGCGATTTAATTCTTAGTTCTAAAATTAAACAGCCTGTCGTGCGCTAAACATACGTAATTCTCCTTTTGTCATGAATGGATGCCCGCAAATATTTCCATAAGACGGCAATCTTAGAAAGTTTAACGTTAAATATTTTTTCACTGTTCTATTATTTTACATTACAGTATAACTAATTATGAATAACTTGGAATATACAACATTATGCATGTCTTCTCATCACTTTATGATATCAAACTTATGCGTATATTGCTTTAGCAGGTTTTCATTGGATGCGTAACATTATGAGATTTTAGTACACTATTTTTGCTTTGCAGTTGAGTTCAGTTAGTTTCAATACATATCCTTGCCATTTTAGGAAACATCAAATTTACAGATATTTTTACTTAAAAGAGTTACATTAGATACTTGATGCTACAAAAAATATTCACCTTTATCTATTTTTGCAGTTGAAATGGAACGAGTTAACGGCCGGTGTTAAATTAATACCCAGCGTAGAAGTACTTGTTCCCGATAAACGTGAAAGTCATGACGTATACAATCAAATTAAACAGCAAGAACTACTGTTAGTATAATTACAACTATTGAACCAATAATAGATTATTTATTTAATGATGATATATAAGTAATACCTATGCTAAGGTGTAACTTAATAAGGAATTTGAATTCAAATAATATAGAATTAATGTATGCTTTTTAAAATTAGTATCAAGGCTATATTGGATCGTTTAGATGACTTTCGGTCAGATGTATTTCAACGCTTCGCTACAAATAAAGAAGATATTATCAATGTAAAGAAAGAAGTTCTGGAATCAGTAAAGGAAAGAGTAAAAAAGGATGATGACTATCTACTTTAAGCTAGCAAGCTGGTCTTTTAGAGTCTCGATAATGATGCCCATAAACGTAGCTGCATTGTTACCAATATGAAACCTATCTTTATATGAAGAGAAGCCGGAAAACTACGAAGCTAGCTCTAGTAGACCATTTTGTTATTTATCGATGATTTTGCATTGCAATATTTCTAAACTTTTTTGAATTATCCTTGAGGCTTTTGGGACAAAAATCAAAATAATTTACAAATTTATTTGAAACGATCTTTTGGTAGCTATTTCGACGTAATAATATTCCAATTGAACGTTTTCTAGCTTCAGAAGTGATCGAATCACGTATACTTTACCGTCTAAAAATATGTAATACGATCTGTAATTAATTTGCTATATGTATTTGCTATTGCTGTCAGTGCTTCATTTCAGCTAGTAGTATCTACTTTCTATTCTTCGCTATTACTAAGGTGCGAATGGAACCTTTCTTGAAACTATTAACGGATTCTTTAAGACATCTACAGTAACAATACCAATTATTGCGATAGAACCTAGTATCCAATCGGAAATTTAATCGGTGTTACTTATTTTACGATAAATAATGTTCAAAAACTGCAAATTAGTCATTGAGTTAAAAAAGCTTGTAAACTATGGTAAATATAAGGGCGCCATTACAGTTTGGCCAAATTTGAGTAGAAAACTATGCAAATAGATAGTTGTTTTGTTGTATACAACACCTATAGGACCATCTTATTGACGTGCTTACCTCAGGTAATGTACTGTTACTATATTGCCATATCTAGACTTTATTTTTCATGTTCAATTAATGCCTTCTATTAATTATATAATATTTGTCTTAACTTGAAATATTTTCTCTAAGTTAATGTATCCTCACGCGATTACAGCGCTTTGCAAATACGGATCAGTGGATCATTTGCTGTCTACTAATTTTACTTTATGTATTTATCGAATAATAAGCGAGAAGAATGAATTGAATACTTATTTCAACAAAATTATTTATCTTTGCACTTATCAATAAATTAATTATATCATATTTCATGCTTGAAATATATTATTGAATTCTTAGTCATGATTAACCAAGGATTCAAATAGTGAATCTACTTGATAGGTTTTCTGCACGATTCGATGCTAATTCCGTTTTATTTACACTTTAATATATACCTAGAAGCATCGATTACTAACGAATTGAGCAAGTAGTAAAGTATTGCTTAACAATATCGCTATTTAGCGCAAGTTTTCATGAACAAAAGCAGGAAGGCTTTTATTTGCAACAATTATGGATAAAGTAGCCATCATATACAACATTACTCAAGAGAGCATATTTTAATTTCTTATTCAATAGTGATTGACACACATATGTGGTGATTATAAAATCGACAACTATCACAGAAAATGCTCTTTAAATATACGATAGTACTACTATTAAAATTCCGTTTTAATTGTTACTAACGTAAGTTAAAGAAATTGCTGGAACCATAGAGGGTTTTTCTTTCGAAGTTCTTAATATCTTTTGACAAAAAGTTTTACTCATGAGGCAAAACACAATTGGATTGACAACTGGTTGTAAGAAAGCAATACCATAGAATATATTAATAATCGATGCTAAACTATTTTCATTTCTCATGTATAAGTGAATAACTGTTGCATCCGTTAATGACACCACTAATCGAGTTATATGGACAATGCCTGTTAAAATGAGAAACAAAGTAGTAATGACAATAATTTTTCGTACAGCAAACTGGCGTTTTTGCAAGTTGCCAGCATTCATATTATTTGCGGATGAATGTTGCATAGTAGCACTAGATTCATTAATTGCTTTCACAACGTGGCTATAGGCGTAGATGATGATAATTGCAGGTAAAATTTCTTCAAACACGACGATCGAAATGAAATAGATTTGCCCTGTAAGCGAATGTCCATTGATAGCATCGCAAATATAAGGAAATCGTGGATCAATACCTCCGGTGTAAATTTGTGGCAATACAACCAACAAACCAGTTACCCAACTTAGAATAATTGCTAGTCGAAGGCGAAATGAATTATACAGTAAAGCTTGATACGGTATTTTAACAAAAACGAAATATCGATCAACACTCATTATGACTAATATATGGGTCGAAATATAATAACTTGCATAAATGGTAACACCAAAGAAATCGCAGAAAATTTCTTTCCCAACTAAGGTGAAATCGTTAGGATGTAATAGAATGATTCCCATGGTTGTATAAACGATTAGACATGTGCAACCAAAAGCGTCTGAAGTAGCCATACTAGCTATTAAAATATAGGTCGATGTACGATATCGCTTTTGGCATGCAATCACCGCAACTACCAAGCAATTACCAATTAATCCCAAGGCAAAGATACCAGTAAATAAATAAGTCAAAATCGGTCTTTCACGAAGACTAATTAATAAATTATTGTAACTGGAATTATTCATCGATATCTGGATTGTATTTATTCCTTCTAGTCGGAAAAATAAAATTAAAAGTAGGATAAAATTGGACTTTTGTAAATTGTTTTTATATCATCATCCGACTTAATTGTACACGCATTCGAAAAAACTGGCTAGAAGAATATATATATAGCAGTAGATAGGATAGCGAAACAAATCAAGAGAATGGACTCTATAGAGTAGATGGTAGAAAATCAGCATTGAATCTAATCTTCCAAAAGTTCTAACACTGTCTACAAATAGCATAAGGGTAAATGGTTCGGTCTAATTCTCAGCAGACGTTAAAATCAATTAAGAGAATGAACGTTTTATGCCGTATAGAAAATTCAAAAGAAGTGTGGAACTACTCCTAAATATAGGAAATAAAAGGTGACCATATTCTGAATAAGCTGCAGGATTAGGATAACAGTTAAGATCTAATCGCATGCTTGTGTGCAGGAAATTAAAGAGCTACTTTATTTTTAATGAGTTCAAATTTTATATTATTAGGAAGAAGCGTTAGAAGAATCTCAAAAATCCAATTTTATTAGTGCTGATTAGTGCCTGTGACTAGAATCGACTAAGACAACAGTTACTTTGGAAAATGTTGAAACGGAGAAAGAGATTTCGTTTCGAAATAATTACCGGATTTGAAAGATTAAATCTAATTCTGACTATTATATGTACATTCGATTGAAAGTTTACTTGCAATAGATGATACGGAAAAAGAAAAGGCATTACTTTGTCTATTTTTGAAATGGTTGCCGTATTGTGCTATACTAGAATTCTTCTTAATCAGCCAACAGCTAGTTACAGAATCTAGCCAACTCCATACAAAATATAATACGATCCATAAAATGACTACGTTAGAAAAATGGACACCTGAGCTATAATAGAACCCATAAAGTACCTTCATCAACGAAATAGTTTGGTGTCAAGATAATATTGTAAATTTACTTTAAAAATTTTATATAAAATTACTTTGCCTTCGATAGATGAAAGGTCATTATAACATTAAATAAATAGAATATTTCGTAAACTTGTTGTGATTACTACCTTACGTATAGGAGCTGCAATAAATCATAAGGCCATATTTAAATAAGTGCAAGATCAAACACTTTGATTGACATAAAAGTTTCGAAATAATAGTTATTTTAATTCGGCATACCTCACTGGCAATAATAAATTACAATTTATTTAGTGTCTTTGGACGCGAGAGATGTTCTTCTCTTGAAGAAAGAAAGATTTCTATATTAACTTTGTAGTATGTATGATGTGGTAACTATCACGGCTATGTTGGAAAGAGTATGAAAATAAATCGATGAATTTGTACGCCTAATACTCATCATACCTTCTACAGACTGGGTAAAACAAAAGAATTACCACAACTTTTCTAGAATCGCTATTTTTAAAGCCTATTAAAAATTTCCCTACAAAGGTTGCAGAGGCGATTGTATCATCACTTACGATAATGTACCAGTTATCCAATCAGCTTAGCTGAAAGCCTTTCAATTAATTTGCATAACAGAAAATAGAGTTAATACAAACAGAATATTCAATTTTTTATGTTAACATCGTTTGAAGCGATTTTTCCGTGCAGCGAGAAAAATCAGCTAGAAGTGTTTTAATTTGCACAAGATAAAGTATGGCTAAAATAGCAATTTAATTCAATTAAGGTATCGAGTGCATCCTACTGACTATTGGTTGCCACTTCTTATTTATAATAAATTCAGTTTCTTCCGCATTTGCTGTCACTTCTCCATTTAAAATCCACAAATCAAATTAATAATAAAATCAAATAATTATTAATCAGCTATGAAACCCATATGGTTGATAGGCGGTATAAACACTTAATTTTGGGCTTTATAGGACTTGTTTAATCATATGCTACCCAGTGTTGATTTCTTGGCTCCTATTTAACAAAATATTTCAGAATTTTACAGGGTTAGGTGATATCCATTTAAATTAATAGATAATGCCATAAAAAGTAATTGGACATAAGGAAATAAATGCATTAAATCTAAAGTAATCAAAATTTAATCAAAGTTTTCAGAGGAAATTAAGTAGCTAGATGTTAGAAATTAGCTCCGCCATATGGTAGTGTAATTCTATAGATCAGAAATTGATTTCTAAAACCATGTATCCGGGTAGCATACCATAATGGAATTTCTGAGATTACTTACTCTTAGTCTTACGAATTACGCAATGATTTACACGCCCTTGAGATTACAAGTACATGAAGGACCAAAGTTAAAAATCAACTTGAAGCCTAAACTTTGTAAGTATGGTGGAAATAATCATTACTATATAAGATCTATTCATTCACTTCTAAAATGGCTGCTTTATTTAATCTTACAGAAATAATATAGGCTGATATATTCCAGTCACAAATCAACTTCGTGACAAAGATAACGTGAAACAAACCTCTAAATTAATGCAGTCTCTGGGATTCAGTATCCCTTAACTATCTCACAAGAATTTGGACGACTTTGCTTTTACGTTAAATATTCAGTGTGTATTATATATTATAGAATATGTTGAATAGCAGAATTATCCGGTTAAGGCAACAACCTTTTGGGGATATCTGCGGCATTACATAGTATATTATGATCGATTCCTGCAATAGGATAATTAATCATAAAACCAAAACCACCTTAACTAATACGAGCAGGTGTTGATGCAGTACTAAAGATTTTGATATCCTGTGCTATTCTATAAATTATGCATTATAGAATTCGTTGAATAGCTGAATTAATCAGTCACGGCCTCAACTTTTGAGAGATATCTGCCGTATCACGTTGAATGTTATCGTCGATTACTACTATGGGATAGTTAACCGTAAAACCAAAATTATTTCTGGTAATGCAATGAAGTAGCTGATGCAGTCATAAAAAGTTTTCAGTCCTGTATACTTTTATAAATTATGTGATGTAGATTTTGTAGAATAGCTGAATAATCCTGATATTGAATCAACCTTTAGGGGATATTTGCAGCGTTGCATCGTATTTTATAGTTTGAAGTAACTAGTAACGACCAAATAGTTATTGTTGTATACCTTTGAGCGATAACGATCCAATATGTGTACTTAATATTTTGTATTTCTATCTAATTTCTATCACTTGGAATAGACAGTTTAAAGTGAGGAAAAGCTTCACTTGTTCGTGATTTTGTACCGTACCAAAGGAGTAATATTTTATTATAACGAAACTATCGGACACTATAATTGTTACTTATGTAAAGTAGTCAAACTATAACTTAGCTCGTTCATCTAATTCAAGGTTGAATAACAGGCATATAGTATAATAGTTAAGAGAGTTTTTGTATTTGCATATCAATCTATTTAAACGGCACTACTAAGTCATTTTATCTGATACTTTCATAATCCGCTACAAATTACTTCGTAGATTTAATAAAGATTCAAGACTGGAAGAGAGGCTAATTAGAATATGTTTTGCATTAACCTAGATCACAGCACATTCTGGCAGTATCACAAGCTTTAAATTGCTTAATCGAATAAAAGTTTGAGTTAGGAGGAGAGATTATACTTATTGCAACAATGTATGTATGTCTGTTATAGGCAACAGGATACTTTAACATTAAAATCTGTTAGTACTGTATGGTAAGTTATTATATCTGTTGTTCGCATGATTAAGTTATTAATTAATTTGCAAATTTAATACAAGTTTATTGTTTAGTCTGAAGGAAGGCTGGACCAATATTTGATTTATGTATTTGCATAAATACCTAACGTTTTAATAATCTAGCAATCTTGGCATCCTGTTTGATGCTAAGTAGTCAAGGCATAGCTAAATTCGCTTTTCCGGCATGATTTTATAGTTAATCATGGGGAACTGAATCGACTAAAGTTTCTTATACGAGCAAGTCTGCATAGAGTAGATCTATTTTAATTGTGTTCTTCAAGCGGACCAGTTTAGCTTTAAATAGGTTAGTGTTTCAATAGGCGATAATAATTTCGCAATTTTATATCGTATTCTACCATACGGCATACTGAATTTCTAAGAATTTATCGATCATAATAAGCTTGCTGTAAATGAGTTAAATATTTATTTAAACTCTTAATTCTATCTTTCACAAGCATTCTAGTTTAAAATTTCATTTTTTACCGAGCGTTCTTAGATAGCACGTTGAAGGGATTAATCTACTTTTAGTTACGTCACATTCAAGTAAGGCTCGTATACCCCTTTAAAAATAAGAATTTTAGTCATATAATTGACACCATCCAAAATAATTTGAAGCTAGAAAATTGTTGGAATATATAAAATATTTGATTTTTAATTGCACCAAACCAAAATTAAATATTTAGGGAGTCTAAGAAAAACTTTAGAATGTGAATTAAGAGTGCATTAATCATTGTTCATTCGAAAATTGATGGCCAATCCATTTAATTTCAGTGCAAAATTTACTGGCAACTTTCCTAATTTAGCAAGCGTGAGTCTGTATATTCGATTTAGTGTCGAAATTAATACTTACTATCTGATATTTTGACCATGTAATATCAACAACGACAATAGAAGCTTTCGAGGGTTACTTGCATGCTGTTTTAGTAATCAATCGATGACTAAATTAAATTCCTAGACTTTTTATAGATACAAACTGTGTCAAAATTATTAATTTTTAACCCATCAAAAAGACAATCAAGACTATCGATTGATATTGCACAATCACTTCTGAAATAACTTTATTAACGATAAACAATGTCAACAGCATTTTTTGAATTAATTCAAATAAGCTAACGTTAAGACTATTATAATAATACTTAAGCCGGAAAGATTTAAACATTTTTACTTTAATTAAGGAGCAAATGTTACGCCTATCGTTTGCGATCGACTTCTCTTAAGGGAAGAATTTACGATAGACTTTCGAAATGATTTACTCATCACACAAAATATAATCGGATTTACTACAGGCTGAAGGAAAGCAATTCCATAGCAAATATTGGTTATCATACCTAAAATAGTCTCATTAGCGATAAATAAATTAGCCACGGTAGCATTGGTTAATGCTACTGCTAAGCGAGTAATATGTAAGATTGCAGTCAAAACTAGGAAGACAGCTGTGACGATCACAATTTTACGTATAGCGGATTTACGCTTTTGTAAATTTTTCAAATTATTAACCACGTTACCCTTAATGCTGAAGCTGGATCGATTCAGTGCTTTAATTACGCAAACATACGCATAAACGATAATGACAGCAGGAATAATTTCTTCTATCACCAAGATTAACATAAAATAAATTTGATTATGTAGTAATGACGCATGGGTTGAATCACAGATGAAAGGATAGTTAGGATCAATTCCTCCTGCAGGAATTATTGGCAAGGCAACTAGGAAACCAAAAACCCATGTAAGAACGACAGCTAACTTTATACGCCATGGATTGCGTAATAATGGCTTAAAAGGTGCTTTAACAAATGCATAATATCGATCGATGCTAATCATCGTTAACGTATGAGTTGATGTAAAATATGATGAATAACTGCATACACCTAAGAAATCGCACAGGATTTCTTTAGTAGATAGAGAGAGGTCGTTGGGACGCAAGAGATAGATTGATATCACAGTATAGATAATCAAGAACAAGCATCCAAAAGCATCGGAAACTGCCATACTAGCAATTAAGATATACGTAGATGTATGATACTGATTGATACGAAAAATGGTTAAGCAAACAAGAAAATTGCCGATAAATCCAATAGCGAAAATACCCGTAAATATGTAGGTCGGCAAGACAGTAGCTCGTAGATTAGCTAGCATTTCTTGAGCTGTGGTATTGTTCATGATTTTTCTTGCAGGATTGCTTTCACGTTTAATAGTGTTCAAGGAGAATAAAGCTGACAAAAGACTTAGTCTGTAAAATAATGCAGAAAAATAAGGATTAGCCATCTATTGATATCTTATATCCAGTTTGCTCTTATTATATTTTGTTGTGCATGTAGTTTAAGATAAAAATAGGAGGTAAAATCAATCATCTTAGTAAAAATTGATGTTCCATTACCGGTATCTAAATAGAAGTATAATTAATCATACAAAAAGTGCTAATAACGAGATCTTTTTAAGCCCGCTGTAATCTAAAAGTAAAGTTGAAAAACTATAGCTTAGAAATGAATTGGTAACCTGTTTAATAACGATATAAATTTGCTGATTATTATGTGATCCAAATACCAATCTATCTAATGATATTCTATTTATACATTATTCAGAAATAGCAACATTTTCTTCTTGCGATATATTATCTAATCCGATCTTATTTTCCACTGAAAGTATTTTTAATTTTTGATTTACACAACATTTCACAAACAGCAAAATCTTAAAAGGATTATTTAAGCTTTCCTATCATGCCAGCTCAAGACAACCCTTGTGGTTTATATAGTAGATTAATTTTATCGACGTTACAAAGAAAACTAAGAATATCATTAAGCTTACGCTATCAGTTTCATGATAAAATATCGACGATTCTATAGTGATATAAAATAAAATTGCTTAATATCGTGTTATTATCCTTCATAAGAAAACTATTAAGTAAAAAATATTTTGCAAAATTACTAGACAATATTAGTTCTCATGCTTTGTGGAATAAGTAATTATACTGTAAAATTCTCACTCCAAATTTCAGGGTGATTATGTTGACTTTGCAGTTGTGCAGATTATGTAATTACGCGGCAAAACACCTGATAGAGTCATAAAACGCCAGTCTCTATGTCATACGCAAATAATTGATACATGTTAAAATTCCTACCGTCAAATGGAATTGTTCAATCGATTTTACAGTTTGTATAATCTGATATTATATCGTAAAATCTAATTTCGAAATGGCTACTTGAATAACATCAATTCTAGCTTGTATTGAATTAACGTGTGATGCAGTAGATACAAATAGATAGCTTACTTGGCAGAATATTATATCGACTTCGAAATTATTAAAATCCGCAATTGTATAGCTGATTCTCATTATTAAATATTCAGCAAAATAATAAAACAAGGTCAATTTATATTGTATATAAAAATTTTTAATTCCACCCCAAAATCCCTACCATCGAGTACCATTATCTGAAGGAATGATTTTATCGACTTTGATACTACAAGGAATGCAATGAATGCTATTAAATTGCGTACTTGATGGAATGATTACGTCGACTTCGAAATTATCAATATTTCGCAGTTATAGCTTGATTCTTATATCATATATTCAGTAAAATAGTAAAAATCATCCGCGTCAATTGATATTTATGTGAAAAATCTCTAACCCAAAAATTCCGGCGAATGAAGGAATGATTATATCGACTTTGATGCTATAAGGAAAGCGTAATTATGAAATAGATTGATAATATCAAGTACGTGGTGTGAAATTAAAATTCCCATGATAATAAATTGTCTCTTTCTTAAACGTAAACACTAATTATATGCCCTACTTGAAGTTTTTACGTAATTACTACATATCTAGTTATTATTGATTAGTATACTACAGTATGGAAGTATCCTTAATACTAAAATATCAAATGGCGGCATAATATGATGCCAGAATATAATGTCAATAATGACGGCACGAAAGGCAGATATTTTGGGTTGTCATATTTGTTTATTCTATTACAGAAAACATTCATTTACTGTATAAGAAGTAGATGATGATTGTCGCTTTTTATTTATGAGATGAAATGAGCGAAATGTGAGAAATTGGTTAGTAAAATAACATTCAAGGCCAAACACGCGTACAAGAGAATAAATCGATGTCAATCTACAATCAAAAGAAATGTACCATAAGCTGTGGTAAGTCTTTAGATTTCCACTTGCAATATTCTAAAATTCTCTTAAGTTTAGTTTCCGTTTACAACTCTCGTTTACTAATATATATCATTACCAATTGAAGTCAAAAATTGTAGTTGCTCCGTCAAAGATCGAATTACATATTTCTTGTCTATTATAATTGTTGACCTTGGTCTCATTCCATAATATTATTAGCTACATTTAGTAAAAGATCACTATCGCTCTTACATAGAATTCAATTCAAACTGTGAAGGAACTCGACTCTAATCAGACTCATGAAAGCATTTAATTAGCGTTTATTATTGCGAATTGCTTACTGTTAACATGATAGAAATGAAATAGAGAGATTAGAATATAAAATGAAAGGCAAAATTCAATCTTTCATGCTTGATGTTCAATTATAATTTCCAAATTTCTATATTGGACTGCCTTATTTAGTTAATTGATCTCTATCATAGATAGCATCAATAATGAAGACAATGAGCTAAGGTAGTGTTGCCATATACTGTAAACAATGGTTAACTGAGTCATTCACGGTCAAAATAATTTTATTTTATAAAAGGTGCTAGAAATTTTCCGGTAGTGGTGGTTAGCAAGACGCAGTGATAAGTATGAGTGGAATGGCTTAGTATTGCTATCCAAATTTAATTTTTATTACATTTCAGGAAAAGACTTTACCGAATAATAATAGAATTTATTAGCTTTTTCGATGTTTACTCTACTATCATTCAATAATTTAACATTGTGGATAATATGGAACGCATGGGCAACGACGAATATGTAGGCACATTTACCACTTGATGTTTCCTCAAAGTAAAGAAAGCTTTCATGAAATTAAAGTATAAATGATCAAAATATGACCACCAATCCCGTAAATTGGCTGGAATAGAGAAGTTAGTGCTCAAGTCTTGCATCAAAAATGTGTAGTGGATAGCATTTAAACATAAAAAAATTACAATGCTAATTCATGGATATTGTTGCTATTCCATATCGAATCGTAAATTTTAATAGGGCCAAATATATATTGGACTTTTACTAATTTTAAATATATGGAGTAAGACTGTATGAATCATAAGTAAAGGACAAATATTCGCCCTTCAAATCAAGTTGATCCTTTAACCGTGATTTCGCTGTGTCTACTAGAGTATAATTTTATGAGAAAGAATTTGTCTGCACGTAAGTAAATGAAACCAAACATTAAAATATTGTCAGGTGCTTTACTTCATTTTTACGCCAGTTATCATATATTCTAGCAAGATTATCGCAGTTAATTATGACTAAATAAATGATTTCACTATGTCAACTGTAGTACGATTCTGTGAGAAAGAAATTGTCCGCATATGAGTTAATAGAATCAAACATTAAAATTGGAACATTAAAATTCCTCTATGTGCTTTAGTTTATTCCAACGCCAATCTATTTTGACTGAAAAATCACAGTTTATTACGGCAAAATAAATGATTTCGCTATGTCTGATATAATACGATTTTCTGGCAAAGAGTTTGTCTCGATGTTAGCAATGGCGCAAAATATTAATTTAAATATTCCCATATGCTTTAATTTACTCTTACGCTAATCTATTTTAGCGAATTATCACAGTTTATTAATAATAATTGAATAAATGATCACGCTCATCCTAAGAAAGCACATTCATTTTTTAATTATCAGCCCTCCTCCTTAAACTAAAAGGTAAACCAATCTTTTATCCTGGTTGCGAACACTAACGAGATTGATTTAATATTTAAAATAAATTATTTCTGAAGCGAACTGTGATACAAAACGGAGATTACTACTCTGATGACAGTAGAAATTTTAGAGTATTGCTTCTCTAAATTGAATTATGAACTGATTATAGCCACTACCAAGACTACTATCCTTTGATGTTTATCCAGTAAGTATTAAACAGTCTGCATATTAATGGACTACATTCCCCCAGAGTTGGCTATAACTATATGATAAAACCAAGATGTACAGTAATAGATCATTAAGATTATGAATACGTAGATAATTTATCTCACAGTTTTATTTTATTCTTAGAAGGAAACTCTGATATTAATTTGCATATCAGTAATAGTCTTATAAGAGGTAAATTACGGTACCTTACTGGCCTATGCTCAGAATATTTACTGGTACTAATTAACAAAATCGACGATGGATAGCTAGAAAAAATGCTTTTAGTTTCTTTACTGTAACTAAATTACTTTTGCAAAGAAGTCATTTTCAGATTAATTTATAACTAACATTCTGCCTTAAGGTGTAAACGATTGCTGAATTTACTAGCACGAATACAGACACCAATCGGTTTTTAAAGCTTTTCAGTATAACAAAAAATAGGCATTTAAACAGAGATACTAATTTATCTGTCTAACCTGTTACGATGTCGAGAATTGAGAATTAACAGAGGAGAATAACTTGAGTTATTTAAATAACCTGGCAGAGGAATTAATCTTATTGGAATTGTAAAGGAATCAAGCCGCATTAAAATAGGAGATCACATGAATTCTCTGCTTAAATATGTAGAAAGGATTTCAAGACACGTTTTTCTAGGAAGATAAATGAATATTCATTTGAGCCACCAAGAATCTTTAGTCAGGTACGATACATTCTTCGAATTAATAAAGGGCTACGTTATTCTAGAGTAATATAGGAGAATAATTTTATTCGTAACGCTCTTTAGACCATGAATAATTCATATCAACTCTATCCTTATGATGTCAACCATACAATAATAATTTCTATGCTACGTACTATTTGTTATTTTAGTTAGGCATTAATTCTCGTAAACAACAAGTATGCAGATGCAGATGCTGGAATAATTAAGAATAGATACATTTTCATTAATGTTTATAATATTCTAGCCCTGAAAATTTATTCTAGATATATATGAAATTAATATCTATCTATTAAATTATCCATAGCCTGAAATTGGATAAGTTAAATTTTTTATAGATCTCTTGTACTTTAACAATTAACCCAACCTAGGTTGAAATCAGCTGATTAAAGTCTATCCATTAGATTAATTAATTATTTATAGTCTGAAATTAATAAATTTAATTTTTCGATAGATCTCTTATAAATCATAATAATCAAAAGTAGGCTTAAACCAGCTACTAGTAAAGAATACGTAAATCCTATAATACTATGAGTATTTCTTTTAAGGAGTAAGATTGGCAATATCAATGTGCAATGATCATATCATACCCAGAAAATTATCTAGAATTATTAAAAACTACAGTCTGTTACTTAGATTATCCAAACTCTAGAATTAAATGTGTTAGAATGTATATTTTATAGATCTCTTCTAGATCAAAGTTAGCCAAATGTAGAACTAGAATCAACTGGTTGAATCGGCTAAGGAACTTTTATGATACCACCTGCATTTATTTTATGAAGAAGAAAGCAACATTAACTGATGATATCGTCATCCCTAGAAATTAAAATAGGATATTGATAATTGTAAAGTATTCATTAGAACATCTATAGCTATAGTCTAGAATTAGATGTGCTAAAAAATTTATTTTTAAGACGTGTTTTAAACCATAATCAAATACAGATTAAAGCCGGCGACCAGAAAACTAAGATAATCTTACGATACAATGTGTGCTTATTTTAAGTACCGAATAGGGTAATAATAACTAATGATAATTATTGTATATCTGAAAAGTCATAGTAGATATAAAAGAATTAAACTCTATTCATTAAATTAGCTATAAACTAGCATCAAATATGTTTAACATCTACCGCTATAGATCTTTCTACATCAACATTAACCGAAAATAGATTTAGAAGAATCTACTTGATAATGCTAAGAAAGCCTTACAATGTAATGTGTACTTTATTTTAAGCGACGCGGAAATGAGTCGGTGTGGAGTTATAGATAATTGCTTTACATTATGATGTAGAATAATCATATAGCTAGTATTTAATAAATAAATAGCATTCCCAGTACTGAAGGTGAGCTATTAACATTCATGGATTGAGTAGGGAAGAATTAATAAGGATTATTTACTATTTATTACTTTCTTCTGCGAGAGGCCGCTAAGATGAAAATAGGAAATAATTAGAGTACAGATTTTAACCAATTCTCTTTCATGAACTAAGCTTAACATGAAATATAGAAACTCCGTTTGCAAACTATGTCGATTACATTTCGTCTATTCTTATGATATCCCGAATAGATTTTACAGAATGGGTTAAAAATAGTAGTACGATGTTAAAGAGTTTGTATATAGCAATTGCTTTGATTCTATCAATCCTGTAAAATAATTTAAAGATAAAAAGTACGCATTCAGGAAATATAACAATAAATTATCAAGCTAGAAAACCGAAAAGGCTTTCAAAACAATTGAAAATTTGAGTCTGAAATAGTAGATGGGTTTTGATTAAGCTGTAGAGTAGACCATAATATCCACTTTTA
The DNA here is from genome assembly GCF_000150275.1 of Trichoplax adhaerens. NCBI lineage: Eukaryota > Metazoa > Placozoa > Uniplacotomia > Trichoplacea > Trichoplacidae > Trichoplax > Trichoplax adhaerens. The sequence goes on from NW_002060947.1 coordinate 6,870,685, forward strand.
TATCCAGCTGTTCTGAATCAAAAGTTAAGAATTTTGAAATCCTAAACATATTTACAGCTCTTTTTATTTATGCTATTCTAATTCATGCCAATTAATAAAAGTTACATGGAAAGAACTTTGCATGACTGTTACTTTCAATCTTATTTTTCTGGATTGAAATTCGAGTATTTCAATACTTAATTGCAGACCAGTATCTCACAGCGATCTTGTGGTATACTGGTAGACTACCATAAGAATTTGGAATCAGAAAATGAGATTGAGTTCGTCTTGATCTTCATTTTCTTCATCAAACTATTCTTAAGTAGAATCTAGAGAATTCGATATTCTAAATCATATTCATGATCTTTATCTGGATTAGCCTCGCTAGCAGTAGATTATCAATTACCGTATTCAAGAAGATAGAATATATAATAATTTTTATTTTTAATGGACATGAATCTCATGAGTATAAAATCTAAAACTTTTCATAATTAAATCGTACTATGTATTCTTGTTAAATTACGAAGGATGATAGACTAGCATGCAATTACAAGATTGAAATTTGGATAATCTCCAGTTTACGGCATATAAAAATCAATATACTCATTAAGTATGAATTCGCAATTATATTCATTTACGATGAATTCTGATTTGAGAATGCTTAGCTGTACGATAATAATTTTGTAAAGATAGAGAGTTAAAGATTTTTTAAGTCCTTACATTACCAATAAGACATGAATAAAAAAATACGATTTAATTATAAAAGACCCGAAAGCGAAGAGAAATTTTTTCCTACATCTACTATTACCATTCGGCCTATATCAGTTGACGTTACCGAAAGTAATTCTACATTAATAAAATAGGCAATCTGTTTTATATAATATAATAAGAATGGATAGTATTGAATATTTTTCAAGGTAAACGTAATTTTGTATTATCATGAACGCAAATGTCGTCTTAAAATTCGTTAAGAGAATGAGGTATCAAACTATCTTCACCCGCATATTTCTTGCTATAATATTACAGGATGATATACAAGTCTAATTGCAACAATAAATTTTAGTCTAAAACAGATCGCCTTCGTTTGAGAAAAAAATACAGTTTGTAATGTAAGCTAATTATCGTATTAAAATATCTAGAGGTAGATATAATTTATTATTTCCTTGAACGCAAATAATATAGTTTAAAATTTGCTTAGAGTAAAAATATATCCTACATTTTATACCCCTATATCTCGCTTTAATATTACAGAATGATATAAAAGCAGAATTACGATATCAAATTTTTAATCTGAAATACACTGCTTTAGTTCGAGAAAAAATGCAGTTTCTAATGTCAGTTGGTTGCTATTTTAGAATATCTAGTGTATATTGGATATTCTATGCCGCTATTCTCAAATATTAATTTAGTGTTTTAAAGGTAAAATGTACGATATATCAGCTAAGAATATCATAAAAATTCCATGATATTATTTAGCATTTGTACTATCCTAAGAATTCGACTATGGTATAAAAGGAATACAAACTCCAATGCTAATCTACTATTCAAGCAAATGAAGTCAACGAAAGTAACAATTTCATAACCAAGAATAATAAACTAATTAAAATGACATTAATATGCAATAAAGATCAGCTCCAAGCTACTGCCTTACATCGAATATATTTCCCTGAACATAATCGTACAGTAAAGATCTCGTCATACTTAATTATTATTATCGTTATTTTAGTTATATATTTAAAGAAAGCAGGACGTAGCAGCAAGAAATGTAACATGCTAATTAGTTAAATGGCAATGAACACACGGGCTGACATATCGTTTGGTATCATAGTGCAATCAATTATCGCATTTTAAATAGAAAGTAAAGTTGAATTCTCCAATCTCCATTTGTGATATTAGCCAACTACAATCAGGTGCTCGATCCCCTGAACTGATGTACGCGAATTTTGTACCATATTTGATTCGATTTTCCTAATTGATCAATTTCAACATTTATGGATGTAATATGTTTTGAATTATCCTATCTATGCGAAGAGCTCGAAAGCTTATATCGACCATATTGAAATAAAGTGTTCTTAATTTTCTATCTCGATCAGTGCTAATAGCCCCTTAGCATTAATCCAATCAAACCATGAAACTCAGCCTTTAGATCTTAATAATAATTAATTGCTTATCTTAGTATTTGTAAAGAGCCTTTGGTTAACCTAACAATCAAGCCTGATTACTAGATTGATCAGGGTTTTGGTTTGCATAGGCTACGTGTCATAAAACAGCTTTGCAACAAGATAACGCAATATACGATCAATAAGTCAATTCCTTGAACTACGTATCAAGGAACGATATCTGCACTATCACAAACACTTTTGCTCTACTAGTAGACTACACAAAGACTTAAACGCCTCATATTTTACGTTAAACACTAAGTTGGACAATTCTTCTTTATTTCACGATATACTGCATTTATATACTATTCCTCAATAGTTCATGAGTCATAGTTAATACAATTAACATTAGAATCATTTACTGAATTAGATATTAATTTTAGCTACTGCTCCCTTAACGCAGACAACAGTATTTACGAACATAGACATATAATGACTAATACAGAATAGTCAGATTACGATATGTCCTATCACGGAACATTTCCATGATAATTTACAGTCTACCATAAGTAAATTACAATCACAATGATTCGAACTGTAAGCAGATGATTTGCATTCCCTATTATAACTATTAATTTCAGTATGTGTATAAGTGTCACTGTCATAAAAAGTCAGTGCTATATTAAAATACAGTATATCCAAATTAGAAGTTAACTAAATAAGGATAGTCTAATAGAATTATCCTAACATTGATATTTCTACTGTAATACAGTATATAACACTGTAACACTACGATAAAATGTAAGAATCACATTTAGCAGCAAGGTAATTCTATATCCAAGTACGTGTACATATACTGATAGCTAGAGTCTAATTAAACGAAATAACTATCTCATGATGTTATGCTTGATAATTAGCCTTACCCAAACAAAATTTACTATGATTTTCATATAGCAAAATAAACAATTTAAACGATAACTTATTTGAATAGGGCATAACTTTCGAATGATAGCCTAACCAGTATACATCACCACCTTGCGAAGAAATAAGGACAAATGATATATAGACGTGTGTAAAATTATGTAATTTCTGGGATCATCATTAATAGAACGATGGATAAATGCTCAATATCAATCATACAAGCAAAGTGCAAAGACAGCCAAACGTTAATAGACAATGCTACCAGTTTTTCCAGTCTGATTTTAGATAGCTACGAAAGCCAATCGATGTGCCTCTATTTCAACATTCTGCGAACGGATTTTTTAATATGTAAAGCTCTTAATCCTATTATATTGAAGATAACACACAGCTTACAACAAGTCAACAGTCTCCTCAGTAATGATGAGGGCTTTAAATCAATAAAGACTTGTTCCTGTATAGTATACAAATATAATGTATTAGCTCCAAACTTTATCACATTTACTCTCAAATTAATTATAGTAGGTAATAGACAGTAGTTATTGTCAAATTATTCTAGAAATGATTCTGGATTAAGGAATTTATATATGGAACCACGATCGAAAGAAAAACATCAATATCTGTGTGAAATTCTTGCAAATTTTGAATTTAAAACTGTCGTCCTACAGGATTAGCTAGAGCGATGATATTTTAATAGAATCAAACCACTTATTTAATTCTATCGTTTGATTAGTGTAAACGTTATCGAAAACTCATCAATGTCATCGAAGAATTTAAAACAATAAATCAAGATCCTACCATCTTTCAAATGATTTAGCTGCAATTAGAACATTTTAACGTGCTAAGCTTCTGCTGCCAATTCGATCGCTTATAAAATAAGAGAAATTTCAATATGTTATTATCGATAGTTTCTCCTTTTGGCAGTTTTAGAACGATTTTTTGATCAATAATTATGTATTCGCATCGCAATTTATAAATTAGCTAAATGATATCCTAACTAATGAATTTTTTAGATATCAGTGTAGAAATGATCCAAACTATTTTAAAACGAATGCTTTTCGAATGACCCCATATGAATATCTGTAACCGAGTTAATACCTTACTACATACATGACGAATATACATTAAAGTCTCTATTGTGAATAGAACTTCCTGTTCTATGTCTGGACTGTCATCATCAATTTTCCAGCTAAAAATCATAGGATAGTTATTATTGTTCTCTATACTTATGGCGTCTGGTAGAAGATTCTAGTTTATGGTTATACTGTAGAAGTTGTATATCTAAGCCCAAATATACTGAAATGCACTCTTAAAGCATCAAATTTACGTGTCTAATACTGTCGTTTAAATACTGATATTGAGGAATTAGAGATAGGAGATTATTTGCTCAGTAATCCTACAGTGATTTTAAAGTAAAGTAATAACCAAGATGCGTGCTCTCAGTGGTTCAATTAAAATTTCAGATCAGTAGATATTCATGATTTTGACCGTTTATTTAGAATACGGTATAGAACAAGATACTGTTGTATAGATGAAAAATTTTAAATTATCAATTCGTAGTGGCCCAAATGAATTTCAATCCGATAATTTTCTTACTATCACCCAAAAGTAAGTTATAAATCATCGCCATTTACCGTAAAATTGGCATAAAAGAAGAATTAAAGCTAGCCGTATTTCTCTGATTACAAAACCTCGTGGGTGTATATAAATTATTATTCAAACAGACACCTAGTAAAATTTTAGCAGGAGTATTCAATACTATTCAAATGTCGGCATATGAATACCCAAAAGCGAGTAAATCTCTTGTTATTTTCTTCGAGGACCAATATAAGAGCTTATTGGCTTTCCTTTTCATATAAGGACAAATAGATCCGTCAGGGTGATGAGCAAATTTCCTGTTTAATTTCTAAACAATTATCACTTGATTCCTTGCTAAATTAACGGAGGAAGCATACAGGCTTCTATACGTCTAATTTCTAGTCTAAGATTATGGCTATTGGGTATAGAATTTGTATAGCTAAACTGAGCTAGCACAACACATTGTCTTCTATTCGGGTAGTTACCAATTTTCAATAATTAAAATAAATACATAATTGATTAACATATCTATTGAATTAATTAATGTCGGATAGTGCATATAGAGACAGTATGTGGCTGAGGAATAAAAAGGCAATTTACGTCATCAATAGTATTTTATTCGTTAATAATTTGATGGACATGATGATAATAAGAGGAATGCAATAAATAGAAAACCATACGAAAGTCTCATTATAGCCATTGGCTGGTAAAACATTCAAGATGGTAGACATAAAAATATGGTCAAGCTACGGAACTAGTCTAGCCTTGAATTGATTTGTACAGACTTGAACGAAACGATCGTCTCCATTATTGGTGCCACCATTTCCATTCGATCTTCCGGTTTTGCTCAAGCCTACATTTTCATTCAGCAATAGGGATCCAATTAAACTTATAAAACAAGATTAGGTAGCGTAATTAAGAATTGATTTGTTCATACATTCATTTCTATAATTTTGCAGTTGACTAGCGATGATCACTTTAATGGGCTCATGGTTACGGATACGAGGACAGCCGCGATTACTCTTAATCTTCTCCCATAATGCCTATCATCTCCGGACAGTACTAATTGTCGCTGATACCCAAGTATTTAATCAACATATTACGAAAGCATAGTCAATAGATTCCACCATAGCATGAGAGAAATAAAATTCATCAAAAAAATAGTTCAATTTCTATTTTGTTTCTGATGCTATTAGTCATTGGATATAGCGGTTAAGATTGTAATTTCTTTTGTTCATACTAATTGGCAATCGTATCAGCTAATCTATCTTATCGGACACCAAATCGAATCGTCGTTCGATTTCCACTTAGCCTATCTTACTTATTAAACATTCTTTTCTCTGCCATGATGATCTCTAATACAATGATCGTTTACTCGGCTGGATGAAAATTTAAAATGAAGGAGTGCTAGCACAAAACTGACGACAAAAGCACTGCATACATTAGCCTGTTGGAGATTTGATGGCTATATGAAAGTTTTAATCTTGGATGCATTATTTCCTTATCGATGGCCTAGCCTGTGTTTTAATGGATATAGTAGATAGATTAATGATGATCATTCGCTTCTTAAATCATTAATCATTTCATTTCTTGTTAAGGAAACTGAAATAATTGCATCCCTAACGGTAATTTTCTTTAGGTTTCGATGTATTCTTCAGTAGATTGAACGAATATCGAATACAGCCATTTTAATTCATACAAGCTTATTAAGAGTATCGCATAACATTCTCATATTTATTACTCATTTCAATTCTATAACTTCAATGAACGATGATTATTCTGCTACTAAAACATCCATTATTTAATGTTGGGGAAAGAGAACTGGATAACTGCTTTCTGATGATTACTTACACTCAAATTCTATGTAGTTAGCGCAGATCACTTATATTAAAATATAGCAAGGAATGAGGATATTGATTGCTTAATTCACCACTTTACCTCCAATTGGTCTTCACTTTCTTTATTCAATACTACTTAGGGATATTTTCACAACGAATCTGTTACTGACATAATAACACTATAGGCTGGTTAACGCTACCAGCTACCATTACTAGTTTCATTCACAATTAAATAATGATTATTACCTTTTGCTAGCATAAACTCTGGATAGGAAGCTATACGACATTTGAAGCTTATTCTATCGTCCTGCATCATTTATTATGGTAGGATTATAAGTCATAGAAGGAAGTTAGTACCTTTCAATTAATCACTGATAAAGAAAGTAGAAAAATCTGTGATTCTGTATAGTAGAGGCAAGATAAGTGAAATCATGACACGATAACTCTTCCTAAATAATGATCCATCCAGATACCAGAGATTTGAATGTAGTTCATTTAACTGATCAGTCTATTGCAAATCTATCTAAAACTTTCTTCACTTACTAGCTACACATATACCGCAATCTCCAGCCATTTCTAAACTTTTGTCCTTTTAGTATTTAAAATACTGAATATCAAAAGTATTCCAATCAGACTATTCAAACTATCCGAATTATTTTATTTTTACTATTTAAATTCGTTTGTGCCGAAATAATATTAAAATCCCCAAATATCCATTGATTGAGACAATAGAATTTATTCTGTCTGCATTAAAATCAATTACATCCGTAAAATGATTAATTATAAATTCGACTTCATGTCCGTATTCTATCTAGAAGGTAGCCAAATACCATACTAGGCAAGTAAAGTATATGCTTTCTATTTTTAAATTCCTGCTAAAGGCTCAATAGAAAAGTTGATAAATGACTGAATTTTGACCTTTCGAAATTGAGTTTATATGTCTTATAAATGAATAATTGTATTTCTCAACATTTTAAAAATTAAATTTTTGAAAAACTAGTGAAATAAATCTCCTCATTTGACCTTTAAAAGAAACATTTCTGAGGTCAAAATTATTTCAACGGGATAGTAATAAAAACAATTAATCTACTCAATATTGAACACTTGAAATCAATTTAATGCTATCAACCTTTCACATCCATTAAGTCATTCATATTGCGATATCTTATTTTTATACATTAATTATATGCAGTAATTTTACATATTTTAGCATGAGAATATAGCATACAAAGTTTGCTGATATTCTTTACTTTTAGCCCTTTATTCAATTATTAAAACATGGAACTTGCTTCCAAATCGAAGCTGCCCATTATCAATTCAGTTGAAATTTAAAAACGACAAAACGTCGTGAAAGATCTCAATAATCTCACTTTTTATACAACATAGCACTCTATTTTAATTCTACCTAGGAATACATTATTTAACAACACTAGCACCAAACACCTATAATTTTGTATAATTCGTTACTAGTTTCAGTTAGGACTTATTAAAGAACGAAGAAAACATTGATTGTGAAGCTCATCATTTCAGTAGTCATTTTCATAAATCAACTGCAATTATTGCATTCTTAATTACAATTTGATTCTTAAATGATAAACGACTTAGACAATTCCTTTTATTCTTCTTGGTTAACCAAAGTCCTAATAGATCAACTGATTGCATAGGCTAAAATAGTACCATTAATTGCAATATTTTGTGAACGGAATGATTAGCATTAATTAGAGATGAATCGGACTTCGAACAACCCATTCATGTTCTGGTAGAATAGGATTGTAAATAATTAATTATTCTATTCAATAACATTGAACTTTCTCTATCAATACGATTTTGTTTTGCAAACAACTTTGAGCTATAATGAATATTCTCTCCTCCATATTCCCAGTCAATGTTTATTCTATTCAACGTCGAAAAAGTTATTAATAGTAGAGGATGGCCGTCTAATGCTTTTGCTTTTCAATGGAGATCAAAATATAAATATGTTCATTCATGCCTATAGCTTAAATAATTCCTATTATCTACTGCTAGATTTTGAATAGGCATTTCTAAAAGTCTGTAATATTTATAAATATGTATACTACCCGAATACTCGATATTTAATTCATTACATCTTGATATCATTTTCCCTATTTTGTTATAATACATACACTCTTATTTGTTTTTACTAGATTGGAAGTGGAATACCGATTAATTTATTGGATAGACACTTATTCCATCTACGTTTTTTCATTCTCGTAAATATTTTACAGTCATCTTTGCAAGAGTGTGGATGAATTATTAGTGAAATTTGGGTTTAATAATTATTTTATCCAGCTTTGCTTGATCTTTAAGAATTATTACTGATCTTATAACAACTTAAGTGAAATATCAGTAAAAATTCTTAGGTAAAGTAATCTCTCCGTCTAACATTTCTTTATTTCTTCTCAAGATACTGCTATTTCTATGAAATTAGAAATGAAATACCAGCAAATTTCCTGATTTAGGTAATCATACTAATCTAGTACTCTCCAATAATAACTGCCAAAGTCTCATTTGTTTAATTCGAATATGATAAAATAATTTTTATTTTAACCCTATTCTTTCTAATGTTTCATAGCTCGAAATTTTTCATACTACGAAATCTTCGAGCTTTCTTTTCTTTATTGATGCATGGTATTTTTCTCCCTAAGATACAAACTTTTTATTTATGATCCCGTTTTTATTATGATCCTTTGTTGACTCGTTGTAATGTCATAAAATCTTCAAGCTTTTACTTCTAATATTGTAGTTTGGTATTTATTCCAACTAACATTTTCTCAATCTTTCTTGTCATATAACCTCCCATCACATAAATAAAACTACATTTATTCATATCCTAGCCTGACTCGATCATTCTTATTAAGTAAAGCCTTCAACCTTTTTTTTCTACTTAATTATTCATGCTAGGTATTCATTTCATCAAATCATACTCTCTTTCAAAGTGTTCCATCGTTTATTAATTTGATAGTCATGCAGTCATTTCCCTCCATACTAATCCTTCTCCTACATTCGATACTTTTAATTCTGTGGAAATCTCAAATTTTCCCTTCCGTTATTGATCCATATTTTTCTTCTTAGTTCAATAATATTAATCTGGAATTATAAAATATCGACAACTATAATCCAACATCTTTTGTTGATTGAAATTATCCTTCTAATACCATCAATTTTATTAAAATTCAATTCAATTGAAAGTAGAATAATGATATGATAATTTAATATTGTTGTCTGATTTATAAATTATCTATGTGTAATTCTCTGTCTATCACATATTATAATAGAATGATCTAAATTTTTTAATTATCAAATATCACCACGGCACCTATTAGACGTCATGATGTATAACAATATCAACCTTTTCTTAGACATTCATCATAAAGTCGATAGGCTACTCTCGTAGGGTTAATTTTTGTTAATGCTGCTATATCTTCCATTCCATCTTCATTTTATTTCCTTTTTCTTTTCATTCCTTTCATTATCTTATGAATTGAGGCAAAATGGATTATGCGGGTACTATAGTTGGTAAAATTTTATTTATCCATCACAGCTTTTTGTATATGATATCATTTCATTATTATAGTAGAGGAAACAAAAAATTCCATCCTTTTAACATTAGTTTTGTCTGATATGAAGTGAAATTAATCTTGCTTCAATGATACTTAAATTTCAGTTCTATTAAATACCAGTAAGTAATGAATTCTATCTGTACTACATTTCATTAAAGCCTCTATCACAGTAGCAAATAGTAGATTTAATCTTAAAATATGATTAAAGAAATATTTATTCTTATCCTTCATAATTTTATTTTAATGTCTCTTATGAATCTTAATCTGTACAGCTGCAAAGCGATCGTCAATATTTCGTATCCACTATCTACCATATCTAACAAAAAAACATTTATTTCAAATTACTAAAAAGATAATTATATAATTAGGAGAAGCATATTAAATACAATATTAGGGCATGATATTTTAACTTAATTAAACTTGTTACAAAATTGGCTGCCAGAGTCTCAATTTAACCAATGTATCGTTTTTATACATTGCTGTTAATAATTTATTTACTGATCTAATTATTATTTAATTACTATATGAACATGAGTATCAAAATTTAATGGTAATTATTGCTGATATTTTTACAAAAAGGCTCCAATGTATTGGTGGATATTGTTTGTAAATATTATCTGTTGATTCACTACTGATTATATAGACGATCATAATTGATAAAAAACGAGTATGCAGTTGAAATATTTTGGCATTTAGACTTCAAATCGTAAACATACAATTGTTAGACCTAACCATTAATTTACCATCCTTTGATTATATTTCTATCATGGCAAAAATAATATAGTTCTGTTTTACTTCAAGATCCGATTATTTGAGCAAAGATAATCTATCAAATGCAAAATTGATAGAGCTTTAAATGCATTATCATTAACCAAGCTAATGAATTAGAATAATGGAGCGATAATATTTTATCGTAATCGTTTGCTAAATTCTCATATCTCATCATCTATTTCAATGGCGAAGTTATCTATACCTGATCGAGTGGAAAATAATTTTACCAGACGTTTTCTCATAGTATTTGTTCATTAAACTTTCAGGATTAGCTCGTGTATATGTGAGAATTTCGAAGTACAACAAAAGTCTTGCCTGACTACTCTACTTTATAGGTATATAGCTTTAAAAATAATATTTAACTCATTGACACTCGAAGGTAATTAATTATATACTTTTTTTCATTTAACGATTACATTTAAAATCTCAATATGTGTGCATGTATATGAGCGCATTTTCTCGTAATAAAACTGTTCGGTCTATGCTTTTTCAATACTTGTTTTACGATACTAGTTAACAGCAACTATGAAAACAAAAATTTATTGATATTACGATTATATATTAATGCATCACTGTATATACCTGTAGTATATTAGTTGCCATGTTGATTACAGACTGCATCTCTTGAATAGTTGCTACTAACACTTTAGAATTCCTACCTAACTTAAATGACATTTTATCCGATATCTGCAGCTTAGTTTGGGTATTATAACAAAAATTTAGCTTCGTGTTCCATAATTTAACTATATTCAACTTCTTACTTTGCATAGAATAAAAGGCGCCGATTCTAGTACAAATTTTAAAAGTTTGTTCAAGTTGTGAAAGCGTAAAGATACTAACTACATCAAATCAATTGTTGATATCATGGGAGGCAAAGCCTCTATTCCTAGCCAACATAATCATCTTTCCAGTCAATCCTACGATTTCGCTCCAGCAAAGTTTCGTTATAATCGACCAGAATTCTTACGCTTAACAGAAGAAGATTTACAAAAATCTAAAGATCGTACTTGTCGTGAAATAATATCACCTAGTTATCAGTTACCGCGCTTTACAGGATTCGCTGAGTAAGTAATAACAAGATATAAATTAATTAATCTTAATTCTCTAGCACATTATATATTATATTAACCTGACGATCTTGCTATAAATGCAACTAATAAATATCATTAATTGCATAAAATTAATTGCATAAACTCAATGATACTAGAATATATCGGCATTCTTTCACCTAAGCTAACCTTCTATGTTATTTGTCTTTCCGATAGATGCATTAATTCTGGTAAAAGTCATTTAAATGAAGATCAAGCTGCCGTCGGTATTTACATGCTTCGTCTGCAGACATCCTTGAAATTACAATCGTTAAGTAACAAAAATGTAATGAAACTTGTTTATGACACATTGTATAATTATGATATCCTTGCAATGAAAGCATATAATACTTCTGTATGAAGATTAAAGGTCTAAGAGATAAAGTAGAAAAATAAAATAGTTATTTTCTCCCTTTAGCTGTCTCGAATCTTACCCTATCAATATTTTGCAATCTTTGATGGCCATGGTGGCACCGAGGCGGCGATTTACGCTGCAAATTCACTCCATTTAATAATTTATCAAAAATTAACAGAAGCTCATAATTTCTATGCAACACTACCATCCATTAATTCTGAATTATCTACTGTAAAATTGGAAGCATTGATTATAGGAGCAATAGAAGAAGCTTTTCGAGAGCTGGTAAGTTACTTATCGTTGATTAAAATACTGCAATCGGTCAACGCCGTGTTACTTTTTTAACGCTTGAACAGAATATTTCAGTTTCAATTTGCTTTCATGTTTGTGATTCATCTGCTATTAAATTTTGAGATTCTAAAATACAAAATATCTTCAAGGCATTTATTGATGTTCCGATTAGTAGCACTCTTTACCCCTTCGATTAATCTAATTTAGGAGATGCAATAATTTCAACATGAAATAATAACTACGAAATTATTCGTATCATCGTTACGAAAGCTATTTGAGATGATCGCAAATCTACATTACATCATTGAGTAGAATGTATGCCTTATTGTCCTATATTAGCTTCTGAAACTGAAGTAGCATAGTGTGAGATCTCAGCTAATATCTTAAAGTTGAGCTTTAGTTGTTTAAAGCTTTCCAAAACTAAGTTTCAAATCGTCACTAATTAAGCTCTAACCTAAGGTATCCTCAACTTTATAATTTAGGATCAACAAATTGGCAATGAGCGGCAGTCTTGCTCTATCAGTGGCGGCTGCACTGCCATAATGGCACTCTATTTTGAAAAGCATTTGTATGTAGCTAATGCAGGCGATTGCAGGTAAAGTGATCATAATGCGAGTAAACTTCGCACATTGTAATTAAATGTTACATCCATAATCTGGATATTATTTACCATTGAATTTAATACTTTTAACTATATCTGGTATAATCATCTAGGGCGCTAATAATAAAACAAGGCATTATGGAACAACTATCAACGGACTTTAATCCTATAACAGATAGACAGCGATTACAATATTTAGTAAGGATGCTTGCAAACTCTTAAACTTATCACAGATAATCTTTATAGGACTTGAATCCTGTATGATTTATTCATGATGGAACTATTAATCATTCAATTAAATGGACATGGTTATTGTTACTAATCGATAGTATTTGTTTGGAATCCGTTAAATTATATGATCATTCAATTTAAAATTCCTCGTTAATTTTAGTTTAATTGCTTGCTATTTTTCAATTTTGTACAGAGTGTACTGAAGTAATCTATTTGTTACACTTTAATGGCAGAAGTATGCAGTACCGTCTCTTAAAAGAGACTACCATTTGATTAAAAAATCGCTCAATAGCGTAATTTAATTCGTTTCAATATCTAGGCATATCTACAACCAGAACTACTTCATGCCTATTACAACAGATTGTACTTTAAGCAACGCATACGTAAAACTGATGTGGGTAAACCAGTCGTATATAAAGATATGGATATGGTGGGCTGGTAAGTTTTATAAACTTAGCTAATAGATAAATTTCTAGCCATATTTAGCGTAAGATGGTACTCTCATACAAGTATGCAATAGTTATAAATATCGATGTTAACCTCAACAATTAACTGTAGGGGTACAAAAATTGCCAGTGAAGAAGATTTCGAACTTGTTCCTATGATACGAGGAGGCGGAAAGCAGGTTGGTGACATAAATATCCTTTGCGTTACTATAACAACTTTAAATTAATATTACTCGAACAGTGTCGTTTATTAGATATTATAAGCACAACCCGAGGATTTGGTGACTTCGATTTAAAATGTCAAGAAGGAGGACCATATTTAAAGCCGTTCTTAACCTCATGTCCCGAAGTGAAGTCACTAGCATTGGATCAGGATAGCTATGGTCCTGATGATATTTTAATTTTGGGTTGTGACGGTTTATACGAAAGTCTAAGTAATGAAGAAATTGGGAAGATAGTTCTGGATTGTCTTCAGAAATGTGGTAGAGAAGATAATTTTAGGTAGAGATAATATAGTCAACCGTAATCTCGACCATTGTGGCAAATGTAAATTCAACTCATAATATTTCTTGTTCCATCCATGTTCCAAGATATGCAAAAGCTGCGAAAACCTTAGTCGAAACTTGTCGAGGAATGTATGATGGCCGTCATTGGATGAAAAATGATGTAGAATTAGCTTCTCAAGATGACATTTCCGCCTTCATAATTCCGTTAATTAATGAAGATCATCTTATGGAAATCAAAGAAGCGAACAACAATAGTACAGGTATAAATCATTGAAAAAATAAATGTGCAAAATTCTTCGACGCAGGTGTTAGTGGATTCCCTGTTTCAGCTTCAATCAAAGCCAGGCTATTAATTGTATACATTCATCATATCTTTGTGTGTGAATATTGTTATACTGGTCTACAATCATTATTTTTAAGGAAGAGAAAGTTTCACCACTAGTCTTGTTTATCATTTATACGTATATATACATATATACTAAATAATAACTGTACCGAATAATAAAGGCACTGTATCTCATTGGTATTTTAGTTAATTCAAGGTTGAATGGCCTTAAAAATATCAGCAAGGGCGTCTTCAACTATAGATACCCTACTGAGTTAACACACTTACTAGTCTCAAAAACATTTAGCAAGTTAAGTTAAAGTCTTTATAATCTATTAGAAATAGCAATCAACAAAGTAAGCAATGTGACTTTAAATAATTGCAATTGATGCTCAGATAAGATTGCGTATGGAATATTGTCCCATATCTAGCCTTGGTTACTAACACCAACTGTAAAGCATATCTAACAAAGTTATACTTCCAAATTGGATTACTAATAAATTTTTATTTAACTATAATTTTAACAAAATGTCTTAACTGTATGTAAATCAAGATAGAATTATAATTTCACCGTGAGCTTATTATAAAGCAATACTACTATTACATCCAAAAAAGGAAAGGATTCAAAACTACATACAAACATGGAACTAAATAAGTCCTTAAAAATATTATATTGCAACAATATCTGTTTTGCTAGGATTTTAACGGAAATTATATTTTATGTATGGAACTTCTACGTCTTCGCCATCAGTGTCATTGCAACATATCTCGAAAACAAGAGATTTAACATGGGACCGAATACGATGCTTCGAAACCTTTTGAACAAGTTCCGTCATTCTATTCAGTAAAAAGAAGTGTAGATTTAACTTATAGTTTTAAAAATTTTCTTTTAATGTCAATATCAAAGGTGCACATCGAGATTTCTATATTGCTTCACATATGAAATACTTACGGAAGAGGTAATCGCTCTTGCAATTTAGCCTTGGGAGTGAAAAATGAGTAAAGCATTGAAACTCCTTGAGACAGCATAGTAATCTCTAGATTATGATGTTTCTGTAGGTGTAAAAATATACAACGATCAGTAACTTAAAAAACTACCAACTTTTAGTATCAAATCGAAGAACCTTAAAGTATTCTAGGAATTCAGTAAGTGTCATTTCTTTCCCATCATCCTTAATACCATTAACTTCAAATCTATCCCATAGAGTAAATTCGACATCATTGTACTAAAATAGATTAAAAATTTTCCAAAATTAGATACCATAAGGGCACAGAGGCTAACATTTTCTAGTCAGTTAAGCTAAAAAAATTGTTGACATTCATACGATAATAGAGCAGCTGCCTAGATAAACTTACTTTATTTATAGGGGCAGCAATAGGTTCTGAGAATCCAAAGAAAGGCAAAGCAAGATTTAAAAAGCCATTCTTGAACGAATCAATGTCCTTTAAGCCCATTACGATCTTATCATAACAAACATTCAGGACAGAAAGAATTATACTTTTATTTGTAAAGACGTACGTATATAAGGCAACAGATACATGAATCTACTTTTATTTATCGCTAATGAAAAATTATTTCATGCTAACTACAGAAACTAAATCTTACCTTATACAACTCTAAACATACTAGTCCTGTAACCAGAGAAGTTGTAGTTGCAATCGCTGGGATAATTTTGCCAGCAATCAATTTACTCTATTGTAAGCAGAATAAAGTACCATTAGAGAATTCCATATAGTATCGCTCATGTTAAGCTTGATGGAAAAATATCGTGCGATACTCATTTAAAAATCTAGAGATCTCTTACCTTATGTCTATCAGCCTTTTCTATTTCATAATTTTCAGCTCGTAAGTTAGACGCCGCAACGATAAAGTCCATATGGAAATTAGTATCATCATCCTGACAAGTTATTAATAATTACATCAGCTTTTCAGAAAATACAATACATTGCATTAGCCGATTAAATGATGGGGCGGACAGCTACCTTTTCAAACTCGATATCGGCCAACTTAAATCCTTTGAGTGAGTCTGTAGATGGAAGCGCAGCAATGATCTTCTCCATTTCACTATGATCTACAAGGTTGTAATGAGCTTTAGTATCATTTTATCCAAGTCAATTCGTGGCGGTTATAGGTATTTACTACATATCTCTAGTCGTAAACATACCGATAGCAGCAGACATTCGAGCTTCAGCCTCCGCTTCAGTTACGTCAATCTTAATACCTACAACAGTAAATACATGACCACCGTCAAAAAAATGATAACTTTAAAGTTTTTACTGAGCTCATAACAAAATTACCGGATTTGGGAGTAAATTCTTTGATCTCAACTTTACGTAGTACGTTCTTTACTTCCTCTATATCTCTACTTCCTGTATTGTAAGACGTAGATATTTTAACATGTGCAACATACAGTGCATAAACGCATACATAACCAAATACAAGTTTTACCTGCCACACCATAGACCTCAGCTTTTAAGTTTGACGCAGCAATAACAAAATCCAAATGTAATTGCTACAAAAGTACGTTACATTAGTAAAAATTAAGCAAATATACTTAAGGAGTTAAAGCTAGTTGGAAATTATTTATATAAATATTCTGGCAAATACGGAATTGAAGAGTTCCTACATTTTCGACATCGAATTTTATAGGATGTGGGCACCTCTTTGGGCCAGACCAAAACATTGCTCCAGAACTAGTTTTCTATAAGAAATGATGTTCAAACTCATGACATCAATAAAACGCCGAATAATGGCATCGAATAAATCAAAGCATACCTGATCTGATGGAAAATTATATAGCAATTGCTTAATAGTATTGTAATAGTAATCTTGAAATAACGTCACAGCCCAACGTAAACAATCTTCAAAAGCTGCCGGTTTCTCATCCACGAGAGCTTTCTTGACAGCTTCAAGAATTTCCATCTAGGGTAAAGATGATGATAAATTTAATTATCGACGCGTACTTTGCTTCTCATTTACAATATTAACCATTCTGACAACAAACATGCTACATTTAATGAAGAGTAGCAGTCCACTTACAGGTTGGCTACCTTGCATCTTATTAAGTTTCTCCATAAATTTTGGATCACTAAATGATAAATGTGTAGAAGATTTCTTAGTACTTATGTAACGACAATCTCAATCTCATCCTTTGTGTTGACGTACCTGAGGTACTGATTGGCATAATCTGCAGGTTGCTTAAATAATCCTTCAAAAGCGTCTCTAGCCCACTGTTAAATAGTATTTATAAAATGACTGAGTATAATTTACATTGATGCTGGCTCATAAATTAAATTTCTTCTTTAAGATACCGCTATGGAAACGAAAAATATACCACATGCATGTATGTATAAAGCTAACCGTATTATTCGACTATATATACCTGTAATGTATGCTCTATAGCATTGGGAAAGTTCTTCAATGTGCAAATAGGTATAGACTTTTCGGGAGGATCCTGTGACGATGAGTAAGATTCGGTGACATACGGCAAAACAACCTGTACGTTACCCTTTGTTCCTAAAGTACCAGATTCCAATAACGGTTTTCGATAATATACGCAACGTCGATCCATATATTGCCCTAATCGTAGATGAATGATTTCAATTTTTCAAACAGATATCGTAACTTTGAAATACTGATAGACGTAGGAACAAACTTACGAGCTTCAACGTTATCTAGGGCGTTGATAACACCAGTCAACGCTTCGAAAAAATCATCGTTGTAAATCTCTGCAAATGGTCGTTAAGAAACATGCGCAGCGTAATATTTGATTTAGGCAAATTAAAATGTTTGCTTCAATGAAGTATTCTTCACAAATATAGACCAAGTCAGATATTTGTTATAAAGGATACTTTCCGTGTCCTGACCTACGCGATTTTCATGAGGGGTAATACGAACATTTGGATTTATTTGCTTTACAAAATTGGCTGCGGTAAGCGACTTTGGTTTCTGTATGTTTCAATAAATCAGCAGAAGATGTTAACTCAAGATTGTAAAATTATGAGTTTATATCAATTAATTACTTGAACATCCCAAGGCCGGAATAAGAATTGACGGTTTAAATTAGATTTTTCAATAATATCCATATCTGTTACGTAAATGTGACCATTAGATCCCGCACCAACACCTATCATAGCTAAATTCTTAAGAATTTCACATCCTATAGCACCGGCACCGACCTATTTCATCAAACATCAGAAAATTATTGATATCGTACGTTTAAGATAATCCGATTTAACAATTAGTAGCTAACAAAAGATACGGCCTACTACAATAACGTAAAATTGCAATATTCCTAGCGTGTTAAAAAGTGCATACCACGAAATATCGTAATGATTCCAATTTTTTCTGAAATTCTTTACCGAAAATAGCTACTTGCCCATCGTATCGGGAATCACTCTACAATTGAAACACCAATATAGGAAATGATCAATTTGCAAGTTATTGCCACAGCAATTTACGTGTTCAAAGATTAATTTTTGACTCTGGTAAGATCAATACCGGTTGAAAATCTTCTTCAGCTGCAGCTGGATTGACACCTTTGAGACACTCTGTAGCATCAAAATAAAACCATTGACGGATTGGAGAGAATTTACCACTACATGCTTTAAGAACTTCCTGCGCAGTTATACTACCAATAACGGCTTGCATAGGAGATAAATTTCCTTTCGCATTAAAAGCGAACAGCTTCAGCAAGTCATCATCAAATGAATCAACTTTGAACTCCGATTTTTCATTAATTTCTTTGACCACATTTAAAAAATTTAATGCATCCGCTTCATTTCTAGGTCTAGGCAATTGTCCATATCTACGCTGATATTCGGATAATGCTTGAAATGCAAGATGTAGTTGAGGAGGATGATCGAATTTAGCAAAATCGGAAACGAGAAAGTCAGGCTCAGATAACGCGGCCTTAATTGATTTCTAGGGATAATAATAAATGACATAACATTAAATAGTACTGCTAATGCTCTTCATATGATAGTAAAAGTGTAACTATTTCAGTTAGAAAGATAGATAATCCAGAATATCAAACGGTGAAAATTCAAATAATGACTTACAAATTTTAACGTTGTAGGCATTTTAACTTGTGTCACAACACCTTCCCTCTCGTAATTACTATAATTCTTCGTATCACCAATACTAAAAGTATATGGGCCTAGAGTTTTAATTTTACGAGGTTTACCATCATTCAGTTCAACCATCCCCTAAAATTCAAGTTTTCAGTCAATGAGTTAGATAAATTATGGTAGAAATTTTTATGAAACAAACATGAAATTAAGGGAAATAGTAATCTCACCCTGATTTCTTTAAATGTTACATAATCGCCATCTTCAAGGCCGTGCCTCTGTTCGTCAGCACACGTAACAACTCCTTCAGAATCCTGTAAAAGATATATAAATAGAGATCTTTATGAATTCTACTAAAACTAATACGTATATGGAATTGATTTAAAAGCAGGATACAAAGTTAACTTTGTTTACTATACCTTTGTAATCGATGAAACCAAACAACTTATTGGCCTTTCCCCATTCGTATCTAGTACTTGAAATTGAGCTCCAAAGTCACAAAATACTTGTCTGAATGTTAAAGAGAATCAATGAACCTTTTAATTCGTATTTCAATGCCTTACCACAAAACACCCATCTGTTTGGAAATATACAACGAAATCGAATTTGACTTACCCAAATAATCCCCTAGTATCAGCTACCAAGAAAGCTATCGAACTTTCATGTGCAAATTCACCAATTTTTAGTTGTTGACTAAGAGAAGCTTGTACTAAGATGATAACCTAATTAGGGACGTTTGACATTTATAAATATTAAAAATTGTACGATGCAAAGCAACACGGAAAGATTTTACGTAGATTTATTTATTTGATATAGTGTAATTTATATATTATTATTATTATGTTGCAATGATATACGATATCAAGATATGATCATCATTCAATGGCATCTGAGAATAAACTTAGATAGTTACTTTGAAGTGAGTTAAAAAGTCTTCTGTTAACGATCCAGTGTAAACGTTGACATTGACGTAATTGTTTAATTCACTTAACCGATCACACGACGCTTCCGCTCTATTTTTTCCGATGTCTCCTTCACGTAAGAAGAACTATTTTGATTTGAAAAGAAAAACAATCAAAATTACAGTTTATATCGAAAGTAATTGAAACGTTATTTTTTATACTAAATGGAGATAGCCCTTGAATAAAACGCATATACTACATGTATCTAAACTATGGGATTAGTATTCTACTAAATTTTCGTTATGAACCTGCGAAGATAAATCAGCAATTTCAACCACTTCAGTATCATGGATAGTTACAGACTTGACGCCAGCTAAAACTACATTTTTAGCTATAAAAGAGAGAGAGAGAGAGAGAGAACTATAAACGCATTGAATTTCATCTTACTTTAACTTCTATGGCACGTTGCCAATTGATATCAATGTACGTTACATTTATTTGGTATTAATCATAGTCAATCGTTAACGTGTATTGTATTTACATAACAAATTATAACTACGAACAATAATCCAATAGATTCCTAGTATAATGTCACGATAGCAATATCATGTTTTATCTATTAAATATCTGTTAGTAAAACTAGATCCATACCAATTTCAATTCCAAGACCATTCATGCCAGATATTAGGATGTCTGATGAACCCATTTTCTTCATAGCATCATGGCCAAGAACATAACTACAAATTAAAAGAGAATAGTCTGCTGCTTTAGCTGGCCCAGAAATAGCTAAAGAATTTATTAAGAAATAATTTATCTCCCAATCCATGTACTAAAATACATTCATGATTAAATAAAGAACAATAAACGAATGGTTAATTGTTAATGAGGTTGCGTTTTTACTAAAGCTCTGTCACATTTAGCGTTTTAACTTACAGCTGCCGCGAATACAAGCCCTCGTCTATTTGAGGCTCGGCGTGATCTGTCATGTTGTTATTTCTAACCTAAAGCAAGGCACAACAATATTGAGAAAATGAAATTAAGCTTAGCATTAGATTCAATCTCTTCCATACTAATTCAAATAGATTCGCCATGCAGTATCTAAATATTGTCTCATCATATTGAAATATCAACGAATAGAATCGGAAGTTCATTGCTCTGGTATTGTTACTATTTATTTTTCACTACTAGTAAGTATAAAAAGCACCGTGGTACTTGTTTAACATGATGGTAAGTGTATCTGGCATGCACCGAGAACAAAATCTTTGCCATATGCAAGCATTGAACGAATGATAGCTTACAATGTTCATCAATATTCCAAAAAAAAAATGACTTACTTGATGAGAAGAATTGAAATCCTTAGCGTTAGAATCGAAACCTGACAACGAATTGGAAGTCTTAGGCCTTTTAGCGGGAGGAGGCGATGACGGTGAGGTACTAGACATATAAAGGAGCTGTTTCAAATCTAATAGACTATGATCTTTTAATCCTTGTAGCAAGTATCTCTTTGTCGATATAGCGGGTTCCAATTTTTATGTAACTTAGCCAATGGATATCTAAGTTCTATCGATAGAATAAGCTGTCAAGAAAGGAGAAGGAAATCAATTTGAGTATCGCGAAGCCGTGTACATTGCCTAGTACTTATAGTAGAATCTCTATTCATTCACTTAAAAATAGACCATGCTTAGTGCAAATTTATACTGTGCACAGTACTTTACTGGGTGTTCAGTGTCACCAATTCACCAAATAAAGAAGATACTACAAGAATGATTTGTTCTGTCAATGATATACTGATAGACTCTTTCCAATAAAGAAAATGCTACAAGAATGATTTGTCCGGTCAATCATATACTGATAGACTCTATCCAATTAAGAAGATGCTACAAGAATGATTTGTCCGGTCAATCATATACTGATAGACTCTATCCAATAAAGGAGATACTACAAGAATGATTTGTCTGGTCAATCATATACTGATAGAATCTATCCAATTAAGAAGACGCTACAAGAATGATTTGTCCGGTCAATCATATACTCATCGACTCTATCCCTAGTTTGCCTACCATACATAGTCAGAAATACACTATAGAAACTGGTCGGTGGTCAGTGAATACTGCAACTACAGTGTTTAAACATGGATTGACTCGATATAGAATTTCCAATTGTATCATCAACCTAGCAGAACATCAAATTTAGCCTGAATAATGATTGCATCTCATTCATCGACCATTCTACTTGAATCCAATGACATTTGAATATATCGCATATAATAAAGAAGATACTACAAGAATGATTTGTCCGGTCAATCATATACTGATAGACTCTATCCAATAAAGAAGATGCTACAAGAATGATTTGTCCGGTCAATGATATACTGATAGACTCTGTCCAATAAAGAAGATGCTACAAGAATGATTTGTCCGGTCAATCATATACTGATAGACTCTATCCAATTAAGAAGATGCTACAAGAATGATTTGTCCGGTCAATCATATACTGATAGACTCTATCCAATAAAGAAGATACTACAAGAATGATTTGTCTGGTCAATCATATACTGATAGAATCTATCCAATTAAGAAGATGCTACAAGAATAATTTGTCGGGTCAATCATATATATACTCATCGACTCTCTTCCTAGTTTGCCTACCATACATAGTCAGAAATACACTATAGAAACTGGTCGGTGGTCAGTGAATACTGCAACTACAGTGTTTAAACATGGATTGACTCGATATAGAACTTCCAATTGTATCAACCTAGCAGAACATCAAATTTAGCCTGAATAATGATTGCATCTCATTCATCGACCATTCTACTTGAATCCAATGACATTTGAAATATATCTTATAGCCATAAAATGGATTTGAATGACCAATTTGGTCAGTTTCTCCTTTCAATGCAACTCACTGGTCAGTCCCCATAGAAACGAGGTTGTATGACTACTGCAAATCAACTTATTTCAAAGGGACAGTTTGAGTAGACGACGACACGTGTTTAAACTCTTTTTAACTGGCATAATCTGATGAAATTGTACGTCAACAGATCAAAGTATGTTGTCTATGGACTGATATCTAGTTGAAGATGTTATTAAACTAACTTGTATCGTCATTGGCGTCGATATTTCAAGTTGAAATCAATATTAAAATGGCCTAACTTACCTTTATCACAGAGATTAATTTGGAGCAAGAATCGGCAGATCAAGCCAACAAAAGTGACGACAGTGAATGGCAAAGTGGAAAGCTATGTAGCTTAGTTCGTACTGTACAGTACTATCTCATCCCATGCAATACTGTAGGACCGTACATAGTACTGTCGTCGTTTCTATTGTACTGAAGAGACCTTTTATTGTACGAGCTAGACAGCGAGCGTATCACGGTACAGTACCGTACAGGCGGGCTGTATTGTACTGCAGACAAATTTTGGCGACCCATGAACTTTCCTTTAACTAGTAGAAGAGTACGGCCGCAGCATGACTAAGCGTAACACAAGGCAAACCGTACTGTACCCGTACAGTACAATAGCTGAGGACCACTACTGTAGACCTACAGTACAGACTGTACACTGTACACTTGAACCTTAACAGGTCAGAGTACTGTACAGTACAGTGTACCGTACCGATACCGTAGACTGTCATAAGTACAAGTCGTGCGTGATGTCACGGTGAATTATCCAGTGGTGAATCGCCTGCGGTGAATGAACCGAGTCAGTGATGTTACGGCTAGTTTATCAAAAATGGCCTGTATAGACCAAAGATGCGATCATGTTCTAGTAATTTTTACAATATTAGATAAAAAAAGAACACAGCGGTACAAATTTTCATTAGTTAGTAAGAAGTAAGTAAAAGTCAACCAGGCAGAGCCCCAATTCATAGTCAAGCAGACTACCTACAGTACTGTACAGTACAGTACATTGTACCGCTAGTAGTCCACTGTGTACTGTATTGTACAGTATGCGACGTGAAACAACTGTAGATAAGGACAATTGTTCGCAGAATGAGTTGTATTGCCAATTGGCCATGACGTCACAAGAGTAATGTAGGAATGGAAGTGAATGGCAGGCAACATGACGCCTGCTTGCCATCAATGTAGACTGTACGACGTGTTACTGTACTGTATGATTACTTCAGATCATGATTAAACTCTCAAATAGCAACAGACTTTTCTATGAAATGATCACTTTTTACGGACAACCAACTAAAAAAAAAATCCAGAGTATAAAAACGCGTAGATTGTTAACAGACTCATCTCATGATATTGTTATTTATTAATTAATCATTTAATGTACCGTACTGTACATCTACGACCAAGACTGGATGCAGTCAGAAGAAATGTTCGTGGTTGACGCTACGTTTCAATGAACTTCCGCTGAATTAACTGGCCACGTACAAACTACTGTACCGAGTACAATGTACTGTACACTGTACAGTATAGCAGACAATTTACTTTACTCTGTAGTGATGATGCGACCTTCTCCAAAATGGCTAAGACGCGGTGCTTTGGTCCATAGAGCATAAGCGTTAACTGTTGTACACGTATTGTAGCTGTTGCATCGTCGAACACAACTACCATTCTGAGTATAAAATTAAACTATTTTATTAAAATACGAGCTCGATTCATTTCATGGATGCTCATATTGGTCCTACAAGGACAAATAGCAAACCAGGTGAGATGATGACGTGCAAGGTTCACCTTTGTTCACGGTGAAATGGTCAAAAAATTTCATTGATATCCAAGGGGCTTTGAAAGCGCGTAAAAGAGAAAATGGCGGCCTCAGGCCAGTTTCAAGTTCACTGAGGTGCCGTGCCATAAACTATCATACCGGAAGGAAATCGACATTACTAGCATACATTAAATCATTCCATTACTTGGCATATCATAAGCATATTTAGGAATGAATATCAAAAATTCATATAGCTGCTAATATGATGTGGGTCTACTAACGGATGGAGCGTTCGAATGCTTTCAAGTTCGTAAACATTGTAGACAAATCAAAAATACGAGACAAATTAATAAATTAATATTAATGCCGCTAATGGATTAAATTGCCGAAAAATACCATGATGCACTATTGGATGCTATTAGTGCACACATCATATTAGCAGCTATATGAATTTTTGATATTCATTCCTAAATAAGCTTGGCCTTGTAGTCTATCGGTCTGCGACATATTGGAAGCAGTAAAATAATTCTATGATAGCAAAGTATCTTTTTATCGTACTATAAGCAACAAGAAATATTAATTCTTTGTATCGCTTACACAATTTTTTAAATACTAAGACAGGACTACCGACAGTAAACTCTAAATTGGAAAAATCGATCAAGAAAAGCAAACATAGATTTTAGATTATCGAGTTTAGTAGTCCTTGGCTAAGGTTGCTTTTGTGCTGTACGCGTTCATATATACGTATATAAGAGTATTTACCTACTTACGCGTAGGTGAAATTACTACCAATGGCTGATTCGTTTTTGCTGAATTGAACTAGTCTGCACATTAGAATCGACGCGTAAAATGATTCTTCAAAAAATCTCAATCAAATGAACTAGGATTAATAAACTTCCAGTCCATCAAATTTCAATCTTACACTATCTCTTGAAAATTCTAACATAAAAATGATCAAAGTGGAGTTCTAAAAATTCTTGATTTCAGATGTGTGTAGGATTATTGTCGCTACCCCTACTACAGGGATCCATGGAGCAGTGACACAGATAGCTTTCAATTAAAGCAGGCGATTTAATATGCGGGTAATTTGAACACAAATGATCTACTGAAAATTCAGTTATGATCGATATAGTATGCATTTAGGAAATTAAGAACTGAAACGAGAAATCTCGTATTCTAGTCTCTTTCGCATCGACGAAAATGCGCATACGGGCCCGTATATGGCTTAAAATAGCGTTTTACATGCATACAAATGTATTGTCACAACCACACTTCGTATGACACAGAGATCAAACTAAAGTACCCTCTCTCTTAGCTATCTTACGTCTAAAGTGATCCCATGCAGTTCTAAGACTGTAAACGAGCTGAACTCACAATGAGTACGATATAACTGATGAACTATTTATTTATTTAATAGCGTGCCTTATTACTAACAGATCAAATACAGTAACTCCTTTAATGAATAGAGAACGGACTGATATACTTTCTTAAGCCAATTGGTACAATCTTCAAATTAATCACCAAACAAAATTAATAGCTTATTACACGCCGATTTGTACCTAGTTACTATAATATATTCATTGTTGAATTAAGTGCCTATAAATTAACTATTACCTGCGAGATTACACTATTCGTACCACATTCGCCATCTTAATTATAACACTATAATTCCTATATTAAATAACTTAAACCCACACAAATCCATGAACGACCCAACTTAGCACAGTTATAATACACGATTAACAACAAATACTTTTAAGTATCATAAGTAATTATTGACGACAAAACTAGGTCGTAACATGTATACTGCATATACGAGCACATATAATTGTAATGCAAATGGAATAACCATCGCATCTATTCTCTTGATATGAAGCATTACAATAAAATCTGTTAACCAACAATCTCTCTATAAATTTAATATTAGTTTATGTGATGGCGAATACTATAAAGGAAATGCTAAATTGTCGAATAAATCTTGTATGTGGGAATAGAATTGAATGAAACCTTCAATAGATATAGATTTGATTCTGCAAATAATGATCATTAAATATCAGTAATTGTTTCGATAGCGTTAAAGCGAGTTTTTGCTGGCGATAGCTTCATTTCCAGTGTCTCGTTTTCATTTTCATACCCTTGCTAGGATGGGAATGTTTAATTAATTAATTAGTAAATCTAATTCAATTTTATTCTAACTAGTATGACGATAGAAAATATACCAATTAGAAATAGCATTTCATACTGAGACGCTGTTAACCTTCGTCACATTTATAATTAGAAATTGTTGTATAAGCTTGAAATAGCCAATTGGAATGTAGCACTATGCAAATTTAACGAAATTAATACTGAGTTTCGAATGAAATCAATTATTTCCTTCAACTATAATGCTGACAGAGCTAGTAGCAATTTGAAATTATAGTAATAAACATCTATCAATATCATGAAGAAATTACTCGTCATGGAATATTTTGCAAGTCAAAACTTTGGTCCGAAATAATCATAACTTCAATAATTTTATTCAAATGTAAGTTAGAGTAAGGCTATACTGATTGACCATTCATTAACTTCAATAGTATTGATAAATTCCAAATAATGTTCAGATGACTCATTCTTGAAGAGGAAATTAGGATGAAAGTGCAAAATACGTATTTCAGTATATCAGAGTAATCAAATTACTTAGCTAAATACCACAATTAATTATCATGGCCAGTTGATGGGAACAATGATAAATGCAATTTACATCCATTAAAATGCCAATTTATTAAGTAGTATTATGACTGTCGTAATCTTCGCTAGTCACAGATCAAAATATTACAAATCGTTCGGATTAAGTTCACAAATAGTTAGAATTAGTAGAAATGGTACTGGGATAATAAATTCTTATTTGCAATTGAGAAGATAGAATGACCTTAGAGTTGCTATAAAGAGCATTTACAGTTTGTTACTTTTTTGTTTACTAACAATCGATATATTTTAAATTTTACTTTAGCCCATTGTGAAAGTTATAGTTAAAGTTATGACATATTAAGAATTGAACCAAAAGATTTTGAACTATCTCAGAAATTTTAGAAATCATAAATGCGGGTCCGTTCATGTTTATTTAATAAGGATTAAGTTCCCTAAACGGTATTATAGATAAAGTTTGCACCGTCATTATGTTGCATAAAAACAATCCCTCCCCAGTAGTGTAGCAAAGCTTTATATCAATTTTCTGTTCTACGACGATGGAGTACATGAAAAGAAAATGTTGTGTATTGAAGGTAAATAGCAATATAGATCATTGTTATCACGCCATTTTCCTTGTTAAGACTGAGAAAATGACAGTCGCACAATTCCGCTTCAATAGCGAAATTTTCGATTCTAACAATAAAAAGTAATAGATTATTCTTTGGAGGTCACGGGATTGCAAAATTATATTAATATTGCCTACTGTGATAAGACGTAACCTCGCGTAATATTTGCTTTACTTTCTTGATGTCCTGAAGAAATGGATACAAGGGAATAAATATCGAAGTTTAATCTTGCTATAGCATAATCTATCTTACATTATGAATTATTGATCAAAAAATTCAATCTTGTTTATAGTTATCAAGGTCATTAACATTATTTTGATATCAGAATTCCTTAATAATTTAATGCATTCAAAACATCTGCTTCCATTAAATATGAAACGCGTCCTAAGTATATTTTTAACTGCTGTAGTGTTAAAATTAATAACAATTCTTTCCATTGTATTAATCCCTAGCCTGTATTGAATTAACGTTCTTATTTCGTCATATCGAAAATATACCTGCGATAATACTACTACATTTAGTTTATTTTATCTTTCTCCCTATTGTTTCAATTGCCTTCAATGTATTTTATCTTCCGTTCACATACTAATAATTAAACAGATCTAAAAAATAGCCATTCAGATATCAGTGATCTGTAGTTTTTCCGTTTTTGTTATTACAGAATCCAACATTCGTCCGCCATTATCGCCACAACAATTAGCGAAGGCTAGAGGTGTCGGAGAAGTCTAACTGAAAAATTATTTCTAATCCATGACGCGTTCGCTGCTACCAATATCGCTAATAAAATTAGACTAATTATTAGTGGGAATTTGGTGCAGTACTAAAGAATTACTTAAAGGACTGGAAAATATTTTATTTAATGTTCAATATTGATTAAATTGAATGACCGATTTTATTATCTTATCTTTCCGATCCTCTATTTGGTCATCTCGTTGGATAAACAAGTCACTAAAAATATATTATATCGAAATTTGCATCCAGTAAACCAATCTACGTAATATATAGTCTATCGTAAGTACTATAAGTTAAACTAATAATGATGCTAATCTGCAATTAAATTTCGAAAGAGTTCTTAATAATGGAGCAATTTGTTTTTAAGCCATTAATTACTATCCATTTTGGGATTATGCATTATGAGATTACGATCGTATTATTACTAACAACGCATACTATACACTTAAACTTATTTTTTGAGTCATCATCGTCCGTCAACCTTCATACTAGTTGATATTAATTTAAGAATTGGATGGCCTTTGACTATAATATTTCTATCGAGTCTCGATTACCAATAATTATAACCATTAGTATAAATTGAGTCAAAAAATTAGTCCATATCGCAGCCAATTGACAAGAAGAAACAATCGTAATGCTATCCAATTTCTTAAAATACGACATACACGTACCCGTTCGTAAAACTTTTACCTAGGATATTTTGTGGACATTGCATGGTAATTGTTCCAGTTACAAACTGCACTATTAGCAATAATGGTAGATGACATAGAATGATATTACTAGGCTAATTAATCGTGCTAGTACCTATCATGACTTGTCGGCTATGATGTTAACTATTCCTCTACTCTTCTTTACTTTTAAGAAAGATTGAGTACGCAATTGTTTCCGCCTTAGAGCTTACATAGATTAGTTGGTAACTCGTATATTAATCCATAATCTCGCTGTTAAGCATTAATGTCCAATATTGAATTTTTAATTTAACGAATTTGATCTATAGTACTCCATGCAGGATTAATTATGGACGATGCTCACATACTAATGATACCATTTATACGAACGCTCTATGCTGTGAAGCAAACAACTATGATTTGAACAACTAATAGATTTACGATTCATCTAGAATCTAATTGTAGTTAGACTAGACACCACTGGTACTTAATAGATGTTTTCTCTCAATTTTTAACGATTTTGGATATAAACTCATAGCAACCTTAACTTTCAATGTACTCCCGGGTCTTACAAACATTTTAACAATGGCAATTTTTAGGCCCTGGCACTTAAAAGTACTATTTTGATACAAATTGATTTTAAATCGTATAATGTTATCAATCTTCATCGCACTAATATAAAAGTACATACTTATGTCGCACATTATGTTAGAGTTACGGCTAATAACTTAGTATATCCAGTTGCATTTAAGCTAGTTGCTTTTATTAAGAACCCTTTAAATTTGCTAATGTAGTTAAAATAATTATTATACGAACATAAATTGGCATTTTCTTGTCTAGAGATCCAAAATGATCAGACTGTTTCTCATATCATATCTAAAGTCTTCGTAATATCTTGCTATAGCATGGTAGTACGGCTATAGCGATGTAAGGTCATTATGTCACTTGCGACTTCAGTTCGATGGAGATAAAGGATAGTTTAACGCATTTCGTCGCCTATGTAAATCCAGGAGAAAAATGTTTACTTTAAAGTAATAGCTTAGTCGCGTATTATTACTTGAAGGCAAACACTTTTCCTGTCGAACGGATAGAATTAATGATTCCATAGTATACGCTTCTTTAACATATCAAGTTGTTTCCAACCTAAAAGTATTTTAATTTTTTTCTCGTTTTCATGCATAGTTGTAAGCATTATTTAGAATCCTTGTATCTTATTCTTGACTTCTATGTCTAATACACTGTATAGTTAACATGAATAATTGCAAGTAATCCCTTGTTACGCTTTTTCATGCTTATTTTAATCTTGCAACCATCTAACTATTTTGGCTATGGCACAAGTATTACTGTAAATAGCCTACAGATGTTTTATCACTTACTATTAAATACGTTCTTATTGGAACGATATCTACAGATGATTTTCCATTGATCATCTCAGATTTCGACAAATTTGAACAATCAACGTAAAGATTAGCCGAGTGCTATAGTCAATTAGCTAATTTTATTATTTTTCCTGATCCCTACGCCCTCTGTATTTGTATCATTAGCTTCCATGAGATTTTACTGCTCGATTTATAAGTAGTCAAATTATGAAATTACATTACTAACCTCTACTATCAGAATATCATTTCTGTATAGCATTTCTTTCCGTTTAATGATATCGTAGGCGTACAAATATTAATCAATGAACACTGTACAGCCTATCGCACCAATGATTTTTACTTAAAGTTGATGCTCTTTATAGGATTCAACTGTCGCGAGAGTTTCTTAAACTTTATCTATATCCAAATGAATACATTGCTGTAAAGCAGTGCCTTCCTGTAAGTTGAACGGAAGATCTAAGCAGTAATCAATAAAAATGCTAGTTTTTGATTATTTTCAGTACTATCAATTTCCATTTTTTTAATATTTGTGAACAGATTATTCTCTTTGGTATTAATTTGCATGGGTACGAAGTAAAATGGTGTATTCATAATTGTATCATTATTCTATCTCTCAATATATTCTCTTTTCTTCATTTATTATTTTAAAAGCATGATGTAACAAACTAATAAAAAATATCTAAATCACTTATATTTTATCACCCGCTGTCATCCTTAGCTTACATTAATCGGACGATGCTGTGTAATTATAATAGATTGAAAATTCTGTAGGTATACCCCGAACTACCTTAATAATTGACATATGCTAAACCATTTATGTATTTAACTGTTTCATAATTAATTTATTGAGTAAAAGATAAAATAAGTTACTAGGAAATCCGCTATTTTATTGACTGTTGCAATTGGGCCGATTTATAAATGATATAATACCATTATTTATTATTTAGTGATGCAATATACAAGATGATTAATGTATTGATGTCATAATTACAATTATTCAATATACCTGACTAAAAATTGCAGGTAAACGGGACAATATATTTCTCTTCTCAATTATATCGGTATTATTCGATTTCGGTATTGACCTAATCATATTAAATTAAATCTTTCATACGCTAATTACAGTTTTAAAGTTTGTAATTATAATCTCACTTACCAACAGGTATAAGACTGCTATGTGATCTTGATATTTACCAGTAGCATCGCTATCATAACGCTACTGAATCGTTGGTTCGCTAGTAGGAATCAAAATCGGCCTGTGTGTCTTTAAAAGTCAGATATCCGTATACGCGGAATTATCATATCGTTAAATATTATCTTCTCAGAATTGAATACTATAATTAGCTTAGAGCTATTGACAGTACTTTATTTTAAATCAATGGTAAGTACCTTAAGTATGATTTTATAATTGGAAATAACATTTAGTTTCATCGAGTTCGAACACTAATGTAATAATAAAACTCAATGTTTCATTAAATTTCTCATTATATCATTGACATATTACCATAGATACCTGTCACCAATATACATATATTCTTCTCGTGAAAAAAAATAAATCGGAAATATTTCTGAGTCTTCTGCTATCCCGAACTATTTATCAACATTAATTTCCCGTGAAAACTATGCACTTTCCCCTAAATTTCACATCAGAAATGATAAAATAGCGAACTCTCTTTATTGTAAACGTAACTTGCTATTATACTTGTTATCTATATTCGCGAGCATCTACAGAGTATATATATACATATGTGTACATGGAAATTAATACTAAAAAATGGCGTAGCTGGCGTATATGCTTAGATCAAAATTTGTTTCACTTTATGCTTTATTTTAAAATAAATTAGAACACGCGTATAACACGAGGCAGTCATGACCAGAAAACGATTTGACCTTTGAGCTCTCTTATAAATTAGGTATCTAACTAATTCTTTCGCCATTACTGGAAAATGGATAAGTTTCACAATCTACATATAACCTAATGACAAGATATCAACTGCATAGCGATCTTTACAACATATTTATACTAAATGGTAGCCTTTAACACCGTAACAATACCAAGAATACATAAGGACTAATAGCATCATGTATGTGATCAAACGTTTATAGTATTCCTAGCTAGTCCTTCGAAATAAATTTCTAACACAATCCAACTTTTATTATTGTAAAGCCAAAACAAACACATTGTAGGCTCTAAAATATTGTTTATAAATCTCATTGCGTTGGATCTTAGGGGCGGATTAAAGGGCGGGCCACCCCAGTAAATAAACGACATGATGACTAGTGTGTAGACGATAAATTAATGTCTTACCTAACAATAAATAGTCATTATTCATTAATAATTACACAATCTTTCGACTTCTATGCCATGAATGTTACATATACTACTAATTTTATCAACAAAAGGAAGCAACATCCAGTTATCGTTTTAATATATATGCGATACATTTTAATGGTTAACTTACAAGAGTACAATATTTCTTTCTTATAGTTCTGTTTATTTATTTATTTAATAAAGAACGAATAGCTCGCTGCATCTTTATCCTTATTAATTCTATACGTCTGGATTTATTACTTTCGTATTCATTTAGGCAGTTAATGAAAATGAAACGTTAAATTTGACGTAAGGACAGATAAATAGGTGAAATTACGTGGACGATATACCACCGTAAATTTAAAGATTATTTTTGAACTATATCCTACCGAAGGGAATAATCATTTATTGAAACTAGAATCCTAATCAACGCGAGCCAATTACAGTATATATTATAACTCTTCTAACAGTATTTAAACGATCGTTTTCCATCTGAAGGCAGTATTTTATTTATTTTTATACTAATTGGATAACTCACCAAGTAAGGCTTTTGCAATTATTGCATATCAGACATAGAATTAATCATATTTCATAAATCTACTCTTGATTCTAGAAAGCACCTTAGGGTGCATGCATTTTCTATAGAAAGTATCACAAATTATGCCGCTACATAAGCCGTGTAATTCAATATTGATTATATTATTCTTATATAGTATTGGATTATCAGGTTGTAAATTTGTCCAGACATCTCTACGAGCCAAAATATTGAACTACTAGAGCAGTAACCAACATCATGTCATGGTCCGATATACCTCAAATTTGGCCAAAAAACTGGTGTCATTGCTATGTATCATGCCTTGTTATCCTGTCTATAGCACAATGTAAGTTTAAATTGAGATTTAACGAATATTTAATAGAAAGATTCTATTGATTGTTTAACACCATCGTTTTTAAGTTATGGTACCTTCAATTATTGTCTGTATTCTATATTCTATCATATTTTATCCCATTTTTGATATAAACATGAATAAACCTTAATATTCCGTTCAATTTATAAATGTCAATAAAGTAAAACTTGCCGACTGCGTTGATCACTGCTACATTTCTACCTACTAGTAGGATTTATACGATTTTTACTGCTACATTACTTAAAAGTAATTGATGCAATAGTATTATCGGCTTCTTGGCTGTAAGAACTTTGATAGACCCCAGTATATGATTCGAATTCGTATTGCGTTCCTTTTGCTGCTACTTTCGACTGTTACTACAAAGCTACTAAAGCAGTAAATCACTCAGTTGAAATAAAATATAGTAGCCATGGATGTGTTCGATTCAAATTATAACATCTACTACCATACGGTATGAAATTGTTACTTTGCATTTTTCTGTGTATAGATAAATCTTTTTCGTCCAATCCATCTGTTGACTCGCTTTTAACTCTCAGTACCCAGTGATATTTATTATCTACAGTACCGTCACTAATACTTTCAATAATATCTAGACTCACTCTTATATTTTATGCTAAACTTTTCTTGTAACGTCATGCCAAGAATACAGCTTATTTTGCGATGCAGCAGTTAATTACTGTTCAATTATGTCGCCTATTTAGCTGCTATTTCTGAAAATCCCAAAGAAACCGTGAATGTACGTGAAGCTGGTGCAGTCAAACCATGCTTTACATCCATTGAAGACACAGAAGTTCAGAAACGTGAGTGATATTCCTTACCTAAAGTTAAAAATGAGCACAATTAAATAATAGCAGCTTATGCGAGATCTCGTGCTTTGTTAATACGAACTTGCAATCACTGACTTTGTAACGTTCAAGAATCTTTACTGCTATTAGAGTAAATTAAATTATTAAAAATTACAGCTCTTTAAATTATTAAAAATTACAACTCTTTATATACAGTGTTTTGCATTTCCTTAAAATTTTAAAGAAATCAAAGTCTTTGTTGATCGTGACTTATAATACTATTTACAATTTTATATAGTAAATTGAATTGCTTCCACTAAAAGATATCTCAAATAGTAATTATTCATCATTCTAGCTACATTTGTATCTGTTAACGAGGCGATATTTTTCATTTACGTAGGTGCTGAGAAATTCATATGTCCTGAAGACTATTTTCAATGCAATAATTTGAAGCGTGTTCCTTTTTATGTCCGGTGCGATCATAAGCCAGATTGCCTTGATGGTTCAGATGAAGAAATGTGTGGTAAGTAGTTAGCAGAAGGCTATGATTTACAACTATAAGGGATTGTAAAGCGAGATGGGTTTAAATGGCTCTGCTTCTGGAAATTTTTAGAGCTACTTTTAAATTTAGTACTATCGCATTTACACTATAATGTGTCTATGTAATTAATCCATGTACGTTCCTGTAACTAATATCAGATCATTAATATAGCATACGTATACTTTTCGTTTATGATCCAATATGTATATCTATAAATACATTTGTGTACATATTCCCCTAAAAATTGCAAAAAGGTTTTTAATATTGCATCAAACATGAAAATGATCTAGATTCTTGACCACATAGATAGTGTATTCATAGTACAATTTCTAATAGCACTGGCAATACCGTACGTATTCTTGAATATTACATGACCTCTGAAAGTTTGGGTAATACATTCAGAAGGATATATCTTAAGAATATAATAAGTGTATGATTTTATCGTGAAATACTCATAAGATTGTAATATCAAACTTATTATCGTTGTCGCCATAAATAAGTCTACAGGCAATGTAATAATAGCACCGAAATCGAATGCGGAAACGGACAGTGTATAAATCAAGCTACTGTATGTGATGGATTTGAAGATTGCCACGATAAAACAGATGAAAGCAGATGTGGTAATGTTATTTTTGCTTTGAAATAGGTTACGATTCGTAGCAAGCATAATAAAAAACAATCTATGTACACTACTGATAAGCTACAATGATGAACTTATTCGGCTGATTACTTTGGAATGGGTATTTAAGTTAATTGCATAAATCCGCAAATTGATTTATCAGTTACGCGTACTATTAATGTGTATTAAGGCCGATCTTAAGAACTTTGAAGCTATTTATTATTTACACCATTAGTTAACAAATTTATGTACTACGGCTACAACTGTTAGCGATCAACGCCTAGATTATATAGTTGACGTTTTAAAATATGAATCTAACCTTGTTACTGATACTTCGCGCCATTGCATTTCTAGACTATCCAGAATGTTTACTTGGTAATTTTACTTGTATCATGGGCCAGTGTGTAGATATCGTAAAGCATTGCATGAATAAACATGACTGTTGGGACTCTCGAAGACAACAGAATTGCAGTAAGTTCAAAAATTTAAGTATTTTACGTCATTTAAATGGTTAAAAAAATGAGCAATTTCTAAAGCATAAAATATTAGTGCGAATATTTTCTTCAATGCACTAATGATTTAAAGTTTGTTTTATTACCGTTAAATTCATTTACCCGTAGATCTTATTTTAATTGCTTCAGTAAATTGCTTACATCTTAGGTAGAAGCTTTATTGACCCTTGGGGTTGACAGAACGAATACTAATGTAGTTATACTTTCTGCTGCTATGATTTAATAGGCTGACGTCAAGATAAATTATTGTATTCATATACATTAGACTACTTTTTAAGTCTGTACTGCTTATTAATACAATTAATTTCTAGTACACCCGGAGAGTTGCAATCGATACTTAACTCAACGAAAAGGATACTTTGCAACACCAAATTACCCTTATCCATATCCTGCCTTCTCCAAGTGTACGTACACTATCGCAACCGAAAGTACCACTAATGTTATTATTGCATTCGGAGTCGTGCAACTAACTAGCTGCGATAGCACACACCTACATGTTTTCGATCATATGGGAGAGCGTAGATTAGATTTCTGCGGATATGAAATTATTAAACCATTAATTTTACAAGGAACTACTACAGTTGTATTTTCGACTGAAAGTACTATTACTAGCACAGGATTTCGTGCAACTTACTCTTTAATAACAAATCCAGGTAAGACTGAAAGCTAATTCGTATGAATGAAGATTATTAAGATGTGTTGCAAAGCATTCGGAAGTAATATTGCAATTTTTGATTTGATGAAATCAGATACATATTTCGTGTTCATATTAAAAGCTTACCTTTGCTACTGTACGTAATTTATGCTGATGCATATTTGAACCTTATAGTACGCAGTTGTCCAGATGGTAAATTTCTATGCAATAGTGGAGTTTGCGTTTCGTCCACAGCTAAGTGTGATGGCATTCTTGACTGTCCAGATTGGTCAGATGAATTCGGCTGCGGTCAGTGATCTACATAAAAATTCATCAGTTTCTGTTTCCTAGAAATTAGAGAAATTAATAATACAACTTGTGTAACTCTTTCAACGCCACAATTTGTATAATATTAATTTATGCTATCAATTTATAATTTCTTTTAGATCAATCTTGTAATCACATCTTCACCTCACTATCTGGTATAATTACGTCTCCAAATTATCCATCGCCATATCCGATTCACTCTTTATGCAATTACACCATTTTAATTGATAATGCACGATACCAGACCACTCTCAATTTTACATTTTATGATCTACGCGAAATTGATGATGTCATCCAGATATTAATTGCTGAGGAAAATGGCGATTACCAAACTTATAAAGTGAATACAAATATAACTTCTCAATCTAAAAGAAAAATTTTCAAGTTTCCATTACTTAACAGAGTTCGTTTACGATTCAAATCGGACTATCTTAATTCTGGAGGTGGTTTTAAATTGATCTATACAACGCAAGGTTAGTATCTTTACGTTCGTAGTCATCACCTATAATGAATTAATTTATTTGGAAACGTAGTTTGAATAAGCTTATTTACTACAAGCCATTAAGAACATAATTTCAATCGATTAATTTC
The DNA here is from genome assembly GCF_000150275.1 of Trichoplax adhaerens. NCBI lineage: Eukaryota > Metazoa > Placozoa > Uniplacotomia > Trichoplacea > Trichoplacidae > Trichoplax > Trichoplax adhaerens. The sequence continues at coordinate 6,909,224 of NW_002060947.1, forward strand.
AAGATTGCTAATTTCTTTGGATACATTAGTTGAGCCGTTTACTCATAGATTATAATACTTTGATAAATGATACAGAAAATCATAACCTGAAATGGCGATCCAAAAAACGAACAAATTATACAGAAAATCTTTGACAAGATTAAAATATTTTCGGTCTAGATAAGATTAGCAGCAAAATAAAGCTAAATTGTAAATAAAAGAATCGCGAAAACATGTAAAACATATAAAGAATTATATGATATTGTAATATAGCATCTTGAGAAAGTATTCACAACTACAGAATTTAAAATGATATGATAGTTCATAAACAGCAATATGGCGTTACAGTAGCTTTAATAGTAATGAATTTTTACAATGTTAATCCTACTAAAATGCAGGATTAACCTTTATTTTATTATTGAGACTAGTCCATTACCCGTTCAATTGAACGGGAACACATACTACACAAAATATTACACTGAAACAAAATTCAGAGCTAGGTTATCATACTATGTATTAATTCGTTTTATAAATCTTTCTTAAGATATCAAGAATATTAGTTTCCTTACATAAACTGAAAATTGAAGCTAATTTAATTACTAATTCTTTTTTTTTCGCTAGTTCCTTGCAAAAAAGAAATTATGGGAAATGGCATAATTACCTCACCAAATTACCCAGATAATTATCCAATAGGAGAATTTTGCATCTACACGATTAAAGCCTCAGCAAAGGCAAAATATGTAACGTTAAATTTTACTTCGTTCCGCTTGGAATCCATATCTAGCGTGTATGGTTGTACCTATGACTATGTCAGCATATACGATGGAGACATAGAAGATCAAGATCATTTAATTGGAACATTTTGCGACATTTATCCTGTTCCTAATATGCGATCAACTCACGATACATTGATCCTAGCTTTTAGATCAGATTATACTTTTGCAAGACCTGGATTTCATGCCATTATTAAAGAGCATGACCAAAATCCAGAAAGTAAGTGAGTGTATCGACGAAAAATGGAGTTAGGATATGATATTGATAATTAATCATCCTATCAACCAACTATTTTTCTTGTATACCAGATTAGAAAAATGATATTCGCATTTGTTATAGGTTCATAAAATTACGCTGTACTATACTTGTATAGAACACAACATATATATTCTAGAAATATTGCAGCTAATTATGAATATAATCATTTTAACATTTCATAGACTGTTCCTCCGTAACTTCAATCAACACAGTAGCTTGTCTTAGTGGCCAGATAATAAACGTGACAAGTGTTTGTGACCGTATCAAAGACTGTGATGATAACTCTGATGAACAATTTTGCAGTAAATTGAGTTCCAATCATTTAATTAAATTAAGAAAACACATTTATGAAACTTATTTAAATTATTTCACTTATTTTCAAACTGATTATCAAATATGACTAGATTTGGCAAATTGCCTCGACGGTAATTTTACTTGCTTCATGGGTAAATGCATCAATTTCCATCAAAAATGCCAAAATCCCTTTTATTGCCGTTATAATCACAATTCCAGTTGTAATTGTTGTAAGTTGCAAGGCAGACCGTAATAGATTTTCTACATTAAATTAATTAAGATGACAGATATGTCGTACAGTACTATGATTAAATGTTAGAAAAATGTTATGAATTTCCGGTAAGGCATTAAACAGAAATAATTTCAAGTTAGCCTTTCCAGTAAAGAAAGTTCAAAAGTTTTGCTACCGTATATTAGACTCTAACTTACATACTGAGCCCTCTCTTATTTTATATCTTGGCAAAGTGTACAACCGTTACAAGAATGTTCAAATCTTCGAACAAGATCATGGTATCATTGAAACGTCCGACCTGAGTGTACCTAATTCAAGTTGGCACTATATCATCCGAGTAAACTCAGGAAAGAAAATCTTGCTCCAGTTTGATGAATATATTCCCTACAGTAATCTTAGCATCACGACATTTAAATTCTATGGCAATATCAACAATCTAACAGATAGTTTTACGTTTCGCACGTTGCGCATACCAAAGCCATTCCTCACAACGGGTAATTTCCTCCATATTGAATTTATTTCCAAACCTCGCGCTGCTTATTTGAAATTGAAAGCAAAGTTTAGTGCTATCGATGTTCTAAACAAGGCGACTTGTAATGCTAACGAATACCAATGCAGCCTTAGCGGTAAATGTATTCCTCGAGATGCTATGTGCAACAACATTTATGACTGCGACGACTGGACTGATGAATTATATTGTCGTAAGTTCCTTTCGTAAACTAGAGTCAGTTTTTAAACTGTCGATTAAAAGTGTAACATTAAGTAATGCTATTACCTGATTTAAGACGTCAATTTTAAAGGTGATAGCCGTTCCGGGCATTTTACCGCATGCTGTAAAGTAGAATTTTGCTTTATAAGTAATAAGGCATTAATATTACCCTCAGCAGCCGTGATGACAATGGTCTAGTACTAATTCTGTTGTAAAACTCGCACGTCTCATTCGTTAATTAGACTTGGAGAAAAAATGAAATGTACCTTACCTGATCAGTAATATCTTTACATTGTATGATTCTTTAATGTACTATGGCGTAACCTCACTATAGCATCCTTGACAAACAATTTTTGTTAGGGTAACTGTTTACCCAAAATCTAGATATGATTCGCATCATTGAATATTCTTAATATCTGTTGATTGTTTCATAGAAGATCTAGTAATTTACGTAGATTTAGAGAATTAAATCAGGTTAAAATTATCTTATGGTTCTATTATTATCTAGAAGCAAAAAATTGCTCTAAAACCTTTGAAGCCGTAAAAGGAACAATTGAATCTCCAAATTATCCTTCCAATTATTGGAATAATCTCGATTGTACCTATACCATTATAGTAAATCCAGGCTACACGGTTGAAATTCGCTTGGATGAGCTAGATTTACCGAGAAAAGTTGCTTATAAGCATTCTAAAGATTACCTCACGGTCTATAAAAAAAATTCAACAGAAAGTTTAATCAGTTTTTTCGGTAAACTAGAAGATCTACCAAGAAAAGAAGCTGTTATTGATTATCATATTATGGTCATTAACTTTTCTACTGATTTACTGTACACTGGGAAAGGCTTTAAATTATCCTTCAGTCAAGGTAACTTGAGATCTAGTTTAAATCATTAGCTGATATTATTAAATCAATATCGAATTCAGTTAAGAGTATAATAAATATACCAGAATAGTGTGTAATCATGGCCAACGTTGTAGCTAAACCGTTTTGGCTCTTATATTGTTATCATCTAGGTGCCGAACAGTGCAATAAGAACTTTACCGGTGAAACTGGGGTAATAACTTCACCAGCATATCCAAACCGTTATCCTTCCAATATGGATTGTACATATGGAATTAATTTGCAAGTACGAGGATTCTATCTAGATTTTGAATACATATCTATGGAACCGTCTGCAATCTGCAGCTATGATCATATAGAAGTTTCCCATATGCGACGTACATATAAGGAATGCGGAAATAAGACCAATTTTATGGAACAAATTCCGTCTAATTCAGCCCAGATATCGTTTTTTTCTGATATGTTCATCAATTATTTCGGATTTCTAGCCATGTATTACCCAGACAAAGGTAGGAATGAATAACATCATAATCTACAGTAGTTGCTGAAGTAAAGTACTGCTGGCTACTTTCAACACAGCTAAAAGGTAGCTTCTAGGAAGTGAACTGACTGTTTATTTCAATAGCCAACAGCTAGGAAAAATGCTAATATTTCGTTGCTGTCATATTGCATGAAATAATTGGATTCCATAGTTTTCTGTAGATACGGCCCTCGGAAAGATAAGCCGTATGATATTATATTTATTACAGTTATATTTGAAATGTTGGTTAGGACAATCTTATATCTAAGAAATTCTTACCGTATATCCAATCGATGCTCTGATTCCATGTTTTAAGTTATTACCCTCTATAGCTACCTAATAGATATGTTTGTACTGTAAAAAATCGCTTACTATTAAAAACTATTAACAGCTTTTTCATTAATATTGTATGTTATAGCTCTACCAGATTGTCCCAAATGGGACGTATTAGAAGCTGGTAATTTGGCAAGTCCAAATTACCCATTTTATTATCAGGGCATTATCTATTGCCAATATACAATTAATGTCCAGGAACAGGAGTTATTAAAATTAGAATTTAATGAATTGAAACTTGGAAGCTTTGGTAAATTGCCTTATGGTGCTCGAACTTGCAATAATGGATACATCATCATTTCATTATTATCTAGACCGAAAGAATTTATTAAGTTATGTGAAAATTCAGCGATATCTCCTATACATGTTTATGGACAACCTATAAAGATAACCTTTAGATCGTTTAATAAAACCGTGCCATTCCTATTTAGTATTAAATATATAAAAGTAAAAGGTAACGCAAGAAATAAAATTGTAAATGCACTATTGTGACTTACTAATTGACGTAATATCATTAGCATGACGTTCGCAGTGTAAGTAATATACCGTCATCCTTTTACTGCAATCATAATTCTAAAATTAGCGAGTGTTTTTTGGAGATCTTGTATCTGTCTCAACAATCGTAGTAATCTTGGATTTGAGCTTTTAATGTTTTCATAAAACACTGTACATTGCCTGAAACAATAGGTTCTTTCTCTTTACAGTTTAATGGTATGCTTACGGTACGAAAACAAATCTACTAATTATGATAATCAAATTCTATCAGTTGAAACTAAAGATTTTAGCTACTTACAACACAATAGAAAAGAGAAAAGCATATTTTTTGTTAATCTATCACATAAGCTATAAAAGTGCTGTATATAATGAACTCGTAGTAATTATTGGTCCAAATATTATGCTACAATTGTCATATATGCGTTTTAGTTGAGCGTCTCATTGGTGAGCGTTATTGATCTATAACGCGCCTATTTGAGATCATCCCATCTTGATAGTGCCGTTAATTCAAAATTCTCAAAAATTTAATTAGCAAAATCCTTCCCACATGTCTTACTTTTAAAACTTAATCAATTTCTTCTTATTTAATTTGTTAATGACCTTGCTATATTTAACTTCTGAATATTTATAGATAGGGTGTTGGTTAAGCCAACGTCTCCATCAGGTTTACTAATTTCGCCAGGATTCAATCAGGGTTTCTTTATTTGCGGAAGCATCCATTATGAGATCACAACTAGTGGCTATTCAAAGATTTCACTCACGTTTAATAATATAAATATATCTACCGGTAGTATCGTAGTCAAAGATGGTATAAAAAAACACTCAAAAACATTGGATGAATTTCATCAGGACTCCTCTGGAGCTACATTAACATCGAGCGGTCCATCAATAATGATTATGTATAGATTTGCAACATTCAAAAAGTATCTAGGGTTTAACGCAACCTATAAAAGTATCCCAGGTTAGAAAAATAGTAACGTAAATGATTTAGTAAATTTTATTTGCCATTATCAAAATACTTCGATAATAAATACAGATAATTTACGTTGTCTACAAATTTTAGCTTAGCTGCAGTCTGATATTAAAATTGGAATGTTGTTATTTGTATCATTCATTGCAGCTACTACCTCGTGTCCGAAATATCCAATTTACTGCAATGATGGCTACTGCATCGATCAATTGAAGTTCTGTGATGGGAAAGTGGATTGCTTAGACAATTCAGATGAGACCGATTGCGGTAAGTTTAATCGTAATATTGCCTAGTTATCTAATATTTTATTAAATTTTTCATTGATGCAGCCTAATTAGCTTTTTTAAAACAGACCTTGCAGTCGTTGTCATTCGATTGTATAGTGATAACTCAATAACAGTCTACCGTACTTGATTACCTTATCTTATATCAATAGCTACGGCTATCAACTATGAATCCTATCATTTCAATAAATACAACACGAAAAATTTCATAGTAATATCCAGTATCTCAATTTACAGATTTTTTTCTCGTACAATTTGATAACGGTGCTTTGGTTGCAATCGAAGGCGGAATTACACATTTAATTTATGACTTTAACTGTTATCAACTTATACGACCGCTACCTAAATCCTTATTCATTTTCTGCTTCTATTCTTTACCAGTATTCTTGTTATGTATCTTTTAAGTTCTACTGCAACCATCCAATAGTATACAAACTAATTTTAAAATAAGTTACTATAATCTATCTTTGCAGACAGTTATAAGATCACATATCTATCGTATATGTTAATTTATTTGATTTTTGTGCTAAACATTGGTTATTTTACTACATAAATGCTTCAAATTAATTACATCTTACATATGATTCCTTTTGCGTTTGCTGATTTAGATATAATTGATAAATTTCGCTGTAATGAATTTTTTAATGGATCGCAAGGTGTTATCCAGTCATTCAACTATCCTAATACATATCCAAGCAATGTCGAATGTTTTTATGGTATTACTGTTCCACTAGGCAATACCGTTACTTTAAAATTTACTCGATTTTACGTGCATAAATCTGCTAAATGCCAAACCGAGTTTTTAGTAATTCGCGATGGATCTGATCGAACGTCACCAGTACTTCATAAACTCTGTGGTCAAAAATTACCACCAGTTATTCGATCAAGTTCTAACTCAATATTGTTACAGTTTCGATCGAGAAATATTAATCGACTAGGAGAGACAAGCGGCTTTTCCGCCTTTTTTATTGAAAGTGATGGTATGTTAAAACTAAATATGAAGTAAGAATACCTCATTATGGGCTACACTTGTCAAAATGACGATTATAATATAGTAATTACTCTTTTTATATGCCAATAATTGTTTAGAAATTTATATGCTTACTATGGTATTTACTAGCACTACATCTTTTTTAGAAATAAGTATCCTTTTTGAGATTAGAAACTAGAATGCAACCTATAAATTAGTATCTATATGTGTACTTAATTTATCTATCAATCTGTTTAGAATATCGACCATGCTCCGATAATCAGTTTACTTGCCAAAATGGTGCATGCATCCCTTTAAATAAAAGGTGCAATGGCTACGAAAACTGTTTAGACGGTTCTGATGAATTACTATGTGGTTAGTCTTGAATTTTTATATCAATTTAACATATTTTACTTAATTAGTGTTGACAGCTAATTATTGGAAATTCTTCTTTTATGTCTAAAAATAAAATCAAGGGAATTCGTCCTGTTTCAATTCAGAATTTCGTTGCCTTAGTGGCGAATGTGTTCCAGTGGAAACTATTTGCACATCAAATTATACGTGCCTCGATAGAAGTCATGATAAATTATGCGGTCAGTTTATCACGAAAATAACATAGTTTACTCTTTCAGATACTGCCTTCATCCCATCTAGGGCATATAAAATATATTATTTTTATTATTGCAGATGCAGAATTTTTCAAGTGCAGAAATGGATCAAGAATACCATGGAATCTAGTATGCAATAACATAAAAGAATGTCATGATGGTTCTGATGAAATACACTGTGGTATGTACTAAGTATGACAATGCGATAAACTAACAATTTATGATCTGATTACAACATTTGTAAATTTCGATTAGTTACAATCCAATGTCCAAAACACTGTACTTGCCGCAGTACTATTGTAAAATGTAGCTACCTTGGCTTCGTTGGTATTCCTCAAATTAATGAGCCCAGATCAATTACTAAGCTGTAAGCTATATCTTGTTCAAGAAATGTAATCTCTTATATTGATGATACTGCTACTACTTATGACTGTTACTACAAAATATATTATAAAAATTTATATCCTGCAAACAGAGATTTAAGCCATAATAATATCACTCAACTCTCCGTATCCAATTTTAAAAATATGAATATCCTTGGACACTTGTAAGTCCATATCTATAAAAATATCAAATAATTGATATTGTAGTCGGAATGATGTTTAAATTAAATTTTTACGATTGTGGTCGATATAACAGTATTTCACAATTATGTACTAATATGATCGATATTTATTATAGTAGGGCATTAGCTATAATATCGCTTTTACCAATTTTAGAGCGTATCAACCGGTTACTTATTGAATAATCTTTGATATATTTAGGGACTTAAGTTTCAACCATCTGAGATATATCGATACAATAGTTTTTTCTAGCCTTCAAAATCTTTATTCGCTGTAAGTTTGAGCTGCTTGGTACGGTGTTCAATAACTAGAACTATTACCCGTTTTCAAAATGTTAACAGCCATTTTTCATTTTATGATAGTAATTTACGCTATAACCAAATTATTAGCGTGAATGGTCCACCCTTAACAGCTTTGCAAAATCTTCAAACATTGTATGATTTCTATTTCTAACTTAAATACGTTTTCAGTAACACAATAACTCTTTCCTAGAATACAATGCCCGTAGCCATTAAACCGTGTCAATTAATTTACGTATAAGCAATGTCTTGTTCTTTATACTAATTTGATATACACTTATACTTAGGCTGTTAGATGACAACGTGATATCAATATTTGATGGCGAAGCGTTTAGTACAGCAAATAACTTGATGAATCTGTAAGTATTGTATGCTTAATGCGTATCTTCACACCTTAATTCTTAGAGCTGCAAGTTAGAGTTGGTATATGTACAATAAATGTAATAGATTCAGCAACAGTATCCTCTAAGTTGACTGGTTACCGCATACTTTATATGTTAGTCTATGTTTTAAGTTTAGCCTTTATTATTAAAATAAAGAAATTTGCAAAAACAAAATTTGACATCGATGGTTGGAGTTTCAAATGGCCTGACTAACTTACGTATCATGTAAGTTGGATATAACTAATAATAGAACTTTTTCATCACCATTCAAATAAAGGAAATATTCATATAATACGAAATTATGAATTTCAGGCGTTTGGATGACAATCAAATATCAACAATTAGTTGCCTGGATATTACTTCCGCGGAAAGCTTACAAATACTGTTAGTAGTTTCGCTCTTTTTTCCATACTATTTGCTATCTCAGGATCATTTACGTATTACAGTTTTGGTTACTATCTTAAATGTAGGAGTTTATCTGGCAATAAAATTGATGGTATTCCAAGTAGCTGTTTTGCTGGTCTTTCCAACCTATATTCTCTGTAAGAAGGAATTTTTACTTCGTTAATTATTGTGCTTTACTTCTAAAGAACAACAGAGCGTGAAATCTGAGCAAAATTAATATTACCCGTTAGGACGTAGCACCAAATGCCGAGCCAATCCAGCTATTAAGCCTAATCTTTTCTTGATATTTTAGGAATTTGGCATGTAATAAAATCAATGCCTTAACATCGGATTCATTTGACGGAGTAAGACAATCCTTGCGCTATTTGTAAGTAAAAAAATTATGTTTTTATCGTCAAATTTTGCTGCATTTATTGGAGAGCACAAATTTTATTTATTGTCAATCGTATTGCCAGAATTCTTTAGTTTGTATTTATGGCGAGCAAATGTTTATGTTTGAAATGATAGCTTAAGTCAGTGTTAAAATATTACGTAATAGTGGAACTTCACCGATTAACATCGATTGTACTTCGCAATATTATTAAGGTATTTGAAAAGTAACCCATTGCGTAACATTTCTCAAGATGCCTTTGATGGTTTACATTTGAACTTACTGTAAGTTTTCCCTTATTGAATTATTTTCAACCATGATATTATTGATATTGAATGCGAAAAAAATTTTAAGTTCATTTTGCTTTGTGCGTATGGAATGATATAATACTGCATGTTAACGACTGTTTTTTTCATTCTCTATATAGTGAATCCAGCAGTGTCCGCGTTTGTTGCTTAGCTAAAACGGCAAAACGATGTCTTCCTGAGCTAGATGCTTTTTCAAGCTGCGCTGATCTACTTGCTCATCCCATATTGCGAGTTGCGATATGGATTGTAGGTATCATAGCACTAATTGGAAACACATATGTTGCTTTATGGAGACTTAAAAGAAACATTAATACCGTCAATTCATTTCTTGTTGGGCAACTAGCAATTGCCGATTTCTTAATGGGAGTTTATTTAATTATAATCGCATCAGCTGATGCTTACTTTCGTGATAATTACAGCGAAAACGAACGAAATTGGATACGAAGCATAACATGTCAGATAGCTGGATTTTTGGCTACCTTGTCTAGTGAAGTTTCGGTCTATATCTTGGCTTGTATCACTACAGACCGTCTTATTTGTATAGTTTACCCTCATTCAAAGTCAAAAATAACATTAAGATTGGCCAAAATAATAGCAGCATGCGGCTGGATTTTAATTGCTATCATATTTGCGATTCCACTCTTTGACATACAATTTTTTAGATATTTCTATTCCAAATCTAGTGTATGCTTGCCGTTGCATATTGCAACCGGTCAAGTTAATGACTCTGATCGATCATGGCTGTACTCTATCGTCATGATTACTTTTACAAATATGGTAGGTTGCCTCTATATCTTGGGTGCTTATATTGCTATTTTTATTAAACTACATCAAAATAAGAAAGTCTTTAGCAATAAGCATACTAATAAGCAAGACCGCGTCGTAACACGAAATATGGTTCTAATTGTTGGCACTGATTTATGTTGTTGGATTCCGATTATTATCATGACTTATTTGACTTTAGCTAATATTCCAATCGATAAGACTATCTTCGCTTGGGTAGCTGTCTTTGTTTTGCCACTAAATTCTGCAGTTAATCCTATTATCTATACAATGTCATTGACTATCTTTCGTAAACAAACCATACAGCCTCATCCTAGTATAATTGATGTCCATCAACAACGACGGCGATCAACTCTAATGTTGTTTACGCGTTCACAAAATTCCAATTTTATCAAGCAGATATACGACAGTTCAAGTACAACCGTTACTAGTACTCGAAGTAAAAAATCGTAATTATAATATAATCATTGAACATCAACTCGATTGTAAACTAACTTCGGCTGTCATTTTATAATTGTACTCAAAATTTCAGAAAAGAAATTTATTCCATTTTAATAATATTTTAAATTGTTTTACTGGTATAATTTATAGAATGATCCATAGAGCATTCATTTCGTTCAAACTATGATCATAAGAACTATAGCAAGTAATAATATAATTCTACAAAACTATGTATAAGAATCATTTTATTCTAATCTAATAATCACTCACGAATCTAGCCTATTTTGCTACGATATCCTAACTGCAAATAATAAATAATTGCTATTGACAGGTCTACGACCAATGGTAATATACTATCTGTTAAATGAGCACATTATCGTAAACCGTCAGCAAAGCGACGGAAGTTTGCACTAGTAGCATCTAAAATGTAGCCTAATTTCGCATGACAATTAAACTTTGTAGTTAATATATGCATACACCTGTATCGTTGAGAGTTTCTATAAAATCCATTGCTGTATATTAGGTTACATAGCATTTATTCCTTAATTGGTATTGTAGTGTGTGTGTACTATATGTGTTCGTGTTTAAATAAATCATAGATTGTAATTAAATCTACATAAATCCTTTTCGATAACTGTAACATCCACGATAGAGGTATTTATACCATCAGGATAAAGTAATGCATGTACTAATAGCATGCCAAATGAAGCATTATTTCGTGTGACAATTGAACTTTATAGCTGTTATAGGCTTACGCCTGTATCGATTAGAGTTTCTGTAGAGTTCAATTCTAGAACCTTATTAATAGAACGTTTAGTTTTGATACTAGTGAACGCAAGATTATGCCTATATGGATGAAGGCGCCGTGCACTAGCATTTCAGAACTTCCCACTTAGCCTATAAGCTTGATCCTTAATAGAGATAGGTAGTGGAGCTCTTGTAGTACTAGTTTGATAGTCCCATTCACTTGCATACTACCCAATCTGATGCTCAAAGATTAGCAATGTACGCGTACTTTAACAATTCTAACCACAATTCTGCAATATACGACGCTACTCTATCAAACATCCAGATCATGATTGGTATGCAATATGCGAGCAAAAGAGCAGTTATAAAAGATCGTAGAAAGTTCGATGATCCATGTTAGTCATGCTGCTTAAAAGGAATTGATATCAGTGGATCCTGGATTCATGATGATTTATATCAGGTCATTGCCATCGGCAAAGGGCTAAAGAGAAGCAGGTAAGCTCGATTGTAGCCCCAAGAAAGCCTCCTCCAAGATACAGTGCTGTCGTTACTACCTAATGACCACAGTTCGTTACTACAGGTAGCTGTGCATGTGTCCTCATTGATGCAATTATCCTATTAAGCTATCGCGATGACTACATTGCAACGGATGAAATCTAGAGACCCTTAAGGGTTTCAGGATCAGGAATGAAATCTATCCTGCTACTGCCATTTCTGAGCAATTTGCTCCAGCTTGCATGCAGCCTCCAGCCAACATGATCTCAGCCTGACTACTGACTGTATAATCATGGATTATTCGATGAAATGTGTACTGTAATATGCCGTAGTCCATGGCCTATTCGATGCACCGTGTAGTGTGCAGTAGTCTATGGCATAATCACTCCTCAACTAATGGACAGTAGTATAAATAAATCGATTCTTTGCCGATTGCTTCTTCTCCAACCAAGGTAATTCGGAATTGCAGAGCCATGGACAGCAACAGGGTTACTACCGTATACAGTGTACAGAATAGAGTCAATAGTATGCGATCGATTGGTACGATCGTTTTCGATACTAGCCTAGATCAACGTGATAGAAAAGTAGCAGTGAGGCTGCGCGATGGGTGAAGGATTGGTCAAGGTAGGGGTCCTACACAAATAAGAGTTCATAATACCTAGTTCACTATCATCATAAATGGGACTGTCAAAGACTAGTAGGGTTAACAGGAACCACCCGGAAGCGGTCTCGATGGTCACGTCTCGGAACGGGTAGATCTACATTATCGCTAGTAAGTGTTTCAATCATGTCATTGCTAAACACATTGTGCTATCACACCGGAGGCCTATCGCGGACTTTCACGTCTGGCAAAAGGCGTTGCTGGCCAGAATAGAAATTGGAGATATACAAGGTGGAAATTGCCTTTCCTTTTCATCTTGCTTCTACTTATTCAACAGTTCAAGACGATTATTTGATCATTTCTTGGCTATAATCCACTTTCATTCATCAGGATTGGCTTGTGGTAGAAAAGAATAATTGCAATTACAATCAGTGCGATCATAGTATTGCAGCTACGGATGAGATTCTGATCATGTCGAGACAGCAAGTGAGATTAGTTAAGGTGATTTCGTTGGATCAGAATAATTATAGGATTTCGGAGAATAGTCTTACCGGTTCTCAACCTGAAACATCGACAAATCAAGCCAATAGAGCTGTAAATAAAGCTAAGGGCAAGAGAACTCCAACAAAGTAAGCGGATGTCAACTTGAATCCTTCACCAATTAGCCATATTCAATTTCTTCCTGCCCATTGTATTCACAAACACCTCTAGTTTATGGATAAATCCTACTCAAATACAATTATATATATACATATACAACGGAATGGATGATAGCTAATAGCTACGTTTAATGTTGTCTCTGTTAAGTACGACATATTTAATCGACCGCGTTTACAATGAAATTTTTTGATCCCTTTTAGCTTTTACAATAACATTTTAAATCATTTTTACTATTAACAAACAATGTCCACTTTACAGCAATCGTGCAATTCGATATACATGTAGCATACTGTAATGAGAGTTTAACCGATGCCGCTGCAATCATTTCTCGTTCCGCCACTGTTGCAGTTGTACGGGTCGATTGATTATTCTACATGCCGTAGCGTTATTATCTTCACCTTAATTTGAAGAGTATACATTAAACTCTAATTGTATGATTTTGTTGATTGCTATTCGCTAAACTCGATAATCCAGGGATAAGGCTTCATTCAATTTATCCCTGAGTGAATAATTTTAACTCTTATTATTGGTTTAACAACTGATCGTGTCCGTTATCATAATAGGATAAATTTTATTTTACTATATCGTATTTTAAACAAGCTTACGTTCAATTCTATCGCCCACTCTATTCAAGCCTATTGATAATACAAGACTAATGACTTTTCGTTTTCAATGTCATACGAGTATCTTAAAAAAGGTGCTTAGTATGTCTTATCCTTTAACTGACGTTCCTTCTAACCTAATAACAAGGAGTCCCTCCGTGGAAAACATACTATGCCTGTTGATCAATTTACTATTTTCTACCACTTTAGAAACATCCATGAACTCTTAACTCCTAGCATACAGTAATTAAACTCCTGAATTTCTAGTACTATAGCTAAGAATTAAGCTATAATTGAATGGAATCCTATCATCTGTGTACTAATGTTGCCAATAATGATCTATGATATTGCGCTTGATGTTATCTATTAATCCATTTGTTATCATTGATCCATTTTCATTCACCATTTAAAATTATCTACTATATTATAACAATAACCAGCTACATATCAGTTTTTTATCTCACACCATTATATCAGCATGTAGAACAAGTTTCTTTTCATTTAATGAATAGTAATTGGGCTATGAAAATAGTTATTATCTTTTCCCAATAAGATGGATAGATGTGTGCATCTCCGATGGCGTCGATATTTGAATTCTTGCTTGTCTTGTACCGCACTAATTCTGTAATCTCCTCACATGATCTACATTTTATTTTATTTTGATCGGCCATTTTTTACTGATGTTTCCCATCAAAATGATTAATCTAGGAAGTATATTTTATCCAATTTGGGGATTGTTGAGCTCTTTCAGTACTATTACTACAGATACAGGATGTAATAATTTCATTTATGTTTTCATCAACAATTTCTCACCCTACCCTCCTGTGAAGATCCGTTACTTAAATAAACATCGATACATAGAATGACAAGCAATTTGCTTTAGCTTCATTCAGACAATTCTGCTATTGTTATCGGTACTTTAACGATAATAAACAGTACTTTTCACCTTGTACAGTATTGCTCTTAAATGATGATTTCGTAGCGGTTTCTAGCTGGTCCTTGAACATTAGCAGTTATAAAGTATGAAAAATGAAACGAGTATGCATCAACATTAAGTATGTCCTTCTTTTTTATAGGCAGGAAATTTTAGCTCGACTTTCTCTGTATAATAAATACCACGAAAAAGGTTCTCCACATTATAAATTGACGTACATCCAGGTAAGTTGACACTATATGAAACATTTACTGGTATATTCTATAGCCTTTAAGCTGAACTAAATGTAGAAAAATGCCCTATTCAAAACTGTCGAATGAAAGTCTATGCACACAGCATTGGCCTATTGTAGAACTTTAATATTGTTAAGCAAATTATTGATATAGTTTTCTGTTTTGAAAGGTATGAGAAACCTCTACGGTATCTAACTCTCGTAAAAATATGTACAGTCATAACGATCTCCAAAAATTATTAATTTACGGTATAAAAACAAAACGAAAGCTTTGGATCTCTTTCACATTCAGGACGCCAATGGAATCTTAATTAGTGGTAATCTCCGCGTCCATTGGGGATTAAAGAGACCTATCAAACAAGCCCTTTCATCTACTCAATCACTATATGGTAAGCTAGATTGCGATTTTTAGAACTTTTTATTACAAAAAGATGCAAGTTTTGAATTCTCGGACACTAAAACTTGCAAAATAACAGTAACAAGCGCCCGTCTACCCTTCATTTTACCATATTACCCCTAATAATTGCGAAATTCGCGTAAAGAGGTTTTGATAATTTTTATAATTAAATATAATATAATCGATGATAGGCAGCAGCTCTCAATCTCCATTACCCACTAGAAAGTTGGCTAAGAACCAAGTCAGCGATGCTGTATCTCGGTAAGATTAAAACAACTTGACGCATTACTTAATCCGATCGAATATATAAATATTTAAATTTCTTATTGATTTAGACCTATATCACTTATGGATGAAGATTTGGTTAGTTAACAGCTTGCATGAGTAATAGTACTACAACGCCGTGCGTGCATTACTTGACTATTGCATAATTACAATTCTAGCCACACCAATACAAACTATAATCACGATACTGCGTATTTTATGATACGATATAATATCGTAACTTTTAATAATCATTACCTATCACCTTCTAATCCGTACAGGAATCAACGTTTACTCCTCAGTTCGACTCTGCTGCCGCAGTAAATGCTACTAGTCGAACAACGACACCATTCGTGATCAAAAATTTGTTTCATAAATTTCGTGTAAGCGTGAAATAGTTGCTAGAATCAAATTTCATAGTATACTCGTATGATAATTATGGCAGCACCGGTGGGTAATTGATTTTGATATCATTTCTAATAAAATAGATTATCAATAACCCGAAAGAATTTGCATTATTCATAAAACGACCGAAAACAGGAGGTAAAGTTACTTGCATAAGATATCCAAACTTAATGCCTTCATTTTTATTCATCATGCGAGGAATCTTTTAATTTTTAAATTGATACGTTCTCATTTAGACTGTCGACGATTGAGTGACGTAGAATGTCCATTGCTAGCCAGACTAATGCTGGGTCCTAATGAAGTAATTACTAGTCTTATAGTTGCTATTACTTAGAAAATAATGTTCGATGACTACTTAATACAAAATTTGCCTTTCAAAATCAGGAAACTTTTCGGATTTTTGTGTGCGAAGTCAATGACCCCAAACCAGCTGTAAATCCGCAACAGCAAGCGATTGTTTTATCACCAGAAGTTCGTTTTATTGTTATTTAAAGTGTTGTTTTTATCTATGTATGATGATATAGTCTTGTACTAAAAAAACTCTGGATACAATCTACAGGCTGCACAATATATCAATTTCTCCTTAACGGAACTATCCAATATTATTGAAATGTACAAAATCGAAGAAGAAAAAGAAAAACTGAAAATAAAGGAAAAGTAAGTTGGAATAGTAATATCTAATAAGCAGGAAAGAATTATTCAATAATGTTTTTTGCTATTATTACGGCAGGTACAGCAAGCAAAGGGAACTTTTACAAGACTATCTTGCCAATGCTAGCACGACGTTATAAATTTCCAATCAATCACAAAAATGATTCTTTCATAAATTTGCACTTTATTTGGATTGTAAATAATTTATATTTAATTATTATCACTATTCACTTGTACATTTTTTGTTATATAGTATCTAGCGTAGTTTGAGTTTGTTCAATGGGTAACATATGAAACCAGGACTTTATATAGTTCACCTCGTTACATACCTAACCACAAATATAGCTACATATTTTTTTTATTTATCTGATGCATTTCTATGTATTATCATTTTTTATTATTTTTTAATTATGTTTTAAGCAAATTGGATTCAATTTAGGTGTTATTTCTTTGTTTTTTTCTTTATTGCACGCTTGGGAGTTGCATCACGATCGGGTCATGACTAATTCTGGTTCGACGAAACTATTTACTAGGTTATAATACAATCACGTTGGGATTAATATGTACAATATTGCTTACAACCTCGTGCTTAATCCTTCATTCTGCTATAGGAGTAAGGTTATTAAGATGTTGCCTAGAATAGGTAGTCCATTTTTAAATAAAAAGTAATAGTTTCATAAATTAAACGAAACTATTTATAGCTATTTATAATTGTAAGTAATGAGACCCGAAAAGCCGGCAACGAACGCGATTAGCCTCATATAGAATACATGAAATTCTGCTTAAAATATTGTGGCAAGCCATGATCAAGTATTTAAATTATAAATTATGCAAAATACCTAGATGACCTTAATGAAATAGAATATCTATGAAAAGACCTGCTCTCTAAATATCAGTTACTACGAACTTTACAGTTGCATAAAATTCATATTAACTACAAAATTATAAATTTCTTTCGTAATTCTATACAATTTCTTCTCTGCTAGCAGTAGTTTTAGGTCGCAGGAGCTGTAAAGTAGTTTTTAAGTGCCGATTCTAGTCCCGAAGTCCGTTTTACTTCCGATCTTGCCTTTTCTAACTCAATATCACGATCTTTCAATAGATTCTTGAGGGCTCGTAATTCATTATCCTTTTTACCGATCTCTGATTGATATCGTAGCGTATTATCTAAAGATATATCGCAGAAATTAAAATTGCACCTTTACTATTGAAGTAAGCACATATAAAATTTTCATTTAAATTTTAGCGATATATCGCTTGTAGCTATAAGTAAAAATCGTCGATCAAAATAAATTAGAAATTACTAAAGTTATGAGAAAGTGAAGGATAAACTATTTATTGTTTCGCTGTGGGTTTCTTGCAAATCCCATTAAACATCAAACCTTTAATTAAAGTATAATTCTATTAAATTAGTACAACTGCAAAATCTTGCTAGATGTAACTAATTTCTGAGTAATTGGATTATAAGTTAAGCGACTAACTCCTATAAACTGTACTGTAGCTTTAAAATCAACTATAGTTACAAAATTACAGCGTATCTAATTTATATCAGATGCCTAAAAGTATTTGTAAAATTTAACCTTGAGCATTTTGATTTAAAGTATAAATTTTTTGCTTTAATTCGTCTTCTAGTTTGCCTTTCTGACGCATTTCTTCTCGAAGTTGCTCATTATCCTGGTTTACTTTCTTAAATAAAGATCGTGTCGATAATTCGTTTTCTTCCTTTTCCTATCAGCCGGATACAGCATCAACAAAAGCGTTAATATTCATATTTATCTAATTATTTAATACCGTATCGTTTATAAATGCTATACAAGAATTTTTTACATTCACTTTTTTGGGTTTAATGACCACCTTCACTACCTTTACTTGTAGGTTACGATTATGAATAAGAAATATTTTTTAATATCTTAGTTCAAACTAATGGAATACGGTGTTGATGATCAGTGCTAGCTTTCAATATTTTTTATTCTATTTTAGCTAGGGTAGAGAGTATATTCGGCTACTATCTTTTCTAGTTGTACGCCTACTAACTCAAGACTAACATATAGTTAGATTAATGTCGCTCAATCAGTAAGTTAATTCATTTCAGCGCATTTATAAATAATGGAAAAAGTATAGAATAGCTGTTATTTCAGTCGAACGATAGACCAGCATTCATACCTACTTTAATGGACTATCATGTACGCTTATAGAATGTAATTCAACCGAGACTGCTATACAATAGAACACTCTAGCAAAGCGGTAAAAATAGGTTTAAATTTCTCAATACCATTTCCAAGGACCTTATTTTCTTCTTCAAAGAATCAATTTCATTACTTGCTTGCTCTCCTTCCTTCTTAAAATCGTCAATTAATTTTTTCTGTTGCTGTGCGTAGTCCTATAGTATTTGATATAAATAAGAAGCCAGCCTTACTAAATCGATTTCTATCTCAATTCAAGCCACTACTTTGGAGATGAATTTCATAAGAGATTTACTTCTTATTGTATCATGTATCTTAAATATCTTGGAAAAATACATTCTATTCAACTATCTCTAATAACTTCTCCTTTCGATATAATTCGAACCATATATTCTTAATCTATTTCTAATACTTTCTAACATTAACTAAAATTAATAAGATACTCTTGAGATTATTCAAAAATCTGCATTGATAATGTTACATTCATATAAAGCAATCTACTTATTTTATTCTTACCGTTAACTCATTCTTAGATCGTGTTAAAATATCAATTCTTTCTCCAATTTGTCTCATCTTTTCTTGCTATTAAATTAAGTCCATTTTCAAATTAAACTACTGCATATCCGAGCATCTTTTAAATTATCGTAAAATAATGAAAGTGTAAATGACAGTTATAATTTCTAGTTATGCAATCTAACCTCTTCCTTATGCAGGCTTAATCTGATTTCGTTAATTTCTTCTTCGGATTTCATCTTTAGCGTAGTAATTAATTTCTTAGTGTTGACAAGGCTCTATATTACCAAATTAAAATGGCAAAAATGTGCAATCTATCTCATTAATCTGTAGTATTAGCTGATTTATCTAGAGAAAAATGTGCTTATTACAAGGTAATTAAATTGATTTATTACTTAAAAACCGAGGACGAATACAATATAGCGTGATCGTCAAAAATAAATATAGTAAAACCTGTTCAGATTCGTTTCTTTCTTCCTCTAATTTTTCAATACGTTCAAGCAGCAGCTTTTCTCGTTTATTAAAATCCTTGTGCGTGATTTCATTCTGATAATGTTGAACGGTTAAAAACAAATATTAATTACCTAAAGATCCAGTATTTTCGTCGTATATTTAAAGGTTTATTTTACACGAGCGATAGATTGTAAATCTAAAACCGCAACCACTATCAACATACTTCGTCAGTGAAACTATCTTGCATCTCTTTAATCCGTTTCTGACAATGTCTCTTAGTCCTATCTAATCGATCTTGCACATCATTTACTTTTTCTTCGCTCTCTTGCTTTAATATTTGAATTTCTTGTTTTAGTTCTTCTATAGTCAACTCCTTTTTATCACTTACTCTCTCAACATCAGTACACTAAATGTTGAATAATACATTTGCCGATTACTATAAATGAAATCTTTCCACCTATAAATGTTGAAACTTTCAAGCAATAGAATATCAATCTATATTTGTATCCCCTACTTTATTCAGTAACGATTGCAGCTGCTCTTTTAGAGTATCAATTTCTTCTTGCTTTCTAAATTCCATTTCTTCCCTTTTCTTTCTCTCCAGTGCTAGTTCTTGGCCATGTTGATTCATGGCATTGGATAAATCATCCTTTAATCGGGTTACTAAATTGCCAAAATCGAAGGATTTCTGATTAGCAAGGGAAAGGGCTGTATTTGCCACTACCAGCCTAGAGATTAAATCAAATATTCGTTTTTAAAATTAGTATCGACAAATCTGATGTACCAGTTGAATGATCATAAAGAAAAATTAGCGAGAAGAATTTCAGGTTGCACTCCATTCAAAATTGCTACAATGGGCGCAGTGGTTGTTAATCCTTCATCAATCCTGAGTATAGTGCTATGCAATAAAAGGAATGCAGTAATTTATTCATTGAATTACTTCGCTTCCAGGGTTTTGATAGTGATAGACTTGTTGTTCAACTCATTTAGAGTACCGTCCATTTTCTTATTAAATGTCCTAATTGTCAAAATTCAGAACAAGGATAAACTTAGCTAGTATAAAGCGCAGTTAAATTTTTTCAACAAAAAATTAATCATGAATAGTAAGCATAACTACCAGTAACCGTATATTTTTTCTATCTATGATGTGTTGCCGCTGTCTATATCGAAAAGTTGAATTTTTAATTGAAAAGTAATTCTATCCGATACTAACTGTTGCAGTTGATCGAAAAGAGCTTCCTGTTTATCAATTCTATCCAGTAAATCGTGAATCTGTTAGTAAGTAAAAAGTTTAAAATTTTAGTATAGCGAGAAGCAATTCCAAGTAAAATATTTTTATGAACCTATCTACAACCTATAATAGGATATTGCGTTATGATTACAAGAGCAAAATCACAGAAATGAGATGCCTACCTGTAAATCACGATTGTAATGTAATTTCTCAAGTCCTTTATTTAAAACTCCTAAACGCTTTTGGTACTCTTCGGAAACGATTTTACACTCTTCATTTTTGTGCACAGAAGAAGCTGTAATATAATATTCATATTTAGAAATATCATATAATGCTACTGTGAATAAAGTTAATCTAACCGATAGCCTGCATAATATCAGTGGGGATATTATTGCCATCAATTTTTATATTATGTATAACTTTGTTCGTTTGCAGAGCAGTTAATAATGCCCTGCTGCCAATTAAGCCAATATGATTCCAGCGTATATCTACAGTACATAGTGATATAAAAAGTCTTAGAATGAAGGAATAAAATTTATATGTCTGCATTCCGACTATAATCAGTTCAATTTCATCAATATCCTTTGTGCAGTACATTGGAATCAAAGGTTGAAATTACCTAGAGTTTGCAAGCATTTATTATTCCCTAAGACCAGAGCTAATTCTTTAGCTTCGCTTTGGCCTATCTGACAATTGGTAATGTCCAAATGTTGGAGTGTCTTATTAACAGATAAACCCTCAACTAAATTTGAAAATCCACTTTTGGTGGAAGTTATTGAATTCCAGTCTAACTTTAGCCTAGAAAACAAGGAAAAAATTATATTACTCGATCCCTTTCATAATGGTTTTGCCAAAAGTAATCTTTTTGGCTGGTATAGATTTGCAGAAAATAACTCTTCCTTGAGGGATAATTTAGAACTTAAATGTATAATTGACAAGTCACATCAAGCTCTTCAGTTAATAAATGCTATTTTATATTTATACCTTAGCAGAGTTTGTGTATCTTTCAGCATTAATCCAATCATTTCTGCCCCGATTCCTTTAATGTTATTTCCCTTCAGATTGATATCAGTTATTACTGCATTCTGACCCAAAGCAGGCGCAATGATGCTACATCCTGAGTAGTACAGAACAAGTTATTAGAGTCAAATTCACTACTTAATATCTTCTCTACGATCAGCATTAATTGATCTGGTAAGGGAAATGTTTCCCTACCGTTAATTAACAGATTTGTTTGATGAGATAGACTATAAATTGATCTACTATGTACGTGTATACATCTTACCTTCATCACCTAGCATACAGTCACTTAAATTTATAACTCGAAACCAATTATCTTTCCGTAAAAATTCTGCTAATGCTACACATGATCTTAGTGTTATATTGCAACCTTCCAGTTCTAACTTGTGAGTTTCTGTAATAATTAAGTAAAAGTAACGATAATTGGTCTTAATTTTAGTCAACACTTATCTAACTAATTCATTAATTTATCGTTGGCAATTATAGTATCAAAGTATTCTGGTCATACCCGTATCGAAATGTTGCATCACTTCAGGTATAGGATCGCAGTCGTATTGGTCGCATAATTTAAGATAATAATTTCGTGCATGTTCCATTATAACTATATAAAAATCAGTGGTAATCTATTCGTTAAAGTACTATCATTTAGTCTTGAAAAGACGGATGTCGAAAGCCTTCCAGCAATATAGTGTCTTGTTGACTACAAGAACGGTATTAAGCTACTTCTCAGTAACTTATTACATTAGTATCCTAGTAAGATGATCGCTTCTAAGGCTGTATAGTAAGCACACTACGAATCGATAAGCGCTTTGGCTGTCTTGACCAAGTAAACGAAAGAAATCAATAAAAAATTTTAACAACGCACTATCAGGTTAGAATTCAAATTTTGGTCTCCATAGCGACAGCCAAAAGCCTCGCCCTTACCCCTCCACTCTCATAATAACTTTCCTTCTTACTCGGCTTACTTGCTGTCTTATTACTGAGTTCTCCGGCCCATTTCTCTTTAAATAAATCTCTTCACTTTTTATTTGATTGTTATACGCTCTTATTTTGTGCCCTACTGTGAACTTTCAGTCACACTCTTCCTGTAATAAAATGCTGTTCTACTGTACATCACTCCATATGTGATTACTGACATAGAGCCAGCGTAGACGAATGCTATAGAAATAGCCTATAGATCCACATCCAGGGCACGAGAGCCTTAGTGCAAAAGTTTTCTCCTTACCTATGGTAGTAGTAGTATATTACGAGCCGAATAAGCTGGATATACTGCGACGAAATATGCTGTATACAGTACGCCGTATTTTGTACTAATATAAGAACCTGTTGGTGGGGTGCCCGTCCATAGTTTAAGTTTTTCTTATACACTGCATTAAAAACGATAATTATAGGCATACCGATCAAATGTTAAGGTAATTATCCATGATAGTGTCCTACAATACAAGCTGTACTATCAAATAAACAGTAGCTAAAGCGTGTGAAACTAGATTCTCAAATTAGGCATTAACTACTCATATGCTCACATTTTGTTATAAATAATTCAGTAGTGAGGATAGTCCACAGACACGTTCTCATAATCGTACATGTATAAAACGAAGTTTGCTTTGATATTGAGTGAAGAATTTAGGGTATGGTAGAATACAACAAGGCTTTGAGTTGAGAATTGTATAAACTATGATAATTGTACTACTGTACAGTAGATCTTAATTAGCGACTGCTTGGATTTGGGCAGTGATATAAGCTATTTATCTAGTACTGTCCAAAATATAGACTTATTCCAATGTATGAACAATTTTACTGCATAAACGAGTGGAATGGAATTAATATTTGATATTCCATATTCACCACATGTAAATATAAATTATTTCCAATATCTAATTATTAATGTCGATATCAAATCCTATTAAAGTCCTAAAATTATTTTTTTTAAGTTGATGCGGTACAGTTTGAGAGGAAATGCCTCGCTACACCGATGCAGATATTTTAATGAAATATAGGTGTTCCTATTAGGACAATTTGCAATCATTCTAATCTCAATCAGCTCCGATATATTGGTTGTAATTACATTTGTAATACAGAATTTTATCCTTATTAACCCATTTCGCTGCTATTTTCCGGCTGCTTTACTAATAAAATTTACTGCATAGTCTATAACAACGACATACAGAGTGCCATCATTATAAGATGCAAGATATAGACTATCTTTTTATAAGCATTGCACAAACATCTAATAATATATACTGCTAATATATCGAGAAAATCAATTCTGCAGAGGCTGCTGTATTCAAAAGTTATATCCCCAAAACTTCTCAATACTTATTAAGCAATTAAAACATCTAAATAAGTTTCCATTACTGAGATATCATTAACGATACATTATCAAAACAAAAAATTTCTCTTAAAAATAGTAAACCCTTCTTTAAGGTGCGTTAACGTTTCACACGGATGAAGATCAAACCTTTAAATAAAATTTCCTACGCTCTTAAACTTCTTAAAATGTTATTGTATGATATATAGCTGTACTTGGGCGCTTGTTCTGAGAAGATTAAAAAATGATTTCAGCAGTTATGCAAAGGTACATTAATGTTTGTAACTTAGCAATATCTTACTCCAATACAATTGAGCTGTACATGTACAAATGAGAATAAAATATGATTATTAGACAAAAATGTTGGGATATAGTAATAAATAATAAAACAGACTTTAGATCTGGCTATATTCAACTTATTAGTTGGGAAATAGAGGTTACTAACGAGTAACTGAACAGCAGCTAAATCATAGCGATATATTACCAACGAGTAACAAGTTCAGATCTAAACAATAATTCTTCGCTAACTCTCCTCTTCGTGCTTAGCTTGTACAGCCTTAAATACTGTTTCTTTTATATACTCATATTTAGTACAAGTTACTAAATTTAAATAACTACACTAGATAACGAGTCATATCTCAATCTTGACAATTAAGACTAACGTTGGTCATTGTATCAGCAGTGAACACCGTAACATGGACATGATATACCTTCACCTATAGTTAAAACTACCGGGATAGTGAAAATAAATTATACAAGTAATTTATAAATCATAGTCCACCTTAATTGGAGTCTAGACAAACAATCAGCATTCCAATTATCAGTACCTATTTTATAATGAAGTTATATTAAAATTACTAATCAATAATGAACATCTCATTCTACGCTTACTAAGATCATTTGCAGTAAACAATCAAGTCAAAGGCTTATAGTTAGTTTATAAAGCGATTTTACTACCTTGCGATGCTTATTCCTAGAAGATTAAAAAATTATTTTTCAGCAGTCACTGTCAAAGTACATTTAATATTGTAACTTAGCAATATGTTACATCTATGCAATTAAGCTGTATATGTACAAATGAGAATAAAATATAATTATTAGACAAAACTGTAATAAAGGTGAGTAAATTAAAGTTCCAAAATTCCGGTAATATTAATACAAATACAAACATAGTATGTATCCTGTATATTAATATACTAAAATATTCATGTTATCACTGCCAAAATGGACTAATTTCACTGGCTGGTCTATGCTACGGCAGGAATTCGTTTACAAAAGTTGGCGGTTCACATATACGCGTACGTGCTATCACAACTCTACATCAAATCATATAAACACCAATTGGAATATTTCTATTACATGTTTATTCTGCAATAAAATATTATGTTGTCAACATTTGCTAATACTGATAAGAATATTATATAATTACTGTACAATAACAAGGAAGTGGTTAAAGTAGCTCGCACTTGTATTTAACAAGTCTTCGGTTAGTATATGCCGTAGTAGTAAGAATAAAGCTCTCAAGGTTAAAAATTTCATTAAAATTACAAAAATGTACAAAAGTGATTTGAATGAGAGATTTGTTATACAATTTAATCCCGGTATCAATTCTAGGATTATACTAAAGATGGCTGATTGACGTATTGGCAAATCTTATGAAAAATATCCGTCGGTACAATCATGAAATTTAAATTTTACTTTGAATACATTAAGTGCTAGAGCGCAGCTGATATTACACAGTGTCCTATTGTAGAATTGCAAAAGTGCAGGTGGTAGAAAAATTATTTCAGGATCACTTAAGGAATATTTCATAGAATAGATGTCTAAAATTGCAATGATACATAAAGATGCCCCCTACCAATATTGCTATTATAGAAATATTTCACACTTCAGATAATCCACCTGCAAGATATAAAGTTTGACCTCTATCTTTCTTATTGCCCAAAATAATAGCAACCTTAATGCATTATCTCTTACTCTATTGACATAGCTAAAGAGAAAGTCTAGCTATAACGTCCCTTAATGCAAAAGGATTTCCTAGCCAATATTATTAAAATGAAAAAAATTTATTTTAAATCAAAATTTTATGAATTACGAGAGTTGGCATATTGCTATGGCAATGATTGGATTATGAAATATGTTTGGATATCTCAGTAAATAACGCAAAATATCATTGTAAGTATTCACATAATGTGCTTATTTAAATGCTAGACTTGTGAGACTGTTAATTACTATTATTGCAGTCATCATGGCTAACGAGAGCCTCCAATGTGCATACTCTCAAGATGAACTCCAAACAGACCGTCTACCGGTGATGCACCAATGGATTAACAGCTTATGTTATATTATCATAGCCTTGATCATTTTATTTGCAAATTCTCTAGTCACTATCGTCTTGTCAAAACAACAATATACCGACCGAAATAACAACGAGAATGATAGTAGGAAATCATTTAATTTACTAATGATCAATTTATCAGTAGCTGGACTGCTACTTGACGTTTTACTATTAATCACACCTGGTTATATTATCCCATCTTCACATTATGAATTCCCAAAGGGTGAATTAGGTGATTTTTTCTGCCGTCTAATCGACTCAGAATATTTTATACATATTTTATCCTATACCTCATTAATGATTGTTACAATAATCAGCTTTAAAAGATGGCTAGCTGTGGCTCGACCCCATATCTTTCAATCGTCTGTTAAAAAGTTTAAAGTTCAAATTGTTATAACTACTATCTGGATTTTACAGCCCTTTCTATGCATCGAATTTGTTTTAGGAGACGCTTTCGTCAAAACAGCCTACCCACCATGCCGATGGAAATATGTTATATGCGATAGCGTATTAGCAGAAAGTGTTTTTTTTACCGTCTTGGAAATAATACGCTTTTACTTTCCGTCTACTTTGATCATTTTACTTACTAGCGATACAGCTAGGCGGATGCAAATCTTTCAATTTCGCGAAGATCCAGAAATGAATCGCTCTGATACAAGATTATTTAAGAGGATTGCAGCTACAGCTATCACAGCCTGGTTGATGGTTGCTTTATGTTTGCCCGATCAACTATACTTTACGCTGTCAGTATTCTCCGTAATACGTCCCTATCGCTATAGCATTCATAGTATAGCCCGAATATTCTTTATTACTGGCTCCAGCTGTGCACCATTTATGTATTCCTTATTCAGTCCTGAATTCAAATTGACTATAAAAAAAAAGTGCCAAAGTCTTCGATGTAATCATAGTTGTCATCATAGTAATCGAAGAAGAGTTACTTTTACTGCTTAGAAAGCTTAACACCTTGTGCCAGTCTAGCTCGTCAAACAATCTTCCATTACGGATTGAGTATTCTGTAGGTAAATTAAATATTATCGTCATTAGATCGATTCGGTTTGTACCATCAGAGAATAACGTAAGCGATTAGCGTTTTCATTACAAAGATCCATTTGATACAATAATCAAAGAATCTATCCTATATCATTCGCCTTAAATTGTCCATTTTTTGTCTATGCTATAAACTGAAAAATATAAAAACAGTCTATACGTATATGAAAAATCGAACGTTTACGCTGCAAAAAATTGAAGATAACTCTGTTTAACAAAATATTATTTCGGATAGTTTAAGAACACTAAGAAACATGTTGTAAAATTGATATGATTAGAATGTTTCTACTGCTGCTGTAATAGTGCAGGATAGTAAGCTGTAATTTAAATTTATGTTTATGTAAGGCATTGGCCTAAGCATACCCGTAGTTAATGGTAGCCAAATTGACTTTGTTGTCTATAATATTAATTCCTTTATACACAAAGCGTAGAATAGGTTAGTACTCTACCATGAAAGAATTACGCTTAAACCAAATTCTATTGAAGACTAAACTGATGCTAGTAATTGTAAATTTTTTTTATCAGCCATTTCTTCAAAACTCCCCTTTAATATTATTTCAATTAGTTGATATCCTCCAATCGAATGATTAGGATTTAAGAATTGAATAAAAAATTTAATATCTACCTGGTTTATTCCGCTGATTATTATCTTAACAGCCAAAGTCATGTGTATTTATAGTATTAGTATAAGAATTCATGTTCTATATCGTTTTGAACAATTAATAAAGTGATGATAGCTTGGACGATATCATATACAGGGATGCTGTTTCATTTTTGCTAGCGATTGATATCAGCTGTCATCTAATGCAATATACTGCTTCTGTAATACGCGTCTACGTCTATTTAGCTAGTAATTAGTAAGAAATGATAGCATTGACTAATATGCATCTTCAGTACTATTACAAAGTCGACGATTAGATCAATTTATTATATTAGGTTAACAATTCAAATAGTACTGATTTTAGGTTTTCGTTCTATGCGTATCGTGGTAATCCATTTGGATTTAATGGCTCTAGGTATGGACTACTAGAAGAAAACCTCTAGTAGTCCTGCTTTAGGATACTTATTATACTGGCATTTGAAAGAAGGATAAAAAAACTGTCTATAACCTGTGAAATTATTACCGCGCACTTTCGTCTTTTCATCCATACCAGCATGCTGGTGTAAATAATTAATTGTCCAGTACTCATCATATTATTGAATTTTTAAAGTGGTGTTGTTTATTGACTTTTATGTACCACAAAATAGTATTGACTGGCGCTGATGGTATCAAAACTGACTAGTTATTTGAGAGGTGATATAATCATGATCTAGAAACGATTTGATTTTGTTGCCGCGAGTATAGCATGAATGAATTTATAATAACTATCAGTAAATTGACATTGAATTCTCTTTCTACTTGATGTTAAGTCAAGCTTAACTTTAAACCCTCCTTACTGTCCATCTAATAAAATCCCTAAATATATATACCTCAAGATAGAGGTATTGAATTCCTCTTTCATTGGCTCTGCATCATTTTACAAAGTTGTAATTTGATGTTCTATCATTGCCTTTGGACTGTTTGAGATTCTTATTTTGGAGCTATGTGGCATGCTGAATCAAGTAGAAGCACACATTACTTAATTTGTTTGATGCTGTCTTACTTTTCTACCATTTTAGAGGTAGTGGATTGCACAGTAGTCCATCACTAGCTAGGCGAATGCCGTCTCGTTTTCAAACCGGTGCATTTGCTAAAGATGATCCAAGTTGGTGTTACTGCATTTGTTCTATTTTAAATGATTGATGTAGTCACCCAAGGTACTCAACCTTACTCTCAGTCACTTGTACTGGTAGCTTGGAAAGTGTTATTTCCACTTAATACTGTTATCATGGACTTTTAGAAATATAACCGGAGTATATTTGTAGAAGTCCATGCTAATAGCTTGAATTTTGAAGTGCTCTTTCATTGCGCCATAGTGGTCTACAAGGTAAACTCAGGAGGTCGCACCAATGGCACTCTGCACAGGTACTGCTGTTTGCCTACAGTATACAGACGTACACTCGTACAGATGAAGGTCTGGACTGATCACTCTTGGACGGACAGATCTTTTCGGCCACATCTTGTCAAAATATTGCGCCAAACACTTGGTTGTGACAGTACTTTAGTATGTAGAAGATTGATTTTGACTGAAGTACTTTTTTGTCAATGAAGTAATATCGTAAAGCAAAGACATTCAAAGAAAGTTCACAGGCAAATGATTTCTTACTAATGTATCTATGCTCAGTCTATTATGCATTACTAAGTTCTACTTGGAAAGAGTTGTATAAAATCGTCGAAGTTATTTACTGTAAATGAATATGAGTAATTTTAGACAGCAGCCATTGGAAGATCTTCAAGATCTATACTAAGTAACCATTCTTGGATATTTACGGTCTGATTTGGTCCGAAAGTCCGTCTGTCCAAGGCGGCGATCGGTCCATTCCATAGTAGTACTGTTGCTACTGTATACAGTACTTTAATAATATTTAAGTTGACACTGAAGTATACAGCACACTACTATGGTGTTGTCGATTACTGAATTACTAGTAATTTCCAGTAGTCCATGGCAGTGTATGGGTATATCTTTTAAAAATAAACAAACAACAACAACCCCGTTTGAAGATCAAGGAGGTAAATGAAAACTTGTAGGCGATAGAGATAGACATACAGTAGAGAAACACATTAGACAGTGGACCGTGAGCGTACGGTACCTTACCGTAAAGCAAGCACCTGCGCCTGTCCACTTTTGTGCTACTAAATCAACAAAAAAGCGAGACAAGTGTTGATCTTGAAAATGGGGAGGCGATCAGACTAGGAGCTTGTAATAAGAGAGATAGGTTACTGACCAAACTAAGCTGCTCTGAAGGGTTGTTTGAATGAATATTTTATTGATTTTCTATTTATTAAAGCCACTTTAGCCAGACCAGACAGTCTACCCCATGACTAAAATTGTTTTACAGTGTACAGTACTGTCCAGTACAGTATGATACTGTACTGGATGTACTGTACAAGTGTACTGTACATGTCCAGCCCTAGGCAGACTAGGTAGTTGCAAACCAGCTGAAACCAGAGTCTTGTGCCGGTAAAAATACTGGATACCTTTCTGAGTACAAGGTACAGTACCGAATACCTTGCAACCAGCGAAATGGAACGCGTCAAGCGCTATGCAGTACGACGGACGTACAGTGTACAGTCTAAAAGCAGCTGTACTGTACTACAGTACTGCATACTGTATGTATGCCAGCGCTCTTGCTATCATTGTACATTTGCAACAATAGCTAGGAGACAGCAAGATGGCTTCGTCGGGAAAGACGGCGGAGCAGCTCTACCCCGAGAGCGGTGGTTCTACTACACCTGATGCTGCAAATAACTCCAATTTAAGTGAAGAAGTAAGTAATATGGAGGTATCACCATGGATAAATCAATTCTAATCGTATATTCGATCACAGTTGACTGTTGTACACTTGCATTTTGTTGCAAGTTTCGTCTTCTCTTCTGCTCCATATTCCATCTGCAAACGTGAATGAATTATTCCATGATCCTTCACTGCTAGAATACTCATTTTATACATCATCAATGCTCCGTAAAACAAAATGACTTATTTTATTTATTTTATGGTTCTTTTTTCCCCCTTCTCTCTTCATTCCTCGATCGACGTTCGAGTTTTATATATACTGTATATATAACGAGTATCGACGCCATCCCATACGAGCAGGCGCTGGAAAGATTATATATTGTAAATACTTTTAGTCTGTTGCCTATTCAACACATGACTCTAGTTCCTACAAATTGAAATCAAGTCGATCGATTGAGATGATAACTTGGATTAGGACAGGCTAAAACTGCTGACCAATTTTGATTTTAAACTTGCATCAAGGATAACCCTTGCAATGTGTTTTCATTTAGCCTTCGGCATGGACGGTCATTTTCAAAATTTCAAAATAAACTGCAGTCCATCAATACCTCATCGTCAATACCGGCATGTCATGTTTGGCCATGGTCTTGCCGTGCATCAATCATGTCGCAGCATTTGTGGAAATGTTTCTCTTGCGATCTTCGTAGCGGGTGTCATTAACCTACAATTCGATAACTCGATTTCAATCATTTCCCATGACTATTTGACTGAGAATGGTCTACAAGTACTTTTGATTACAGTACATGCTCTGTACAAAACAATACAATTCGAGTAAAGCTGGTGATCAAACGTTGATGATAGCCAAGATGATACTTTACTGCATTGTTTGTTGCAGTCTTCATCGTCATGATGATTCTTGCAGCATGTTCATTTTCAATCTCCACTCGTATGATTCACTCTTGTCATCATCATTCCATCCATACAGGCATAGTATTGATCTATGTTTCAAACTGATACCGATGCTAAGGATACATCCATCCAACATATATGTAAACGCATTACTGCAACTAGGCTAGACATAGTTTTACTGTGTACAGCAAGAAATTCCTTGATCACATACTGTACTATACTGTATCAAGGACATGTTCATTGCTCCATCATTCTGCATTACCCCAACTCAAATTGGCAATAACATGCAAAGCGACAGATCTTCTTTATTATTTCTACGATGCTTCCTCAAGGGCCAATAAGGTACAGTAACTGCAGCACTTTATAGCACGACATGGCATGCAGCCGCTGCTAACATCTTTTGCTTTCATCTGCTGCTATCTTGAACATGTAGCACACAACGATTACTTAATGTACTTTCTCTTATTGCCCATTTCGGGCTTTATGAGTGCTCTCCAGCAATTAGAATAGGTATTTCCCTGTATCAACAGCGTCAATAAGCAAAGATGCATTTGCAATGACTACAGTCTCGATTATGGTAACCTGCAAAGTGAAAAACATCCCTTGACTCTTTGAAATTGTGAGACTACTAGTACGTCCAGTATGAAGGAAAACTTTCACTTCGATTGCTAGTTTGTGTCATATCCTTTATACATACAGTACTTGTCGAAGGTTAGATGGACACTAGCGGAGCAAATAGTGTTGGAATAACTGTAGTGCGTAAGGCTCACTAAATCATTTCAAAGGGAAAGCTTGACTTGAAAGTTCCATTGTGTCGTTTATCGTCGTTTGTCGGTTGGTATACGCCAGATCGTAGTGGATTGAACGAATGGACACGCAATCAATGCTATTCGTTCTACTACTGATCAATCGCTAATGGAGAGGTTTAAATTCCATTTAACTCTGTAGATAGATCCATTAATATTGTAAGAATGGAGTAGGCAATCTCAGCATCTTTCTTATTACTTTCTGATCGAATGAATTGGTTGCGCAACAGAGCTAAACATACTCGTTATGTCCTACTGTGTTTGATATACATATTGTAGAAGGCAGATTGGAACTGTGCTAGGCACGCTGGTTCAACAGTCCATTCTATTTCAACTTGTATTGCACTGTAGAATTGATCATTCATGTGTATTTTATAGTACAATGGATCGATCGCATTTGTTTTTGATTTTGTTCTCTTCGCCTACTACTAATGCTGACGTAACAAGAGAGAGAGAGGAAGAGGGAGGAAAAAACTACACGGTCCAGTTCTTATATTAACAAGGCAATGCTGGAAATTATTTTCCAAAGTTGAGGTGGGAGTTTGAAATGTTTGTTACGACAAGAACCAAGTTATTGCATTGAGAAGTTTGTAGACAGTCGATCTTGACGTCCTGTTGATCTCTACCACTCTATCCAATTCAATGTCCAGTATGAAACGCTCAACGGGATAGTTTGGGCTGTCTGTAGGATAGAATAGCTATTTTACTAGTGTAATTGAATGGATTGCCTGGTAACTTGTACAGTAGAAAATGATCAGCAGTGATCCAAGATGAACATTTGATGGAGTTGCTGTGGAGAAGACCGCAGCGTTGATGTTGAACTGATAGATTAACCGATAGGCTAACTTGATTTGTTAGGGTTAGGGTTAGGGTAGAATAGGTATTCTACTACTATAGTTGAATCGATTGGATGGTAACTTGTACAGTCGAAAATGATCAGCAGTGATCCAGGATGAACATTTGATTGAGTTACTGTGGAGAAGACCACTGCGTTGATGTTGAACTCATAGAATAGACGAAACGATAGCCAACTTGACATGTTTTTATTGCATTGACAATACATTTTCACTGCCATTTTACGACAGTTGTCCTGTTTACAGTCAGAAAGACTATTCCTTCAATAGCCTGTTGGTAGCAATCCCTAGCCCCTGACTTATTTTAAGGGGAATCATCATTTTGGGGATTTCTTGTACTACTACGGTAATCAAAGTGTATTTTGAAGGACAAAATTGCCTACAAACTCGCCACCATGATCATGAATCAATCAAAGTATACTATTCAAAATGTGCAATGTCGGCATTCATTTTGAGTGTAATCAGCCCCCTAATAATCATGATTGACTGGAAATAATCTTATTCAATATCGTCCATAACATGATGTCATGGTTGTAGCCTAGAAGAGTCATAATTATGCTGTAATAATGTTGGCTACAGAGTGCAATGGATTTAGCACAAAGGTTGGCTGTTGTTGATCTCAGCTCTTGACGTCGTTGATTCTTTTTTTTTTTTTTTATTTTTCAACTTTTTCTTCCACTTACCAGCTGCATCCAGTGGTCGTATCGTGTTGTTTTACTACTGAACATTTGCATTCTACTCCATTAGACTTGATATAGAACACAAGTAGAAGTAATTGAACGCAACTAATTTCTTATTTGGCTGTTGTTGATCTCAGCTCTTGGCGTCGTTGATTCTTTTTTTTTATTTTATTTTTCAACTTTTTTTCCCACTTACCAGCTGCATCCAGTGGTCGTATCGTGTTGTTTTACTACTGAACATTTGCATTCTACTCCATTAGACTTGATATAGAACACAAGTAGAAGTAATTGAACGCAACTAATTTCTTATTTGGCTGTTGTTGATCTCAGCTCTTGACGTCGTTGATTCTTTTTTTTATTTTATTTTTTAACTTTTTTTCCCACTACTGAACATTTGCATTCTACTCCATTAGACTGGATATAGAACACAAGTAGAAGTAATTGAACGCTGCTAATTTGTCATTTTGACCACCATCATTAGTCTAATTTTGTAGCCTGCAAAGGTAGGGGGTAAATTGACAATACCCAGGGTATTCTTGACTCACCAGGAGTGGATTCAAGACAACGTTCCAGTATAGGAATGGATCTGCTGTATCATACGCCTAGTGATGGATCATCTGGCTTGATTTTAATTGCCACTTGATAGTGTTGTCTATGGGATTACTAGTCCTGTATTCGACGCTTGACTGCCTATTTTCAGGCGATGCACCGCGACTGGTCTTGGATACCCCCCCCCCCAGAGAACAATGCTATAGCAGGTATATGTTTCATACGACAGCGATCATACCAGTCTGTACCATAGAAATGGGATCGCTGTCGTCCATGCAAACTCCATGGCAAGAAAACCTTCTACAATGGATGTCATTGGAACGGCATTGAGCAAACCCTTATGGCGAATCGTTGACAGGTGTTGCACTTAAGCAGCAACTTTGACAAGAGAATAAACTATTGAAACGGATTAAACTAATGATATTCAGCCCTGCCACAATGGCTGTCTGTTCACAAGTCAGAAAATTGTTTCTTCTCTTTACAAATGAGTGAAAAATTCCATCCAAATACATGCCAATTCCTAGTTGTATAAAGTAAATGGACTGCGGTCGGTTGTATAATCTGTGTCAAGATTGTAACCAAGACTACAAAATGCAATTTTTCTGTTCAAAGCAATAGCATACAATTCTGCAGTATCAAATATGTCTAATCTTCAACAAGAGGATAAACTAGCTATTGAAACGGATTGAACTAATGATATTCAGCCCTGCCACAATGGCTGTCTGTTCACAAGTCAGAAAATTGTTTCTTCTCTTACAAATGAGTGAAAAATTCCATCCAAATACATGCCAATTCCTCGTTGTAGTAAGTAAATGGACTGCGGTCGGTTGTATAATCTGTGTCAAGATTGTAACCAAGACTACAAAATGCAATTTTTCTGTTCAAAGCAATAACATACAATTCTGCAGTATCAAATATGTCTAATCTTCAACAAGAGGATAAACTAGCTAGTGAAACGGATTGAACTAATGATATTCAGCCCTGCCACAATGGCTGTCTGTTCACAAGTCAGAAAATTGTTTCTTCTCTTTACAAATGAGTGAAAAATTCCATCCAAATACATGCCAATTCCTCGTTGTAGTAAGCAAATGGACTGCGGTCGGTTGTATAATCTGTGTCAAGATTGTAACCAAGACTACAAAATGCAATTTTTCTGTTCAAAGCATAACATACAATTCTGCAGTATCAAGGAAATAACTACAACAACTTTCAGTCTGGCTTGAATTCCATTTCTATCCAACGGTCATGACCGTCAATGCTGTCTTGCATGGCAGACGTTTATGTCTAATCTTGGACAGGTGTTGAACTCAAGCAGGAACTTGGACATGAGGATAAAGTGTTGAAACTGATTTTATTATGATATTCAACACTGTCACAATGGCTGTCTATTGAGAAGTGAGCAGATTGTCTCTTGACCTTAAAATGAGTGGAAAATTGTATCCCAAATAATTCTCATTCCTAGTCATACAAAGGAAATCGACTATTGTCGGTTATACACTCTCTCTGTCAAGATTGTAACCAAGACTACAAATGCTTTCACACAATCATTTTATTCAAGGGAATAATATACAACACAGTAGTATCAGGTAAACAAGTAGAATAACTTTCAACCTGGCTTGAACTGATTTCCATCCACTGGTCACGATCGTTTTAATGCTGTATAGTAGTATAATGTCTTCCATTGCGGACGGTTGAGCTGGTTGCACCAGGGTACATATTTGTAAAAACTGCAGTAAGAAGGTGTTATTGGATCGTTGATAATCCTATCAAAATAACTTGAATAGGAAACCACTTCTTATTGCTTTAATTAACCTTTAATTTCTCTTCCAAACAAGACGTCTCCTTTTTTCTGTTCGAAATCAAATATCAGCATACTGTTATGATTGTTTGTGGTCTATTTCTCATACTAGTGCTTGAACTTGGACGACAAGGATAAAATAACGCTTAGTCAAATGACGCCTATCAGTGACGAATTGCGTCCACTTTTTTTGACTAATAATCAGTATCTTAGACACCTAGGCGAGGAATCATCGATACATTGACCTACCGAATTTGGACATCATTTTGATATCCTGTAATATTGGCTATGAGGCAATCAACAATGAAAGACAATCTTGCTAGCTACGCTTTATTAATGGATTGCATTATTTTACTTTGATACTTTTAGATTCGTAGCCTACGGTATACTATCAATTTAACTGAAAATAGTATTGAATCATTGAATCAACGATTTTCGGGTGGAAGACAAAATTCACCGAACTATTCTGAGGTAAGTTGAATTGTACATTTACCCTGCTTACACTATATTCAAATAGAAATCTACTACATGAACGATCACTGCCTATTTTAATGTACAATGATATCGTCCCAAATGCGTTACTGTAAATTGTATGAATTTCCTTACTATTGCCTAATATGCGTAAATGAATCGATAATATCACGTCTTAACTAGTCAAATATCCAGAATCAAAAATTTACAAATCATATGGCCCTAAAACTTACAACACTTACTCTCATTGTTGTATCTCTTCTGTTCGTCTTTCTGCTCTTTATGATGGGTTACAGTTACACCTGTAAAGTACAATAAAATTAGCTTGCGTCATAGTACTTACATTTTAACTAATCAATATCAACTGAACATAGAAATATAGATTATGATATCGTTATACGTTCAATAAACTCTTGTATTTTGTTTATTATATCTTTTACCAATAGGAAATCAACGATTTACAAAATAGACTAGCTGCTTTAAAAGCACGCTTACGCCATCTAACTGATCAAAGAAGTAATGGTCGTGCTCCTACAAGTACTACCAATAGCTGGAACAGCAATGATAGTAGTCAAGGTAATTCAACGTCTCAATCATTGCCACCAATAAAGCGTGGCCAATTACGAGCCTACCTACCAAATGAGCAAAGGACTGTGGTAAGCATTGTAAAACTTAGTGTACGTTTCTATTATGGTCTTAATAATAGTTGATAAATAAGACTCATTTCAATTCATAACAGACTATAAACCCTGTTCTTGTTAGCTGACCTAGCAAAAGCTCTACACATTTGATATTTAACTGGTAATGTAGTGTTGTACTGCATACTTTTAAAATAATCTAGCGTCACTGTGATGTCACTCTAAAATATGATTATAGCAGTTTTTCAATTTGGCTAATTTTTTTTATGAACCGTTAGTTGCTCAACATAATAAGTCATAGGGGCCCTAAGAAAGTAACCATACGTATATGTTGTTGCGCGTGTATGATGATAGTTTTAAAAACCAAGTATACTTGTATTGAAAATTTTGCTCTGTAAAATATTCACTACTACATATGTTAGATAGAAAGCATGTACAGTCCAATCTTTTAAGGATTGATAATATATCAACAATATTAAATTATGAATGATATGGCAAAACTATTTCTACCAAGTCATTTTCTATACTTTCAGAACACTAACTGACTTTCACTATGCTCACTATTGAAGTACTAATTTGCGCTCATTAACATATTTTACATTGTGCAGCATATGTCGTCTAATTAAATTATCACGTCAACATAATTCTTAAATAAATAATCTCTTGTTAAATTTGTTAGCATCACTAGATTATGTAGGCTTACAGCGAAGTATAAATTGATCATATCGTGCAGTTTCAATGATGTTTCATCCAATGACTTATCTACTATATACTTCATTTTATTCTTATTGGTAGTTTATGCAGTTGGTAACAATGTCACAACGCAAATTAGGCACTAGAAATAATAGTATCACCTTTTAAAACTAGGTACAAGTTAAACCTGGCGTAACCTTGCGTTCCGCATTGACTAAAGCGATGAAAATGCGTGGATTGCAACCTGAAACTTGCGAAGTTTATAAATTTCGATCGCGGTAAGTCAGTCACCTGGTAATGTTTGGATAATGTACCCGTATTCACTTGCTAGACCCATACTGCACTTGAATGTAATTCAACAGCCCTAGAAATTGGACTGAGCTGGAGATATCGTTATAATACAATATCTTCATGCAAGAATGTCATGTATTACAACGATATAGTGACACTATGGTCTCAGTTACATGATGGTGTATTATATACTGAAGCAATAAAAAGACTTCTAATTAGTACGGTGTTATAATTCAATCGATTATCATGTAGGACTCCTATCGATTGGGAAACTGACATGGCGGTCCTTGAAGGTGGAGAGGTAAGAAACAATCGCTGCAATCTTTTTTCCAGTTTATCGATTTAAGTACAGCACATTTTACAACTTTATTACGTTTCATTTAAATCAAAAGAATTAAAAAACTATAGATCTGCTTTCACATAGATCATAAATTCGATATTTAAATATGATTGCTGTTTCTTTCCGATAAATACCTTATCTATTTCTAACTTCAAAAGCCCTCTCAAACACTTTCTAGGAAAAGAGAATTTGTCGTTAACTATTAGTTCCGTTATCTCATGTTTCTTTTTTATCTGCTTACAGTAAAAATGTATGCTTTGCCAGATCTCGGATCACATGAATATTAATTTGCTCTGTTATGTCCATTTTCACGTGTAGATTTCAGTTGAAATTAGAGAACAGTTCTTAGAAGCCACTGGCATAAAACATTACTTTGTAAGTACCTTGTATCGCTTGTTATCCTAGTAAAATTGAGCATGGCTGATTATAATTTATTGATTAAGTTGCATGATTGGCGCTTACTAAATTGCAATGTAACTTACCTTTTTCTAACCAACTGCAGGTAAAGAAAACCTTTTTAACACCTACTTTATGTAACAGTTGTCATCGCTTACTCATTCAAGGATACAGGTTTAATTACATATAATATAAC
The DNA here is from genome assembly GCF_000150275.1 of Trichoplax adhaerens. Lineage (NCBI taxonomy): Eukaryota > Metazoa > Placozoa > Uniplacotomia > Trichoplacea > Trichoplacidae > Trichoplax > Trichoplax adhaerens. Next base: position 6,949,119 of record NW_002060947.1, read on the forward strand.
TTTAAATCACCATATGTATGATTACATGATACTTGAATTAAAAAAATCTGCCTACATCAAACCAACTCTTAACGTAATCTAGATAATAGATCATACAAATCAAAATTATTATGATTTACTTTGTATCATTATAATTTTGCAATAGATGCCAACGTTGTGGATTTCGATTCCATCCCAAATGTGATGCTTATGTACCAGCGATATGCGTTCAAAATGGAAATAGCCACGTCATTCAGTGGTGAGTTAATCAATCCATTCATGGTTGTAATTTTATAGTGGAAACATAAATTTATTGTAAATGATTTCAATTTTTATGTTGTTGTGATCACACTAGGATGTTAGCTAATGAAAATAGGGCTGTTAAAATAAAGACGGTTGAAGACCCTAATCGTCCTGTCCCTGCACTTCCATTAACTCCTGAATCACGTATTCGGTCAACTTCTTCACCCAATGTTAATATGGATATAGATCAGGTAAGGGTATTGATTGTTTTCATTTTCTTTTCAATAGTTTTAATTAATTCTACGTATCAAGAATTTGTGTTACTTCTATTTATCGTTGGATAAAGAACTAAATAATAACTAGAGTATTTTTGCTACTTGTAGAAAAATTTGAGAAATACGGTGCCGTTACAAGGTATTGAATTTATTTAAATAGTTAATATACATAATTTATAATGAATTTGCATTCAAATCAAGATTGTCCTTTATGATGTATACCATGTGTTTGGTAGTAGAAAGAATCTCTTATCATGGTTTTATAATTTATCTCAGTAGGAATACGTTCAACAGATACAAAGCTTTCCACTGTTGATTCGATAACTCTTCCCAGGCCAAATAACATTCCAATACGCTCCCAATCACGGCCGCCCACCAATCTCATTAGGCCGACGGTAATAATTTCTCCTAATGAATCATCAAATCCTACGCAAGTATCTTTCGCAGATGCTAAAGCAGCCGAACGTGTGATAGTTTCAAAAGAGACTTTATTACCAAAACCTGAAGATGATGCAAATTCTGGACGATCAAGGTCCAAATCAAGTCCAGACGAAATGCGTCTTGTTAGTACAAAATTATTTAATCTTTTTCTCTATAGGAGAAATAGCATTGGCTAAATTATCTAAGTACTTACAATTTAAATCATTCCTGTTACATAGCCTCGCAAGCGACATGCGAGAACAAGTGATGACTGGGAAATTGCACAATCCGATATTACAATTGGACCAAGGATTGGATCCGGTTCATATGGAACAGTATTCAAAGGACATTGGCATGGTTCGAATTAAAACTGAATTTCGAAATGCTACTGATAGATAGACGAATATATCGGTTATAACTTCTATCTGATCTTTCTATTATAGGACCTGTTGCAATAAAAAAGCTTAATGTTACAGATCCTACCCCATCCCAACTACAGGCTTTTAAGAATGAAGTTACGGTTTTAAGGTGAACTAAATTTACTTAGCAATGTTGCAATGATCAAATATTGAAGAGTAATATGTCCTCATATATTGCTGTACGTTCTTTATTCATATTATTATTTATACCTAGGAAAACACGACATGTAAACGTTTTATTGTTCATGGGTGTAATGTCCAAACCCTTCTTAGCCATCGTTACACAGTGGTGTGAAGGATCAAGTCTTTATCGCCACTTGCATGTAATGGAAACTAAATTTGAAATGCTACAGATTACGGAAATAGCCAGGCAGACAGCGCAAGGAATGGAGTATGTTATCAAAGTCTCGATTTAATCTTAAAATAATAAATGTTACTTTATGATTGGCTATCTATATACAGAGTATTAATTTTATTGTCTGTCGTAAAATCTTATCTTACAGTTATTTACATGCGAAGTTCATCATTCATCGGGATTTAAAATCAAATAGTATCCTAAAACTGTTAATAGACCGTATATGTTTGCAAATACTACTGATTATACTTTTAAATTTGCTCTCTAATTTTATTTGATCCAATCGCATTATTTTATTGTATTTCTTAACGATTCGAAGACATCTTTTTACATGATGATTTAACTGTAAAAATTGGAGATTTTGGTTTAGCAACTGTGAAATCAAGATGGAGCACATGTCAAGATAGTGAACAACCGTCTGGCTCTATATTATGGATGGTAGATGCATTTTCACTCAACTTAATTTCACGTTATAGATTTAGTCACTATTTAACATGAATATGTTTGTGCAGGCGCCGGAGGTCATGAGGATGCAGGACGTTACACCGTACACGGTCAGGTCAGATATCTATAGCTTTGGCATGGTGTTACTTGAATTAACAACAGGAGAACTGCCGTATTCTCAAAAGAGCAGAGATCAGGTAAATGCAGATGAATGTATAATATCGATATTACAATTACTAAAAAATGTAAATTCATACTTTATCTATACAAGATAATATTTATGGTTGGATGTGGACTTTTGAAGCCAAACTTGAATCAGTGTAGACCGGAAACACCTAAACATTTGAAAGCAATAATATCAGACTGTTGTAAATATTCTCGAGATGAGCGCCCAGATTTTGCTCAGGTAAGATATATCTATTTTCGTCAATACGAAGCGAATTGCTAATTGCATTTCGTAGAAGGATTTTAACACCGATAATATCTGTCGCTTCTGCAATTTAGGTGTTGGGGGTACTGGAAAATTTGGCGCAAGATATCCCAAAAATCCATCGTAGTATGTCAGAACCGATGATAAACAGACCAGATGATGCATTAAGTATTGTTGGCACTCCAAAATCGCCAATTCCCAGTGCTTATGGGAACTTTTCATTTTTATCCAATACGAATACAATTGATAGCAAAATGACTTAAGTATTATGATACTATATCCGTTTTATATTAAACTCATGTAAAATCGCGAAAAAATCATATTTTAAACTTCTGTACTAATTCTGTAAAATAAGATACGTTTGTTAGATAGTGTAATGGGAAAATTTACTTTCCCGTGCGAAGGATTAAAAGATTTCCTATCTTCAAGATGAAATGTAATATAAAAATTTAAAGACAAAGAGTTTTTAATTATTTATTCAGTATGACACGTAATCATAACTTTTTTCCTAGCCGGGAACATTACGACGGTAATTTTACATAATTACTGCATTATTAACGAAATACGCAGTGCTTTAAGAAAAAAAATTGAAAATAATTTACTCTATTAATCAATTGTAAATGATACCAAATTTGCTGATATAACTTTACGAAGGTGAGGAATAATTATTATAGGACTCTGCTGCATTTTTGCACAGAGTGATGAAATTTACTACCGATATTACATTATACCGTACTATTTATAACAACTTTATTACAAGATATACATTATTATCGCAGATGCTTATTTTAAGATGTGTTACTTATCATCGTGATGTTGTTTCTGCGCAATTTACTGCTTACTATATATGTATTTTAACTGTTCGGATAAAGTTAATGTGGCGCTGCCTGTTTTACCGCAACATTAATTCTCTACTATTATACGCCTATGTACATGAATAAGACTATGAATACCGTGGGTTAAATATGTATAGCTCTTTAAGCCTGATTCTTAACCCGAACTAAGTAAAATTACACTTCTCTCTATTGAAATGCTATAAAACTATTAAATGGTGTTACTTGTCTACAATATCATCGTTCCTAGACGAAATTAATGACACGAGATCTGTATAGTTTCTTATTTGATGAAATCATTACATAAGAAATTATACAGACCCCCTATCATTAGTTTACCTTATTAATTAAATTTCAAATAGGAACATATCGACACTATTCGTAAGCTAACATCGTTAACCTAAAAGATTGAAATCTGCTATTTCTGGCTAGCTTAAAAAATTTGAAGCGCTACCTATATTGTTGTATTTGAAAATAGTAATATTTATATGTTTCCGAATTCTAAGTTGTTTCGTCTGCATTTGTAATAAACCCTTTACAATTTGTCTGTAATATATGCGTTGACGTTAGTATTGTTCAACAGTTTTGGAGTATTGTTGCCTAGTTGACGTACATACCCGTATGTGGATTTAAGAGGAGAATCATAATTCTCTTAGCAGGAATAGCTTTAATTTACTTTCTATAACTTCGGTAGAAAATACGAATGAATTACTTTGTAATGGTATTTATTATATACGTATCAAGTAGCTACATTATGCGAGATGATAAGCTGAAATGAGCTGCAGTATATGCGAATGTCACTTAGAATAACAATTTATTTTATGGCAACATTTAGTATTATTCTTGCCTAAGTGACTACAATTCATTAGCACAGCATTCAACGGTTTCATATTCCGACGTAAGTTTATTGTAAGCACAGCCCTTTCAAGATGAATAAAGCTGCGGAAGACATTAGCAGAGGTGCACAAGAAGTATTTCCAGAGTGATTAGATGGAAAGTTATACAAAGTTTATACGTGTAGAAATCTAAAGTGGTTGGCAAAACTAATCACTATTAACTAATGAATTCTATAGTGATGTTGAATAATATTCTAAGTGATACGATCATATTACGCGCGTACAGTAGTGTCCAGTTAATACGCGTATAAGTAAAATAACTGCTAGTGTTAATTTGTTCAGAGTTACCGCTAATTATATCTTTTTAATTTCTTCAATCTCATTAGCCTCTAATATACTACAATCTCCAAGTCTAATATTATGTTTATAAGGTTTTAATACGGCGCATCGCATGATTCATACAAAAACATTGTTATTATACTGAATAGTTAGCTATTTGAAAATAATTCGATTTGAAACCTATCTTGACTTCAGAAATAGCAAGACCATCCATCTAGTATTGTAATACATTCAATTTATTTTGATGGCATAAGTTAATAACATTAACAAGATCTTACTATAACAATAACTTGGGTATATTATACGTAAGTCGATTAAAACACAGCTATACGAACAATAAAAATTTGTTATATAAAATAAGATTAAACTATCCAATCCAACAATGCTACAAAATATGAAAAAGTCTTTAATGTAACATTTAGAAACCTCGCAAAAGTATGAATAATATACACTATTTATAGATATCATTTTTAGATATACACTGATATTTGAACAATCTTGAATAGTATTGATTTTAAAGTACTATCGGCTATTTCAGTATCAAAATATATAGCGACATTGCTATACAACTAAGGGACACCATCCAATGTAGCCTTGTGCCAATAATTGAAGCTACAGAAAAAAACATTAAGAAAACCTGCTTAAAAATTGCTAGAATGAATTTGTAAGGCATTCTATATACAGTAATAGAGATTTTACCATTCTACATCGATTACAAGTGTACATTTTCTCTTAATAAGTAAGTAAATTCTATGATTTCGTGGTTCAATTAGGGTCATATGGTTTCAAAATCTCTCAATTTTATATATATTCAGTGGATTTGTTTCGTAGCAACAATATCCGTTTATTTATTTGGTTTCGACTAACCTAAGTATTATATCACTATAATCTATTGCATAGGATAATAAAATTACTAAATCAAGCCAATGTACGCCACCTAAAGGCTTTTCTATCTGCTTATTCTTGTATAAAATCTAAGCTTTCTATTTTATAACTATAATCAGGTCGATTCGAAAATGCATGACTTGTTTCGTTATAATAACGTCATTCTAAAGTACCGAGATTATTCTAAATGTAGTAATGTATGAGAAATATTAATCTAATCGGTAAGTCTATCAATTTTAACTAGTCTATTCTTAACTATCCACAATTGGAAGTTTTCGGTATACTGTGTGATACTAATTGACATTTTAAACCTATCAGTGGTGGCATTTTTTATGCAATTTAGCTACCTTTGTAAAGAACACCCATCAGACCTTTCTTCTCCGTTAATAGCCATTCTCGGAGTTTAGGAATATGTCTCATGTAAGCACAAGTACAGATTATTAGCAGGCCAATTGCTAGAACTCCATCAAAGCTATACGCTGTAAATAAACAGTGCCAAAATAATTCAATCAACAACAAGTAATGAGGGAATATTAGATGCTATCGATTACTCTAGCACAGATATCGCCTCAAACAAAACTTTACTAGTCTATGAATATTGTAAATAATATCGATAGCACTCAATAAGGTAATTGTAAGCTACTAAATGTAGTCATTTAATGTTAACATGGAATGGTTGACTTGCTCACTTCTTTTCTTAGACAACAGGGACCATGATTCAAAATGGAGTATCAACATAACTCATCAACACTTAACTGGAAAAGCTTACAAGATACATCAAAGCAAGAGTTACTAGTTCAGTACAATGTTGCGACGTGCATGCTTCAGGTATCACTAAGGATTGAATTGGATGTCATGGAATAGGCATTTTTATATGATGATGATCAAAATCCTTGTATCTATTTGACGCCTCCATTACTTTACTTGTACAGTATGTTAAAACTATACTATACCAGTATACAGTATACTAGTAAAGTAGAAGGATCAAGTTTTTTAATCTTCCCTTATAAAAATTGCATTCTGCATAGTACAAGCTGGCAAACTAGACTAGACGATGATTATCAATGCTTGATGTAAAGGCTAATATCCAAAATAATAACTACTCACTCCTTGGCAATCCACTGCCAGTTATTGAAGAGATTAATTACGACTACATCATGTAAACCGCTATTCATATCTGCATGCCAGCGGCATTCAAACCCTATCAGCAAAGGTTTATTGGATAGAGAATCCATATTGGTCAATCATGATATTCTATATTATCCCCTAAAATATTCAATCTATACCCACGAATGCCTTATCCCTATCCAGCTTGTGCTGAAGTTGTATACTATATATACGTTTAGAAGATCGTTTGAGTTAGCGTTATTACCATTGGTCATTCTTTCTTCTACTTGTTCTTGCAGCCACACAATCGATCAGCTCTATGGAAATAGTATCACCGAGTAGATGGAATACAGCGTCTTGGTTATGATTGAAGTATGCGTTACAAGGATTAGTGAGAATTTCCCTTTTAGTCGTTGTTGAAATCGCGGTGAGATGGACAGAAAGCTCTTAATGGTCGCTTCTACTGCTCTGCTGTATCAATCTAGCCGCCGGGTACTATATATTAGTACCATTCCGTCAGCATTGCATCGGATCGATGGACAAGTTATTCATACGATCTTGTAAACCCCTATCGTGCCTATACTGTAGGTACCAGCGATCATGCCGTTTAATCACTGGTAGAATAGTGCATAAAACTCTCCCGATGCAGCCATTGCAACCTTTCGATCGATGACCTAAGCGAACAAATGATGTTCAAAGCATAGTGGGTTTACAGTAAGATGAAGAGAGCGATCGGACAGGCATGCCAACAAGGTATCCAATACTACTGCAATGGACAGATGGCCATGATTTTACAGTATACGACTATGAAATGGCTTCTCCTTGATTTCCCTTGACAGTATGAAGAGTATACTATTCGCTATTTCCCCTTTCTATCATTTTTTCAGAGGTAAACGGAAACGGTAAAGCCATGTTGATGAAGAAACGATGGAGATCAACAGTAATATCCGACTCCTACAATTTTGATGGACTTTGATGGTATTTTCATACCGTTGATACGATGAGAGTATCAATTTGTCGCCATTCCATCAGTATCATGGAAAGTCAATGAAATTGGGTTGTCTTAAGCTCTATTTACTAGTCACTTTTCTATCTACTGTAGTTCTAGAGCAAGCATCAGTAACAGTAAGAGCTAGATCGGAAAGGCACATCGCCTACTGCTTTATTGCAATCTTGACTTCAATTTAGTCTATCAAAACTGTCGGAGTCAAATATTACTGTTGATCCTACGACGATATACTATGGCTTTCTTGAAGTAGTCCATGATCGGGATTCCTTCCTATGGATACCGATTTCTACTCATTTTTGGACCACAGTATGTTAATCTCATGGCAGCACTAAAGTGGACTGTAGAGTAGAAAATTTCTCTTTTCCTAATAGACGATGATGAGTTAGTTTATGACTGGCTTATCCATCTACTACAGCCTACCATCAGCGGATGGTAGGCTGTATGATAGCCTACTAGCCATCACTGTGTCAACGAAATGCGAGAGATAGCTCGTAAAGGATAGTGGACTAATTTCTGTCCTTGAACAACTCCCCTTGTCAATCAAATTGCAGCTGATTAATAAATTAATTCATTATTGCCTGCACAAGTGGATTAACCTTGACAAGAACAGACAAAGCCAACATTAGAGCTAAAGAATGTAAATTTGTGATGCAAAAATGTGTAAAACAGATGTCGTTTTCAATCGATTACGTTATTACGAACACCGCTTAGCTGACGACATTGGTTTTGCATCGTTGCTACGCAACTTCTTGTACTCTACAGTAGGTCAATCTGTAGTCTTAGCCTAGCCGCCGCTAATAAGCCTTCCTTTGCTATTTAATTAATATGTAAAAATTATTTCCTGCACTAGTCGATTAACCTTGACAAGAACAGACAAAGCCAACTGCAGAGCTAAAGGTTGTAAATTTGTGATGCAAAAATGTGTAAAACAGATGTCGTTTTCAATCGATTACGTTATTACGAACACCGCTTAGCTGACGACATTGGTTTTGCATCGTTGCTACGCAACTTCTTGTACTCTACAGTAGGTCAATCTGTAGTCTTAGCCTAGCCGCCGCTAATAAGCCTTCCTTTGCTATTTAATTAATATGTAAAAATTATTTCCTGCACTAGTCGATTAACCTTGACAAGAACAGACAAAGCCAACTGCAAAGCTGCCTTGTGTGGCCCTTCACTAAAGCAAAATGATTATGCTGCAAAAATGTGTAAAACAGATGTCGTATTGAATGGGTTACGCAACTGGCGACATTGGTTTTGCATCGTTGCTGACTCTCCAAGCTGGACAACTTATTGTACTGTAGGTCAATATGTAGTCTTAGCCTAGCCGTAAATAAACCTTCCTCTGCTATTGAATTAACATTTAAAAATTATTTCCAGCAGTCTTAGAGCTAAAGATTGTGATGCAAAAACGTAAAACATGTAATGTAAAAGGTAAAACAGATGTCGTATTCAAAGGGGTACGCACCTGGCGACATTGGTTTTGCATCGTTGCTAACTCTCCAAGCTGGGCAACTTATTGTACTGTAGGTCAATCTGTAGCCTTAGCCTAGCCGCCAATAAACCTTCCTCTGCTATTGAATCAATCAATATTTAATAAAGATTATTTGCAGCTGCCTTACAGCTGAAGACTGTGATGCCAAAATGTGCAAAACAGATGTCATATTCAAGGGGTTACGCAACTGGCGACATTGGTTTTGCATCGTTGCTAACTCTCCAAGCTGGGCAACTTATTGTACTGTAGGTCAATCTGTAGCCTTAGCCTAGCCGCCAATAAACTTTCCTCTGCTATTGAATTAATATTTAAAAATTATTTCCAGCAGTCTTAGAGCTAAAGATTGTGATGCAAAAACGTACAACATGTAATGTAAAATGTAAAACAGATGTCGTATTCAAGGGGTTACGCAACTGGCGACATTGGTTTTGCATCGTTGCTAACTCTCCAAGCTGGGCAACTTATTGTACTGTAGGTCAATCTGTAGCCTTAGCCTAGCCGCCAATAAACTTTCCTCTGCTATTGAATCAATATTTAATAAAAATTAATTATTTGCAGCTGCCTTACAGCTGAAGATTGTGATGCCAAAATGTGTAAAATAGATGTCGTATTCAATGGATTACGCTGACTATCATTGGTGACATTGGTTTTGCATCCTTGCTGACTCTCCAAGCTGGGCAACTTCTTGTACCGTACAGTACTATAGGTCAATAAGTAGTCTTAGTCTAGCCGCTAGCAAACCTTCCTCTGCTATTTAATTAATATTTAATCAACTGATGAATGAGTCACTACCGTACCATCTGTAGGCGCATTCCTGCACGGTTAATCACGGCGTCGTTCCACCGTCTGTCCGCCAGCAAGTCTCTTGCCCAATCAGCATTTTGTCAGGCGATAGTCTAGGTGCCCAAAAGGGGCCCAATATCGTATGGAAATGTATGGTGGAACGAGCCGTATCTGGTAATTGTATGCAAAGGAGTCCAGTATATCTAGCTGCAACCTCCTTGCGTTGGCTTATTTGCTGGTAAGAGAAAGCAAATGGCTGCCACAACTCCTCGCCGAGCCCTTAAACCGAAAAGAAATCCCATCACCGACGACTATGTCATTTCCAAGAAAGTTCTAGGTCTAGGAGTCAATGGTAAAGTTTTAGAGTGCACTCGAAAGGGCAGCAATGAAGTGTTTGCCTTGAAGGTAACATGATGCAACCTCGTGCAATCGCTTGTACTATTTCTTGTTTTTTTTTGCAAATTTTTTTTTTCTCCCCTCTCTCTCTCCTTCTCTCGCTCGATGGAGTGGTACAATAATTTCGTCGATGATTTAAAGTGACGTACGATAGCGTTCAAGGATGACTTTGATCCAAGCATAATTAAGATAAACAGTCTAGACAATCGATGAAACGTAGTGAATGATTTCCTATTTCTGCCAAGGCTAAAAGCATTTCGATAGCCCAATGTCGATTATACTGTAAGTCAATATCGGCATACAAGCAAAAACAACCACTGTCTAACAAGATAAACTTGCATTTGTATACCGTATGAATGAATTTGAAATGGCATCATCAAGGAATGACACCATTAGTCGACTCTGTCAATCATTTTGCGAGATCCTTGCATCGATGGGCCATCAGTGGAAAATTAAAATTTACCGTAAAGCTCAATGGATAGACGTATTGACACTTTTTTACTTTACTGGTATTTCCACCATTGTGCTGTTATGAATTAAAATTCAATTTTACAACATGCAAAAAAATTCTGCCTGCCAATACATAGTTCTTGTATACTGCAAGTTCTCCTACCTGTTTATTTAAAATTGGAAAGCTGCCATAACTAGGTGCAAACGACGGGCGTTTTACGACAATCTATTTTCACTTTACACCTATTTCGTAAAGCCATTACCCCACCTTGCTTCTTTACCTTTCTGACTTTTCGCCTGAAATTGAATAAAGAGCGAGACTACATTCATATTTAGTTCATTCTTGTCTTCACATTACGGTATAGACATATTGTAGTCAACTCACTTATTAATTAAATTGAATTTCGATTTATATGCAATAAAAACCAGATCCAATTGACCACCTACGCGATACGATAACGTATTTTCCCCTTCTACTGCAATCGAATCTTGCCCCATTCATCAATCTCTCATTTTTTTCTAGTGTATCATTAGTATTAATTCAATCGAGGTATTGATGATATTCTTGAACATCATGAAACTTTTTTGTATAGTCATGTTAGATCACTGTTCCTCTAGCTTGTAGGATTTACCGGCTAATCAATATCGAACAATATCTTGTATTGCTTGCATTGTAGCAGTTGGTATCGACTCAAAACTAATTCTAACGCTACTGTTTTTTTTTTATTTTATTGATTATATCGATACAATCGATGTCGTAGATTCTCAAAAGCGTACCTAAAGCTAGAAGGGAATTAGATTTACACTGGCGCTGTTGTGATCACCCAAACATTGTCAAAATTATCGATGTCTACGAAAACAGAGATAGTAAAGATATTTACTTGCTAGTGGTCATGGAATGGTAAGTTTGCGATGTATACCTTACATTAGTTTCTTTATGCTATTTTAGGAGTAGTGAACAGTAATTACATGACCGAAGCACTTGATCCGTTGATCGTTAAGTAGCGACAGCAAGTGGTACTTTATTGATAGTAAATCCAATGAAAGAACAAGGAATAATCTTATTCAAAATTGAGTCATTGCTGTTACACATTGATACCGCGGATTGCGTTAAAATATCAAAGTAAACTACATCAATCATAAACCATCTTAAACTGTCATTTGGTTTAAAAATTAGGATTGACAGTCTATTCATTATCGTCTCTAACATAAGTTATACGACCTATTGATTATATCAGCGTGTTGCTTTTTCTCATTATTATTCGATATCTTTAGATCTTGTACTCACAGTAGTCTGCTTTTAAGCGTAAAATCAACATGTTTAGATATAATAATTGTAGTATTATAAAAATAGAGATTAAACTGAAAATATACTTGCTTGACACTATAGCATGAAAGGTGGTGAATTATTCGACCGCATTCACAAGAGAGCTAATAGCGCTTTTACTGAAAGAGGTAAGTGATCGATGGTTGTTTGCTATCAACTAATAAGTTAATTATCAATGATATTTTTAAGGGTTAAATTGTTCATACAAATTATGTTGGATTTTTCAATTATTAGTACTGTAGTTAGCATAGAGGCAAAACAGTTCCGTATACATATCGTTAATACATCCTCAACATTAAGTAATGTCTCGGTAGATGAGTTGTACCTATACAGTCCATGCTATAATGATCTAAAGGGAAACGACTAGAACCGATATTGCTAATTAAAATCAATTGTAATGCGCTTTTCATCAAAAAAGTTTTTTGTCGGCATCTTTTGTGCCTGACTACTGCCGTATGTATGAGTATATTGTATAAGAGTCAATTTGGTTTAAACGGTATAATATTATCATCACCATTATTATACCGGCATAAATACTAGTAATATTAGGAACTGATCTTATACACTGAAAATTCATCGCAGTGTTGATATGCTATACGCATTGCGGCAATACTTTATTATACAAATTAAAGTGCACATTCTATGATATTACTCTGTTTTATAGAGTTTATTCTGTTCCTACCTACATTTCTTGTTCACGATAATTATCCTTTGTTGCCTGCAATAAAGTTACGAAATTATCGATAATGCATTTTTATAGTGATAATTAGACCGGAAAATCTGTTTGTCAATAAGACATGCTACGATATCGACAACGTAATTTTGATGTTATTAACTTTAAAATATGACTACCGATTTATTTCACTTCTAATGAGCGATATTATTCTATCACAATCGATTCCAATTACTACAGAGGCCGCCGAAATTATCAACAATATTGCTAGCGCCGTGGCTCATTTGCATGTAATGAACATTGCACACAGAGATTTGAAGGTAATTCTTAGGCTTTTATGATTGAATGATTTAGAATAGTAATAGCAACATCTAACAATTTTTTTAAAGTAGATGAAATGTCAATGATATAACATAAACCTCAATGTTCACTACTAAATGCATTTTATAGCCGGAAAATTTACTCTATACGGATAATACACCCAATGGAATTTTACAGCTGACCGACTTTGGTTTTGCCAAAGAAGTTAACGACAAATCCCTTAAAACACCCTGCTATACTCCGTATTATGTTGGTAAGTAAAGAGTGTAGCTGTAAGACTATTAGACGAGCATTACAGTAGTACGATGTAAGAAACAACTTTGTACTAATGCACAATATCGATTATTGAACTATTTGTAACTTCACTTTAGCTCCTGAAGTATTGGGACCAGAAAAATATGACACATCGTGTGACCTATGGTCTCTTGGAGTTATCGCCTATATCCTGTATGATTTCTTTGACTGTTATAGAAATTTGCTGTTATTGTATAAGTTTTTTAAATTTATTCTGACTCGGTTGTTGATTAATAATAATCTTTTTCAGTTTATGCGGATACCCTCCTTTTTATAGCGCTGGTGGAGCTCCTATGTCACCTGGTATGAAAAAACGCATTCGAAATGGCCAGTATAGATTTCCGGATGCCGAATGGGCCAGGGTATCTCAAGAAGGTAAAGACATATATAAGCTATGCTTTTGCGTGTAGCTAATAATACTGTCATTTACAAATCATCTCTTTTTCACAGCTAAAGACCTTATTAAAGGGCTATTAAAAACCGACCCCAATGAACGCTTAACCATTGATAAAGTGTTAAAATGTAACTGGGTAAAAGTAAGTGAATAATCAACGCAAAGTCGTTGTACTAACTTGCACATTTCACGACAGGAATATATATATAACAGCATAATAATTTCCCAACTAGAAATACAAAGATGTTCCAGAGACGCCACTGTTATCTGCAACAGTACTAAAAGAGGAAAAAGATATGTGGGTTGATGTCCAGGTAACATATTACTCTCTTCATACAAGGGTATAAACTGATCGATTTGAATATGATCTTAGGTTGAATTTTTCTCCATTTTGTCTTTTCAACAGGAGGAAATGACGAGAACGTTAAACTCCTTTAGACTAAATACCGAAGAATGCCGCTTCAAAGATTTAAAGATGAACTCCAACACTAACCCTCTTTTGAAGAGAAGGCAGCAAAAGAAAAGTATTGAAAACTAAAATCTACTTCTAACGGATTCCTTACATATGCGATGGAATATATTGTTGTGGTTTATGGAGATAAATCACCGTTTTACTGTGTACTTGATTTGTGTCGAAACGACATTTTATACCGTTATTTCAGAGTAGATAATTATCAACTGCTCGAAATTGTTTCAATCAGCGAAAAATTTAGATTAGTACACTTTTATTTGTATTATATGACCGTTCCTTTTTAACGTTTAATTTATTTTTAAGGCGTTAGGATTGTAGGTATTTTCAATGTGTGTAAAGTAGCAATTAAATCATTCCATAATTCAATAATAATTCGAAAGATATCATGTACCGTATGTGGTTGTAAATTCGTATATATGCATTATCCTAAATGACCGAGATTATTATATGCGGTTATTTAGTTCCATGTTGATGTCTTATGACATCATCTCTGTATAAGGATATACGATGATAATTTGTTTTTGAATTTAGGTAGGAACTGAATTAACCAAGCATCATTACATGTCTTTGCTGCTTCTATGATTTATCAACAAAGCAATCGATGATTGCAGCAGATCTTAGCACAGCGATCGTCGCATCGGTTGTCACCGACATGATGCTGATGCGGCTAATCTGATACTTATAATATAGATCTCTAAATAAACAATCTTATAAACCGGCAATGCTATCTATCATAACCATGATTTTATTGCCCCTCTAAACATCCTTCATTGAAAAATGCAAAACGAAACGTCTCAATAAGTTGGCGAAACATTTTTTAAATTATAGACTAGTTTAAAAATAGTGAGATTCTTTTTGTTAGAGTGTGGCTGTACAGTACAGTATATAATTAGTCGATAGATAAAAGGTAATGGCGAAGACAGCAGTCATTTGTACACGTCAATTCTAACCACTACTGCAATGTAAGAAAGAGTTCAATTTAAGTTTTTCTACGTGTCATATGATCATAAATGACCACTTGAGTATACATTGACGTTAATAATGGCACTCTCATCGAATTATCACCAGGTGTTTGCGCTTTTGGGTCAACGTTCAAGATTTTTCGGTCTCTTTTATTCTTAAATAATAAACCTGAAGTATTCTCCGACATGACTTGATAGTTGGGCGTCGAATTCGATGTCGATGTTTGAGTTTCCCAGTTATAAAAACTCAGATCGGATGCTCTAGGTAATAATTTCTTTTTACCAATAAATATAGGGTCAAAATCTTCCGTTTTTAGACGATGAGCATAGTCGATATATCCTAAAAATAGAACCGTAATCGATTTAGACTAAGGGTCAAGAGAAAAGATAAAGATATCACAATTTACATGAAATAATTTTGTAAATCTACGTAGTGCAAAGATAGAATATAAATCACCTGATATTTCTTGACCTCGAGAATTTTTATCTCGAATAAAAATAATAGATGTCATTTTACCACTCCTATTTGCTTCTTCCCTTTGAGCTAAAGCTATGAGAAATTCATCTTTTAATTCTTTACCAGAACTAGCTAATGTCTTTTGTTGGCCACGCTTTGATAATCGACTCGCTTCTGCTGCTTTCTTCCTAGCCTCAAATTCCTCACGTTTAAGAACTTCACCGGAGCCTCTATATCCTAATTCGACAAGTTGTCTTGCAAGTTCTTCATCTTCCAGGTAGTATAAATCCATAGGTGTAATTTGACTATCTAAAAAATCTTCGTACGTATTAAATTCTGTGACTATGCCATCGCCACTGGCTGGAACGTCGTCCTCCATCATGGTTCCGTTCCGAGTGATTGATCTGACTTTGTTGAATTTGTTGAAATACTTATCGTAGAAACGAGTTCAATAATAATGAATCTAGCCTATTTCTAATAGACTATAAATGTTTTGATGATAATGAATCTAGCCTATCTCTAATAGACTATAAATGTTTTGATGATAATGAATCTAGCCTATTTCGAATAAACTATAAATCTTTTTTGATGAAAAGTAGAAAGATAGTGTTATCAACTTTAAAATTTGTCGGTTAATCAATATTCTAACGACATAAACTATTGGAAGGGCTTGCTGCAATGTTGCCCAATTAATTGGAATGCAACTGCTTTTACACTCTAGTTGGATATTGTAAAAAAACACTATAACTCTTCTCTATCGTTAATGACTGCCTTATATTGATATGGATGTTATAATAATGTGCTTCTAGCTAGTGTTAGCGGCTACTGTTCGTATTATTTTTGTTGCATCCCTACCACCGTTCCTAGAAAGACTTGAAAGTTCGTTGATATAGCAACGCAGTACACAACATTTGCGCATGCGTAATTACCTTGAAGACGTTCTTGAAACGTACCGTACCGGTATCATTCGATCCTGGTCTCCTATGGTCGATGGCACTACGGCTACAAGGGTTTCTACTGTCTAGTAGCCATGACAAAGACCTAAAAAAAACTTCCTACTACAAGGGAAACTGCTGGAAATTTAGATCGAAACTTACTTTTAAAGCGCCTCGATAGAGCAGTTTGCCTTCTACTAATGCTAGTGTAAAGTCTAGTTAATGATCATTATTGAAATTAATTATTACTTGCTGCCCAGTGTAGAACATCAACAAGAGAGACGGGAAACTAATGAAAATAGGGAGGCCGACACTTTGCTTGCTATTTTAATTGTTGTTTACATGTGAATTAACCGTTTATATAATATTGACTGGTGTGATGAAGCAGGGACTGTTCAATTTAGTAGTTTTTGGACGAAATTAGACTAGCTTGGCTTTTATTGATTATATTACAGCAGAATAAGGTCTACTTATTCCTTTACTGTCAATTCAACGGTCTCTAAACCCTCGTAAAACAGTCTTCCACCTGGAAACAGGAATAGTAAAGCTTATAGCGGTCATCTACGAAATTTAAAAATTTGAAAAGACAATTTGAGACGATAGGGGCATCCAATTTCAGTTTATTCTACAAATAACATGGGTAGTTAGATATCTATCGTGATTGGTTAGAAGTACAATCGGCAATTTTTGAATTAAAAGGTTTCAGGAACGATGAAATATAGAGTTTGCGAGAATAATCTGTATAACAAACGCAATACTCAAGCTTCATTTTTCGTTACTTTCCTCAGCACTTTACTTGTTTGCGACATTATGGTATATTTAAATGGCATTTACAGATTTGATTTAATTGCGTGGAATATCAGGGACTTTTCAGAAAAATATTCCTCTTCTCCTTTTTCAACTAGTCCTCGTGACTACATAGGCTATCGAAATGACAATATACCCAAATTTAAAAGACGGATGTGAAAATACTTTCAGCTAAAATGAGTCAAGTATTCGTCACATCTAGGATAGGAATTCATGCTAGTTCACTTAATTATATTATTTATATATAGTATAAGGAATAGTTATCAAATTCTTGAAATACTCAAAGAAGAGAGTGTGGTAAATTTAAAATCGCCTCATAGATTAGTCGCGATCTGTAATTTAAAACAGTAGAATCACGACGCAATCAAGTTAGGTATCCAAGGTGTTAATTGAAGACTTAGCAAAGATTCATTTACATTATAAATGAAGTTAATTGATTGCCTAAATTAGGTATCTACCACCGAAATCGCACTTTTACCACCTGGCAAGATACGATAGTTTTGGATTTTTCCCTGATTGAATTTCATCTATAAACGTGTTGATATTATGTTTCCAGTCTATTAACTATCTTAATCACCGAGTTGCCTTTAGAGCGCAATAAGATCGATCGATTACGGTAATTAAAGACGTAAAACATTAAGTGCTATCAGATAGACCGTAAAGAAATTTCGGCTTGTCTTCCACAAAGAATTAGGTACAAGAAATAAGAAAGGCCTTTGACGAAACCTATTAAATCCTATCCAAACAAAGATAGTACGGTAATAAAGTTGTGGCACTACTGATCGTAACCTACTAGACTAGCATATGAAATTTTTACGTACTGTATGCTTATGTATAAAATCCACACCAGATCATATATGGTAATTATACTAACTGCATGTTTCTAAATAATCTTTTAATAAAATTTGAATTTCGCATAGGCATGCCGAGCATGGAATCCTTGATATTGTCAGTTTTAAATGTATGTTTATTAGAAAAATAACAGCCAATCTTAATAGACTGCATATTTAAATCTACAAAGTTAACAACTACAATGACTGCTCATTGCTGTATCAACCTTAGAGATACTTGCCAATTTCGGGTCGATCGCATTCATGCCGTGAAATGCCCCTAAATTAGTAAAGAAGAAGTACTGGTGCTTGCGTAATTAGATTCTAAATAACAGGTGTTTATCAAAAATTGACAACTTTGTAAACATGCAGTATCCAATCGATTTATGGAAGGCAGAGCGATGCTAGTTTAGTATAACAGATTAGGCATAAAACATGGCATACAATCTTTACCACCTGTTTCTCCTTACGGAACCTATCGAAAATGTTATAGCAATCTTTCCAGTTAGCCGTTACACCTTCTAGATTACCTCTTGCACCTAGGAGGTGTAAGGTGCTTCTTGAACTCAACGATTGTGTTTATAAGAACCAGTGTATTTTGACAACTGATATCAAATGCAGAATCAAAAATTCAAAGCAAGACCAGTCTTACAAATGCCATCGTTAATTAAATTACCCTATGAGTTGTTGCAACTTATCCTTTCTCACCTTACTTTACGTAATTTAGCTGCATTAAGTAGAACATGCAAAGAATTGCACAATTTGATAATGTCAGATTATACTTGGCAAAATCTAGTTCATCAAGACTTAACATGTAGTCCCAATCTCTTATTAGGAGAGAATTACTACTTTTTCTACAAGAGAATGTATATTGGCCATGTTGAAATGGTTAAAACCTACCTAGGTGATGATAATCAATACTGCAAATCCATTAGGTCATTGTGTACGAAATGTAATCCTGACGAATTCTCCGGATGGAAGTTAATCAGCTACAGCTATAAGATGTATTTACGAATGCCAACGCTATCAGAAGGTTTACTATTTGCGGCGCGCAATGGCTTAGAGCAATTTGGCCGCCGTATTCTTCATCAGTTTCGACGAACTTGGCATAATTATACCTCTGCATGTAGCAATTACGATAATCCCATTAAGATTGCAGCATTGATTGCCATTATTCATGACCATATTCACTTCGTATGGATGCTAGAAGCTCATGCAAGTCCGCGCCTATGGTGTCCGACTACTTTAATTAGTACCAGTGAGCAGAAATTATTTTACAAAGCTCTACTATCTCCGTACAGGACATGCCGATGTATGCTAAATCTAATTAAACCCGAGCGCATACCGCCACTCAACGCAGCGTATAATAACGATATGACTAAGTTGCAACAATTAATATCATTAAGGGGCATTAAAAGCGTCAACAAGAAAGATCGCCATGATTGCAACCTGTTACAATATTGTGTAATCTTCCAATTTAATGACAGCATTAAAATACTCATAGATCATGGCGCATCAATCAACGATGAATTTTCAAATCCTGCGATCAGCCTTTTAGAGATGATTATAATCAAACAAAATATAAAATGTTTTCAATGGTTTATTCATGATGGAAATGTTCAGCTATGCATTAAATTATCCATTCAACATACTTTTATTGACGGAATTCATTACTTGTATCGACTTTATAATCAAGAAGAAATGAAAATTATGATCCGAGAAGAAGTCTATCTTCAACTTGAAGCGATATTGAAAGATACTAAAAGCGAATATTACTGCCAATTTCTACTTGCTCACCTGGATCATTGCGATTTTTTGGATTTAATGACTATTATAAAATTGGTGCCCTACCTGAAAATAGATCAATCAACCATAACAGAATTTTATAACAACAACGCGAGCCTGTCTTTAATTTGTATGCTTAGCCGTTCTGATTTAACACCAATTCAAATAGCAAAGTCTTTACCCTACTTTGACCTTTTGCAAATAATTTTATTGCTTGCTGATAAATCACTTGATGATGATATGATCATGCTACAAAGAATATTTATCAATATAATTGATACAAGATGTCGAATTATCCTTACAGATAATCGTATGCAAACTCGCTATGATCGAGTAATTAATTATTATTTACAGTATTTGTCTGATCACAATGTCGGAATTAATCCAGCACAAATTGTTGGAAAATATAGGCTGGTATAGCATTGTATAGAATTAACAATATACATATCTATCTAAATTATTTAACTTTGGTAGCAGTATAATTAGCTAGAAGTTAGCAATTAAGTATGAGTGATACACACTTAGATTATAATTAACCAATTATAAAACGAACATCGCTTAATTCTCCTTCTTTGCCTATACAAGTCAGTGTGATCTATTACGCAACAAAAAAAATATTATGCCATAAAGTAAAACTATCAATCTATACACCATAAGTTGTCTTATGCATAACGATGGTATAATTCTAATTAGTTTATTGGCTGCTCGTAAAGTCAATTTAACTAAATTTTAAATTTCAAAATATTATATTTGATATAATGGAATAAATTGAACAATAAAGATGCTGATAGTAGCCCAAATGTGTCGCTAACTAGTTCGTATTTCCTCTTTGTCAAGCTAAGGATTATCTAAAAATTAAAATATTTTGCTTACATAATCATATCTAAGCAGCAAATACTATACATACTATAAGCGTCACAAAAAATACAATAATTATTTGATTCTAAGTTTAAGTATACCAAAGTCACATTGGCTATCGAAATATTACTCAATCCTGGATAATCCAATAGCAATGATAAATATTAGTATAACTATATTGCCTGCGTTGCGATTCAAAATTGTTTTATATCACGGTCAATGAGTACTGTACGACAAAAAGTATCATGTGGTATGAATTTCTTGAAATTTATAATTATACAGTACATCAAGTATTCAGATTGAATAAATTTCTTTCTTGGGTTTTTAATTTACAACATGAATCATACCAAAAATTTCACTTTAGCTGCTTGGTTTTGGAATTAATGTGCAAAGCATTCATTAGCCATTCCACTTTGGAAGTTGTCTTTTAGGTCATCAACTATATAATGTTTTTGCAATTTAACGTATTAGCAGTCTTGTAGTAATAGTAGTATGATTAAGATAATTCTATTCCATGAGCAAATTTTTCTTATATCCTGTAGATAAATGAAGATTATGAAGTTAATAAGATTAACTGAGGGAGTGCCAGCATTCTTTGTGAGGTAATTGCCAATAAGATAGAAAGGCCTGTAAATGTGTCAAATAGAATTTTCAGCGAAACGGCAAAGTACTTTCTTACTGTGCCAATATGAAATTTTTAAATGGAGGAGTACTGTTGTCAGAAGTTGATAAGTAAACTAAAAATTAGCCACTGTATTTAGCAACTAGCAAATAAATTTAAAATATTATTAAAAGTTTATGATCTCTAACTTATCTTTTAACGTACTAGCTACCAGTGCAAAACTATCAACTTTCGTCTGCAAATTGTAATCTCGGTTGCATGGTAATCCTAAACATTCATAACAGAATCGTTCTTTTTTTTACGACTATCAGTTTGACTAAAAACCTATGGGCAAGTGTCGATGATACTGTCTGTATATTGTAGAAACGAGAAGATGAAATGTACGAAAAAGACATTTTTGGACACTATGTTAAAGCAAAAATAGCAAATTTTTGTCAAGTTGACTGAAGCATGAACTTTTGCTCCCTGAAATAACATCAGATTCAGATGATGCACTCTTCTTCATGTGAAATGCTTGCTTTCCGTACATTTTCTGAAAGTGTACTGTACCTGTTTGCTATATATAAAGATTTAAATAAAATTTAGCTAATTTGATATAACAGAAAGCCATCCATAAAGCTTTAGATTGGCATAACTGTAAATAAATTTGCTCTATGATCGGAGCTTAGCGACACTGATGCGATCCAAATTTTGTGGTAGCGCGGTTTACTGACAGAATTCCTTTTATTTATCTTCCTATTCGATTTTAACAAGATTAGTGCAACTAAGTAATTATGGAATTGGTATGTTACCATCAAATACAATTTAAATCTTTAAAATAGCTGCAATTAAAAAATTTATTCCGCTTCAAGAAAAGCTTACGGTACTATTATTCTAGAAGATTAGTCGGCTTGTGGTAAATATACTATCAGAAAATTGTTTCCTGACCCAGGTATTAACATAGAAAATGTGAGATCGATTGGTACTAATTTGATTGCGATTACAATTCAGAGAGGTTATCCTTGTGGCTCCGAAATTGATATATCACCTTATTCGCTGATTTAATTTTTTTAACAGATGGATGGAGGAAATTTTTAATCGTGATAAATTCTAAATTTTCCTCTCAAAGACATAGAATTTCTGTGTATCGCGCTTAGACTGTCGATACTTCTAACCATTTTAGTGCTAGAGAAACTAGTTTATTGCAACAGCCATATAGTTCTTCTCTTATTATTACAATTTCTCTGCTTGATGCTTGATGTTTATCAATGGATAGGACTGTCATTGACAGAGTAAACAAATTCATGACTGGTAGGAAAATTAAATACGGACAACATTAATAAAACCAAGGCTAAATTCTCATATGTTACAGTATAACGGTGAATAGCCAGAAAAGTTTCTAAATTTATACGTGTATTTGTGCGTGATTGCGTATTCATTCCCTTAATATGGTCGATTAAGGTAGTTTACATCTGCATTCTTAATCGTTATTATGACAAGGCAGTCAAGGCAAAGGCAATTTAAAGTGATTTTGGTAACATCTACGTTGAATTTGCTTCCAACGATCTCGAACTAGAAAAATTTTATATATATATATCATCATAAATTTATTCCATCGTTAGTGTTCCAAGAGATTTAGGATTATTTGCCTAGACTACACAAGTCATTAAGACAAGAATCTGTAAGGTAATACCTAATCTTTCAGAAATTTTAAAAGAAATGGCAGAAGAGACAAGTTTAAGCCAAGCCGATTCAGATCAAACATTCAAAATCGATCGAATGGGAAAATTTAGACGACCCATCCGATATCGGCCAGGCAAATCTTACTCAGCTAATAACGATAAAACAAATGTAGTGAGAAATTTGGAAGCTACAGAGGATCTATCTCAAAACCATGCTGTTAACCATGATACAAGAAAAGAAAATCAATCTATTTCGAGGCAATTACTGTATGAATGTGACGAAATGATGATCGATTATTTTATGGATGGAGATTATATCGCACGGCAACTTCAAGAGGTAAAATTACAATGTCGTCGAGATATTATGACGGAATTCGACAACACCTTTGCCAATGTAATTCATCATCTGGAAAATAAAACGAAACAGTCTGTTTCTCGAACACCGTTAATTGAAAATAAAACCATCATTCGTGCTTTTAAACGTACTTAAGTCTCTATTTCAGCAGTTTACTATTATCTACGCTTTAATTTGTGATATGAATTACTCGCACCTTTATTCCTGTTATTAATAATGAAATTTAGTGAGCGTTTAGCATGTCCGTTTGATCAACCTGTTAAAATTGATCATATAATACCATCTTATTGTCGCTTTTTGACGTATATAGTAAATGTTAATGATGTCAAAGAGCCTTTTTCGTCACATAAAATATTGTATCCAATAGTTTTAATTGGTGACAAGCTATTCAATTTACCTGATCATATTTAAACTGCTCCGATTATTAAATCACTAAATTTAGATGCTCTTTAGAATGGAAAGTACTAGTTGATTGATAGCGTCTCAAACACTTCTCTTAAAGTTTTCAAAGGATTAACACATTTGATTAAGGATTTATTTCGAGAATTACTCAGTTACGATTGAGAATCAAATGGTATATAAGAAAGTCAGAAGGCATCTATCGATCAGTTAAGACTAATTTGCTTATCAACGTAGTAAATCTTCTGTTAAAAATTGTCATAAAGAAGTTTAACACTGCTAATTTACTATGGATAAAAGCGCCGAGAAAATAGTGACTGGTTCTCCTCTTTCAGCTATTGTTGTAGAGAATAGAGAGAATGTCAGCAAGGAAAAAGTAGATATTATTCAAAAGTCCGAAGACATTGCTAGCGAAAATGATACAGTAGATGAGCATAGCAGTAATTCCAATGATAGTAAATCTGACAATAATGATGAAGATCATGACGTAAAACATGAGAAAGATGCTAAGAATAATGCCAGTGCTGATCCTGAATATTTTATGAAGGAAAGATCTGCTTTGGATGATCAGACTGTAACATCAACTTCAGCGACTGAAGATGAAAGTAAAGAAAAGTATGAACAGGATCCATTAAAGCATGAAAGCATTGCCCATAACCATAGCGGTAGCAGCAAGAAATCATCTAGCGACGATGATAGTATACCCCTGAGCGATGATATTGTAACTACCAGTGTATCCAATGATAGTGATGACAATGCTTCGGAGTTGCTTGTTAGCACACCACGAAAGAGGAATGATATAGCAGAATCGGAAGAAAATCATGAAGTAAAAAAGGTGTGATTGATAATTGATAAATTAACGCTGCAATTATGTTATGTACAATATTTATTCATAGCCTGCATTTAGAAAGTTAACGCTATATCTGATCAAGACCTTCTTCTGTAAAATTTTATATTTAAACTCGTGATTTGGTTAGCCGGTAAAATTTTTTTTGAGATCTACATTCTATGCAACCGCAATGAATATTTTTTATTACCGATTATTAATAAGGAATCTCTCTATTAGCAAGCCAACTTATTTGCATAGATGAATTTTCATATTTTTATAAATGCAACAACAGGCACTAGAATTCCTTTTATTATATAGCCATACAATAATGCATATGATATTGGGTTAATTGCAACAATATAAGTGTTAGTAATGTAGATTGATTATTCGTAAAGATCGCTCTTAAATTAGCACAATCGTTGCAGTCATAAAATTTTAGTTGTAGCTTAGTCATACCTTCATTTATACAATATTTGCTTATTCAGATTGTAGTAACATAAGCGTGAGTTAGACATTAAAAATGATTTAATGGATAGGCCACGTTGATAGTATGGTTAATGATTAAGTACTGCTAACATTCAATTTAAAGCAGTAGTGATACCTCATTTACAAATTTATAAAAATATAAAAATTGTAATGATTGGAGATCATAGAGTAAACTTTGTTGCAATTTTATTTTAAGTTGCAGTGGAATAATTTTATTGGTAATAATAGTACCAGGTCCAGCTTAACCATTGATAATATAAAATCATAAAGGCTAGCTTCTAATGTTGCTTGTTTACGTATTAGATGAAAAAGGATTCGGAAGATCAGGACTGCTTAGTAAAGGAAGGATATCCAAGAAAATTTAATACCGCGAAACGGAAACATAAGAAGTCTTGTTTAATCAACAGTAAATCGTCATCCTTTTGGTATCCAATTCCTAGCAAGTATTTAGTAATCACTGGGGCTAAAAAAGATACCTTGATAACATTACGCAAATGTTCTAAGCATTCTGTAAGACAAAAGCAAGTTCCATATCGATTGCAAACTATTGACTCTAGTTTAAATCGGACGCCCGCTGGTACATGTTTTAAAAAACTCTTCGAGATGATATTTACTCATGGACAAATCACTGGTACAAAAGATTTGCAAGCCATCTTACGGTTTGGATTTTGCTATATACGCAAAAGCGACATGATTAAGAAGAGGATAAAAGAACGAACTAATTCATCTGATAAATCACTCTATTTTACTGCATCAGATATATTATACGCCATTAATGGTTTATTACCTTATTCAATGCATGAAGGTACCTTACCGAATAGATTGCAGCGTACCATTGAACATATCTTCTACAATCAATTGTCGAAAGACTATCGTTCACAGCTAGATTGTCTTGTTAAAAAGCGAAATTTAATAATTATACAAGATCTGGATACGGATTGTGACGAAGTTGTCACTTATGAGATCAAATATAAGGATGATTCGAAAGTATATATTTTCTCCGAAGAAAATGATTATGTCACAGCTGAAGAGAACTTAATCCAGTCTCCTTTATGTATCGATTTAGTAAGAGGTAATAATTCTAATTTTGATTTACGCTATGAATTAAATCGTATCAAAACAACGTCGAATTTGCAAGAGAAACCTTACAAGGTTATATCAGAACTTAATCAGGGCCACTTTAAGTTCAAAAATGAATGCATCAAAATTAAGAAGAAGTATTGCAACAAGATTGAAAGTTTTAAAAAAGTGATTACAAAACGTTATACCAGCTCTGAAAGGACTATAAATAAAACAGTCAGTAATCCATTGTGGAAATGTTGTACCTATGTTGATAAGCAAGTCCATGAATATCATCATTTTGATGTACGTCAAAGGATTTTCAATAACAAGAATGTATATCTTGAGGCTCATTTTGAATTTAATGCTGAAGATTGGTATCAGCCAAGTAATGGAAAGTTATGTGATTCTGTAGTAAGTAACTTTTATAAATTTGGTCCTGAAGTTGTCTCGGTGTGGAAGGATAGTAATCATCGTTTCAGAATAGCTTGTTGACAATATAAGATTACTGAGTGGAAGGAATTTGCTGAAATTATTTCTAGTCATAGGTATATTAAGTTCACGTATCTTCGTTTTTTATGATTACAAAAACACCTAGTTCACTAGTGCCTTGAGTAAATTTCTATATACCAACTTGGATCAATGACTATTAACTGTAAGCAATCAACAGGTATACAGGATTGATATTGTGTCAACGGTAATTTACTTTTACTTCCTGTTTTATATTCGATATATTGAACTGCAGTCTGTTTTCGTTAAGCCCTTATGTGTCTGTATCTTTCAATTTACCGTTCAATTAAATTGTATTTAAAGTGGAAAAATATGGTATTGTCAAATGGCAGTCGATAGATTGATCTCATTCATGCTAGCAATTTTGTATCCATTTCGCTAAGGTAATAAAAAATAATAAATGTCCATATCAACATGAAGATATTTATTGACATAATATGATGTAAAATTAGCTATAAATGAATAAATAGACGTAGGTTATGGTAGATGCTCGGATGTTCTGAACCTAATCAAGTAATAGATGTTCAATAGTGGATTAGCAGTGGGGACTCTGCAATGCGGAGTCGTCATGACAATGATTGCGGCCATCTGCTATACCGCTCAATTGTGCAATCTTGGTTTTTGGACTTGTTTGAGTACAGTAATCGCAGACGGCCTGACCCATATCCAATTTTGTAGAGTCCGCTTGCCGAGATTACCGCAATCACAAGTGCAAGTGGCTTACTTTGCTGGCATTTAGTGTAGTTTTGAACCTAGATCACTTGTATATTAATCACAAACTTTGGAAAGTAATATTATGCGGAATCATTAAATCAGCTTCTCCTTGATGACTAGGGCAATTTCAGGCCAGAGGGGTTTTTTTTTTTTTTTTTGCCTCTTGGGCTTTGGCTTCCGTCCTTTGTACTGTACTTCTGCAGTGTATGGTACTGTAAAAAGGTGGAGGAAAGTACTGTACAGTACAGTACAATATGGTAATGTACTACAGTACCGAGTACTGTATACTGTACAGCAAAGTACTGTAAGGCAAGTGATTCTTTTTAGACGGATATTACAGTCCTTCAATCCTGGACCAGTGATTTCCATTTGTGGAAGTTGTTGTCAGTCCACGTTATTCTCGTTTCTCCACTGCTGTAAAAACTCCTTGTTAACTGATATTGGAAGCTATTTCAGCGATCACTAGGACAACATATACTCGTATGTTTTAATATACAGTAAAATTGAGAATTGGAGCCATTATTTCAATCATCATTGGGTAGAAAGAGTTTGCATTAGCGTTGCTCCTGCTATGCACCACCTATCAATCAATGGCCAGTGGAAGCAGGATACCTTGCAGGTTTGAGGTTGGCGATAGTGTATTATGTTTCGAGCCCGACCCGACAAAGGCTAGAATTTTGTATGAGTCCAAGGTATGCGATTAGATATCAATAGGAATAATTACAATCAATTGAAAGTTGTTTTGAATCTTGAACGATAATATCCAACGGCTGACTACTGCTGTTAGATTAGTTGCTTTTTAGATTGTTCGTATTACTGATACAGTTCTACTTCTATCGGTGTGCATACTACAGTACAACGACATTGAACCTTGTATTTTATTCATTAATGGATTGATACCAATACAATCATAACATTCATGCATGCAATACATTGAAGCTCGTGTTTAGACATGGTTTGCTACTTCACTGAGCACGAAAGGCTATCCAGTATACGCGTATATACAGTATATACATACTGTACAACTCGTCCTTGTACAGTGTTATCGTGATGGCCAGGGTAGTTGCCTCAACTTTGTTAACATTTTCAAACTTGTAATTGACGCCTAGACGTCCGCAATACGTGCTCCAATTGTGTTATCGTGGATATCTATAGGTTTCTTACTGGCGTGCTTTGCTCTCTTCAACGGTGAAAAGAAACACGCCAATTTTTATTTTATTACTCTGTAGTCATCGTTGTAAATGATCGTGCATCGGCATGTTGTTCTTGTTACGTCGCGTAGTCACTTTGTATGAAACGCAATGATGCAGACTTTGAGTCAGTTGTGTACCATGACTGCAGTCAGCCTATTGGCGCCCTTTACACACTACGCACAAGTGGTTTGCCTCATACTGCACACTAGTACACAGTGAAAGACAAAAGCCCATTATTGCATTGACCTTAAAAGAAGAGTGTCGTTGCTGCATCTGAAGTACAGTACAGTCAGGTACCAGTGAGAGACCAGCACTCTGTCACGGTGCTCTTTCGATACCCTTACGGAACGGAATGGAATGTTTACTATTGGACGCAATACGGTACAGTACGTTCACGGTCTGAATGTACTGTACACTGTACACTGTACAGTATTCAAGATCTTGTGAGCCAGTCTAAAATTGTCGCTCGGCTCAAATCTGACTAAATGACTGATTTGACATCAATTCTTCAACAGTATAATAATTTTAATTTGGAAGCATTTTCGCCACAGTAAAGTGACATAATTAGACAAATCTGAAGTTACTATCAATGGCATTCTAATTCTTGACTGTACGATAGGTTATCATTTTTCTTTATAAAGCCTTTCAATTGTATCTTGTATTTTTACAGGTAACCAATGTCGATTTCATTAAAGATGAATCTGGAAAGAAGACGCCACACTACCGCATCCATTTTAAGGGATGGAGTCACAGGTAATCATTACTAGCACTGGTTACGCTATACAATTGAAGCTTAAAACCGTTAGAATAGCTTAAAAATTACAGCTATTGCAGTACTGGGTACTTTTAGCATAAACACGCAGTTACCTTCTGTTTACTACCTTGCAGTATCCTTACTGTTATCTTTCTATATCATAAATCGTAGAGTATTTCCTCTAATACTCACATAGACCTACAATGTCGACTTCTTTTATTATCATACTGAAACTTTGTGCAGTAGTCCAAGAATGCTAATATTATAAGATAAACGGTGTAGAGCATACACACGATATCATCCCGTATCATGATTCGTGCAAGCTGTATAAAATAATGAAGATGGTGCTGTTTTATTTATCTTAAACAATATTATATCTGTAGCTGGGACAGATGGGTATCAGAGACCAATATTTTAGAATATAATCAAGAAAATTTACGGTTTCAAGCGGAACTTCAAAAAAAATTTACAAAGTAAGGAAAATCCCTTATTTGTTTATGTAACTTGCTGACTGTTATTGCTAAATTTCTTACGCACATGTTTCCACTAAAGTGGTTATACGGAAGTAATCTTACTTGTTATAATTCCGATTAAATCACTACAAGTATTGCATACAATGATTGAAATATGAATGCTATACTTATTGTTGTTGAGATATTCTCATGCAAGTATACCTTGCGAATCGATGCTACTTTTTTACACGCCAATAAATATTTGATTGTGACAGGAAAAAGAATGGCCGAACAAAACATTCGCAAGATAAAGACAAGCGCAATGAAAGTATCCGTATATCTGGTAGGTTTTATGAATTAATTTGCGTATATGTCGATACTGTAACACTGTCAATAAATTATATTTGACGTCGTTGTGAGTAACATACTCGCAAAGGCTTATGATATTATACATTTACCATAAATTAGAACTGAATAATGTATTTTTTGATATGTAAGATGACGATTCGGAGAGTGTTAGGTCCCCAGCTTTGGTAAGAATCTTTGAAATTTGTTTTCATGAATAAAATCTATGACTTAATGATACTAACATTATTAGTAAATGATACCTGTGTTAGGCTTTTCTACAATAACGTCATTCATTAAATATAGGAAATTAATGAGAATGTAGCTTATTGGCATTTTGATCTCGTTACAGATTGAGAATAATGGGCTATTCAGTTATGCTGACATAGAATTAAACATTCGCTTAAAGATGGAGTTAGAAAATGACTGCATTCGTGTGAAACGCAAAAACTTGGTAATAATAAAAATTTTTTAGGTTATTTTGACTATTTGAATTTATAATCTTTAAATACGGTATGTAGTTAATAAAAGTGCAACATTTTATTAAACTAACTGTGGATCAATAATGCTAGTACTGTACAATCAACTCAGTATTAATATCATTGTAAAGAACATAATGAAGAATGTTGTTCCGTAATTTATTTAGTGAGTATTTTGTAATCTTTTACTCGATTGTAGCTTGTAAGATTACCTAAGAGTCCGAACGTGTTAGACATTCTTAAGAGCTATTATGAACATGCAGAGACTTCCTTAATGGAAGGAGATAAGAATGGGTACAGTATTATCATGATAGTATCACATCCCATAGTAAGTGCTTTATTGCACCATGATGTTGTAATACTAACAATTCTTTTCGAACTTTTTATCCGCAGTCATAACATCTTACGAGAAATTTTAGAAGGAATTCGAATTTATTTCGATTTTACCCTTCCGACATTACTTTTATATAACTGTGAGAAAATTCAGTATAAACAGATACAAAGTATCATGACGGGAAGCAACGTTATTGCACCCACCTTAAAAAATGGCTCCTTTCAATCGCATTCTTCACCATGTATGAGTTAAGGATAATGATACTACTTACTGAACAGAAGTGCCCTAGTTTAATACTTGAAACTAACCGTCGTGTCATTTTTACGTCACTTAGCGTATGACGAAGAAGAAATGTCGACTTTCTTAAGCCTAGCATCTGCGAAAATTGCTAATAAATATGATTTGACGTTGTTACCTTGCCAAGTTTATGGTGTCGAGCATCTTTTACGCCTTTTCGGTGCGTATTTAATTACGGGATTGTTTTTTGGGATGGTCAGCATATCAGGCTACAATTACTTCTATTCATTTAATTATGCTAAAGAGAAGTTATTACAAATTATAAAACCTTAAAAATTTTTCAAATTTCTTTTTTAATCGGAATAGTTAAATTGCCGCAACTGTTATCTAAGAATGAGTTAACGACTGTAAAAGTTTCCATTCTGGCCTATTATTTAACGGACTTTTTCAAGTAATTCATTTCACCTTTTAAAGTATTTTCTTAATTCTTCCTAGTAGTGAAATTCATGTATTTTTAGCAATTTTTAAATGTTTATGCAAAGGAAAAACAAGTTGTTTGCAAAACATTTAGTGATGTCTTGCATACTTTCTACAGCTATTTGTCAACTAGGGACGATTTGTTCAATGAAGAGAATTATCAAGAAAGAATCTCGAACTGCTTTGTGGAGGCTCTTCCATGATGGTGCATCATGATATGATGATTAGGCAGATAAAATTTATTTTGCAAGTGGTAGAATTAGCTAGGAGAATTCGACATAGGCGCTTAAGAAGTGCGTAGCCGATCCGGTGTTCATAAATGAGTTATCAGTTTGAGTTTTACCACCGCTGTAAATTGACGGTAAAGAATTGCCTCCATTACACGCACTATTTCAACAACTTTCTTTAGGCCTTTCGCTCTGCAAAGCTGCCTAAGATCTTTATTCAAGTAATACACATGCAACCTGACTAAAGTATCGTGTCTGTGGATAGGGTGCTCTTGTAACTGTTTTATCATATATTGGGAAATGATGTAAAGGCACGTTTCCTTACGGCATTCAATGTACCAGCGCAGAATTGTATCAGTGATTATGGCCAAAACGCAAGGATGTTCTCTTTGTGATCTAGGTTACAAATACTGTTTACTTTCATGTTAGGAATCATACCGATATGTTGACTGTAGCAATCAATACAGCATTTTTAGAATCATATTTTACCATGAAATGGCATTTTGGTATTACTTTTGTTTTATTATATTTTACGACAATATACTGTACACTACGTAAACAATATAAAACACTATATATTATAAAATCAGTCGATTGCTATGTGTTGTATCATC
This sequence comes from Trichoplax adhaerens, assembly GCF_000150275.1. Lineage (NCBI taxonomy): Eukaryota > Metazoa > Placozoa > Uniplacotomia > Trichoplacea > Trichoplacidae > Trichoplax > Trichoplax adhaerens. Next base: position 6,981,676 of record NW_002060947.1, read on the forward strand.
TATATTACATATTATCATTACTGTCGTGTGGAGCGTTCTCAGTACTTGAGTAGGGTGCGCCTAAACCATACAAATGTCCACCGTAAACAGACTCATCAATGTCATTTTCAAAAAAAATCTGTAAATAAAACAATGAACATGAATTGGACTTTGGTATTTTTAATAACGATATACAAATACCGAATTACAAGCTCATTTTACTGGAGAACTCAATTATTAAAGGCTGTCGACTCTAGTATTTATTTCCTGGGTACAGTATATTACAAAGACATTTACTCGATTAGTTAGTACAGCAATAGTAAGCAATACTATGTACCATCGATTGACGCCATTTACTCCTACAGTACTCCTGATTTAGCATAACGTCCACAGATTGATGATTTACTAGTTACTTATACTGACTCGCAGAGACGATACGCTATGCTCCCTAGGCAATTCATATTTGATTAAACAGCCAATAAAGGTGTTCTACTAAATTCGTTATTCGAATAAGTAAGTAACTATCATAAACTTACCATCTTCATTTTAAAGAAGGTATCGCCAGTAAGCATACTGTCACTTCCAGCTTGATGCTGTGGTCCAACGCGGTCCACCTATAGTTATTTTATGTTCATAGTTATACGTACATAGTAACAGAGAGAAAAAGCATATAAAATATCTTATGATTTTATAAGTACTGTATTTTGCGTTATCTAATGTAAGTTATTGTCATGAACAATTTTCATCAATGTACTACAAGTAAAAGCAATTGATTACTAACTTGTAAGGCATCCGCGACCTCTTGTAGTCCGCCCTTCAAAGTTTTACAACTTTTCATAAGATATTTAATGTCGTAAATTGAGGGAAAATATACATGTAGTAGATCAAAAAATTCTGATTCCCCATTTGGTAAATCCGTGCAAGTCAGCAACCTCATCATATAAGCAAAGTCATAACCGCTAATGAATTAGAAATGGCATCGTTAAAAAGGCAAAGTATGCAAATAAACAAACTTATTGACATGTAATGCAGCATAATAGTGTCAGTTGGATAAGTGATAGTTAATGTAACATCCTATTTGATATCAACGCTAATATCTACTCAAATCAGCTATCGGGCAGTTAGCAAACCTGTGAAAGGATAGCCAGGTAACATTGTCAGTAAGAACAATACCGGAAGTTATAAACAGTTCAGCAAAGTGATTAGGGTCGATTCCATCCTCTTCGTGGCGTTTGAATTGAATGCCAGATCGCTGCAGTAGCTCAATGGAGTCCTGTGCAGACATGTGTTCGCTATTGCAAGAAGATGAATGTTTATTAATTGATGTAATCGAGTAGAGGATATCGACGTTTATAGTTATCATAGTTGATCATAAACTTACGAAAGACTGAACTTGAAATTGAATTGCCATGTAGAAATACCATGAGGTTTTTCACCACGTTCGTTCATAAAAGTCAAGCCAATTTGTATTATTCGTAGTATATCGACGTTACATTTCAATAAATTATATAAATAATCAGTTGGACTTTTAAAATCGCCAATGGGGCGAGCAACAACACCGGGAAATTCGGTATCCTGTATTAAGAATATGAGATACCTTTAAGATTAGATAAATATAAGCTAATGGATTTTAATTTGATTAACGTATATAGGGTAAGAGCATGTAAAGAATATCGCCTTTAGGACAGACTATCGCAGAAACGATTCTTATTTTTACTTTCATATGGTAAGATCTGCAGTACTAAATTATAATTATACGTAAACCAAGCATGACGTAATGTGCAGGTAGAGTCGGATAAGAGAATATTGAAAATGGTAAAATTGTATCGTTCGTATTAGTTACTTCGATAACAGAAAAATGGTTGCTTTGCAAAACTTACCATTCCTATGAAAGGAAAATCCTCCACAATATCACGAATTTTGTCAAATTCCTCCTCTAAGTTACTCTCCCAAATATCTTGGATACCATACTTGCTGGTTGTAGGCGCAGGCATATTATTGAAATGCCTCTGCATTGATATACGTGTAATAAAGCCAAGTTAGATTCAACTGAATCAGTTAGTATCTTTGTTATTATGATTTATGGTAGACTACTATTAATCTTTCTATATTGATAATATTTTAGGCTATTGGCTGTAATAAGAACTTTTTATGATGCATAGCGTGCTATCTATGTTAACAAGTGCAACAAAGTTGGTGCGAAAATAGGTTATCGATCTTTTAGCAGGCAATTCTATTAAAGCACGTCCTTTCCTGAAAAGGCCTTGAATGTATACATATATATATATATACTGTACTATACGCATCTAATATATAAAAACTCTGTAAATAGTCTAAAAGCCGACAATTTCCCGCTATTCAATTGGCTCTATAGTACATGATTATACAACCATGAACTCCTAAAAAAGACCTCATCGATGATGGTTACTCACTTTCATATTAGGCTATTGTCACGCAACCGCTTTGATGCTTAAATCGTCAATTGCAAAAAATGATCTATCGATGCTAATTGGAGACTGGTTTTTCAGCCAAAAAACGAATAGTAAGTTAGAAAGAAAGGACTAGACAATACTTTATAAACTGCTTTCTATAATAATTGATTTATGATGGGTTTCCCTATATCGAAAAGCATTTTTGATTCCCAAAGAAAACGTGCCAATCGTATCACTGGCCTATTGATTCGACTATAAACTAACGCTATCCTCAGTGCTTACATTCTCGTAGCCTGGATAATGCAATGTTAAATCCACTTTCTTGGCTTGACTTAATAATCCACTTTAAATTGAAAATATTTCACAGTAATCGACGCTGTCACTGGCTTGACTGATCCACAGCAAGAACTTAATGGCGGCCAAGGACTATCGTTGAAAGCGCTTACTACGCTTCTCTAGTGAGCAAGCGCAAACAACGTCGCTTCAGCTCGACTCACACGCAGGCGGAGTCGAGTGTGGTACAGGTCAAGTTTCACTACGTGGTCTATGAAGTTGAATCACAGTGGAAAACGTGATCCAGTACTATCGTGTTCACTCAGTACGGTACAGTACAGATTACTGCGAGTGAGTGCCAAGCGTCATACCATCATTGTTGTGCGTAGCGCACGGGTAGCTTCATCTACATCTGTACCGTACGTACACTGAGTCATAGACTACTCGAAGAAATACCAAGACCTACAACTCCTATGGATGGACAGACATCTGGCCTCCTTTGGTCAATCCATTGTGTCCAACATATAGGCAAGGTACGTTACGGTCCGACACGGTGCGCTGCGGTTCGATACCGTACTGTAATAATAATATTTATTTACTTATTCCGACGTTTCCAAACTTATAAATTGCAGCTTAACCAACTCCTATGGATGGACAGACATCTGGCCTACTCTGGTCAATCCATTGTGTCCAACATATCGGTACGGTACGTTACGGTTCAACGCGGTACGCTGCGATTCCATACGGTACTATACTATTTATTTATTCCGACGTTTCCAAACTTCCAGTATAAATGGCAGCTTAACCAACTCCTATGGATGGACAGACATCTGGCCTACTCTGGTCAATCCATTGTGTCAAACATATAGGCACGGTCCGTTACGGTCCGATACGGTCCGATACGGTACTGTAATAATATGTATTCCGTTATTGACGACGTTTCCTAACTTCTAAATTACAGCTATACCGAACCTACAGTACACAGTACAGCAGCAATGTAGGGTAGTAGTGACTAGCACAGTAAGGACATTAGGGCCTGTTAAGATGAAAGATCAAACTCAACTCCATTTTTGACCTATGTAAAAACTCTTTTTTTAGTATCAAATGAGAAACGAGGGCAAATATAATTTACTGCGTATTGAAAATCTCGATTATTATAGTAAATACTATATGCAGAATGAGACCGCAAGTGATTTCAGCCCCAATTTCTGCTGACTCCACGACTGTAGCCTGCTGTACATTACACTCAGTCTCCACTAAATAACAGTAATACACCAACTGCAAAAGTCACTAGCGTACTTTATTCAATATCTGGAAATAAATCAAGAATACTTCATCAGGCAAATTGTAGCATAGTCGACTATACTGCAGTATTGTAGGTATACTAGGGCCTGTCAAGATGAAAGACCAAACTCAACTTCAATTTTTGCATATATAAAAATGCAAAAATTGTCAAATGGGAGATAAGCGCAAATAACACTGTACTGCGCATTGAAAATCTCGCCACTTTCAATCAATATGATGAATGAGACCAAGACTGATTTCGGCCCAAATTTCTCGATACTCCACTACTCTGCTGTACAATTTGTAGAAAAAAAATATTTGATGATGTTACCCCTATCTACTCAGTGGACGACGTAATCCCATACATTCGATATTACAGTTTTTGCATTAATTTGTACAACATTGATCGCAAATACATAATTTGAATATCATACGTATCAACAGGTAACTTTCTAAAATAAGAGACCTATGTGTATAGGAACTTCATTCAAAACGATGAGTCTTTTTTAAGCGTTTTACTGAGAGTTGTTACTCTTCAAACATATCGAAGAAAATGAAGCATATTGCAGAGTAATACAGCAACTGCAAAACTTTCTACCGTACTCTATTCAATAGTGGGAAATAAAGGATAATTAGGGAAATTGTAGCGTAGCAGTACTCTTGCTACCATAAGGGCCCTATCAAGATGAAAGACCAAACTCAACTAAAAAAAATATTTGCCATCTATAAAATCTCTTTTGATTGTCATAGGAGAAACGAGGGCAATTATACTGTATTGCGTATTGAAAATCTGCACAATTTCAATAAATAGGCAGAATTACAAGACCGAGACTGGTTTCAACAAAAATTTCTCCATGCTCTGCTACTGTACTCTACTGGAGTACAGTACTACAATAACAGCAAAAATATTTGCCAGCATGTCCTCTAGTCAATAGCGGAAAATTATGTAGGACAGCAGCCTACTGCAGACACGCATCTATTTTCACTCAAGCACAGCTACAGTCGACCTGATTTCAATTGGATACAATTATGAACTAGTAGCAAATCGCGGCCTACTATCTATAGGATACAGATTTCCAGCCCTTTTTCCTTTAATTCAAGTGGTGGTCCAAGGATCATGTGCGGCATGACCTACGATATGAATGAGTCAGGATATGCCAAACTGCTGCATTAGTAAATATCGGATTATCTCGATATAGCAAAGCTAAGTATGGCAGACCAAAATTGGAATTCGAAATGCGAAAGGAACCTTTACGACAAGGAGGATATCCAATTTCAGGTCGATTTCAGTTCAAACATATATCTTATAATAAAGACAACGATACATAGTTATTAGCCTAATATTTTTACCGTATTTCAGGTCGTTTCCGAATTTTAAAGATGGAATAAGAAATGTTGAAATTGGCAATTTACGACAGTAATCCTAGTCATAAACGATAGATTGTTGCATCATGTTTTATCATTTTTTTAGTACCCTAACCTTTCCAGTATAAGTTTTGTGATATGAATGTTAGTAGACGAGTTGCTGTTCTAAACTCAGTTTCTCAAAGTGATTCGTCTAGGCAATGATTTATTATGGCCTTTCATTGCAACAGGAAGCACAAATAGAAACGATAATTATTTTCTTCATTATACATTTATAGTACTACTGTACATATATACAGCGTATATAAAAGATTGATGATTTTTATCTTTCACGGTTAGTTGAATCTGCAATCTCTTCTAGGTATCAATAAAAGCGCTTAACGGAAGCTACGGTAATTCTACGCTAGTAATGCAGTATCAAGCTCCCTTGTTACTGCCGGGAAATACTACAATATTAATAAGCGATACTAGACTGGTCATTGCGTCAAGATGAAGAAATAGATGTAAAACATGACTAAAGTTTATTCTGTAGATTATCTGGAAAGCAAACATGGCAACAAGGTGTAATACTTTCATTCGCATTATAGCTTAAATCCTGTCCATTCTAACTTATTCTATAATAAAGTTTGCTCGTTTTTCTACGATAGCGCCGATTAAGATGATCAATAAACGAATGGCTACTTTCACCCTACTATATTTTGACTTTAGCAAGTTTATCAACAGAAATTCGTTTTAGGTGTCATGCAGTGATATGAAAATGAGTTATAGATTACTAAACAAGATAAGGATAGGTTGAAAGAGCGTAATAATGCACGTCTTGGATGTTTTATGCCTTCCAGCGATATACCAATTTTAATCTTTCATTTTACTTTACAAATTGAAGGATGTTTCAACTCGCTAATTTATGGAGAACAAATTCGATATGTTATTTTCGCCTTAGATATTGCCGCAACTAAATTAAGCCATCTTCTCGAATGGTTGAAAGGTGTTGTTGATGAGCATTCTGCCATAGATTGTTTATATTTGGTCATATCCAACTTAAACACTTCCATTTGCATCAAAATATATCTTTGGAATAGTTTATTGACGGGGATGAAACCTCTTCTATATACGGTAGTACGAGATCTTGTAACTCGGAAGCTGATAAATAATCTATTGCGTGTCAAGACTGAATTGGACGATATAAAGAGGAGATTCTTCGATTAAAATAGTTAATTAACATTTTCACTTCACTATAGACACAAGACTGGCCATTTTCTATCAGTATTGAATCATCTTGACAACAATTTCGGTATGTTGAACAGTACTTTTCTTAATCTGTATTCACTAAAATATTCCAGTTTATGAGTTTCGTCAATAAAATTGCAAGTCATTTAAGAAAGAATGTCAGTTTTCAATAGAGTTTAAAATTTTATTTTATAATCATAGGGAATCGAAACATTTCTTCTAGGGTAACAGTCATCGCCGAGATAAAATGAATTCTCCAACGCAATGCTCACCGCAACCTTCAGGATTAGAAACGAACCGTGTTGAAGATGGAAAAGTTGAGGAAGAATGTCAACATAATCGTACTCAATTTCCCGATGTTAGTGAATGTCGAGTATCTAGTAGTGCTGGTGTTGAATCGGACGATGGAAATCGGAAGGAATTCAACAAATCGACGCAATTTCATCAATCTTCTTCTCAAGCTCATTATGGCAGTCACACTGACAAGACAGAAAGTACAGCTCAATCACCTTTGGCCGACATAAAGGATCATTCTAGTTATAGCCTTTCTCATAGCAGTGATGACAGAAAGGAAACCACTAGCGAGAAAGAAAATAGAGTTGAAACACCTACGGCTAATATTAAGGCTCATTCTAGTCATAATTATAGCACCGATGATAGTAAAGAAGCAATTAGCAAGGAAGAAGATAGAATTCAAACACCTATGGCTAATACGAAGGATCATTCTAGTCATGATGGTAGTGCTATTGGCAATAAGGAGGCTTCTAGCGAGGAAGAAGATAGAGTTCAAACAACAATGGCTAGTATTGAGGCTCATTCTAGTCCTTATGATAGCAGAAGTGATAATAAGAAAAATTCTAGCGAGGAAGAAAATAGAGTCCAAACTCCTATAAGTAATATTAGGGGTTATTCTAGTTATCATGATAGCAGCAATCAAAATAAGGAAGCTGAAGCTTTTGATATTTCCTCGGTTGAAAAAAGCGACGACGGCGTATCCACTATTGGAACAGTTACTAGCAGCACATGTGATGACGCTGATTATGATGTAATTGGATCAGATATTCAAACAGCTACTAAACAAAATTCTCAAGACATTCAATTGAAGAGCGAAATTTCAGATGATTATGCATCAGAAGCCAGCGATCCAAGTAAAAAAATGATTACGAAAGATAATGATTTAAAAAAGGTAAGTTGATTAATCGGATAAGATTAATTGATCGAAGAGGGCATCGAGTATTTTAAATATTCTTATTTACTCTTTGTAAATAGCGCACTTGTAGGTAATCGTGTTAAATGTACATTAAAAACTTTCGATTAATTATAATGCAAGCATATCGTACCGTTTTTTGAACCTTAATATTTAATAATTTAGATTTCTAGAAAGAAACATCAATCTAATAAGAGTATTGTCAACGCTAAGAAGAGAAAATGGCCTTATGACGATAATGGCAATGAGGGAAGTAAGCGAGCAAAAGTGGATGAAAGCACAGGTATGAAGAAAAATAAGAAAAAATCATCTACTTTCGTGTTTGAAGACAAGAAGAAACCTATCATCTCCCTACCTTCAATACCAATTGATTATTTATTAATTGCTGGCGCGAAAGATGACATGCCATTAAAATTGATACAAGGTATAGCTCGAGGTGATGCAATTAAACCTAAAAATCGATATTATCGTATTAATATTGAAGGCCAATCACTCGGTCGTGTACCAACCAGCACTCAATTTAAGAATATGATGATTATGATGGGTAGTTTGCGCGAAATAGAGAATCCAAGCACTTTAATAGCAGCAATTGAATTTGGATTTTGCTACATCAATCGAAATGATGTAGTGAGAAAAAATTTATCACATTCAGAAGTTATAACAGCTGCCAATTTTCTATCTTGTGTTAATGGCCTTCAGTATCCATCACGTGGCAAAAGTCAAGCTCCTAATCCAAATCGGCGTTCAATTGATTTTTTGTTTAGTCCTTCATTTCATCCGCATTTTGGTCATCAAATATTTAATCAAATTATACGCAAGCGTAATTTACTAGATATGGAATCTGATCAATTTGCTGAATCGACTGATGAATACTTAACATTTGAAGTAATGATAAATAATGATTCACGTAATGTTTATATATTTAAGCAGCAACAGCAATCAGACTCGAACGATGGTAAAGACCTCAGTAATGATCATGCAATTATCGAAGAGCGTCCAGTGAATAGCTGGTTGGCAATTCATTTGGCTCGAGGTAGTAGTGCTGATTTCGATATCAAATACCATATTTTCAACATTAAGCGTAGCGCATGTCATATTGATTGCCCACTAGTCATTAATCAGTTGGGCCAAATTAATGAGCCGATCAAAATTAAAAAAAAATTTCGGAAATTAGTTACCAATGTCAAAAAAGTAAACACTGCATATTATCAAAGCTCAATTAAAACCTGTAGTAAAACCGGCGCAAGCAGTAAATTTTGGGATACTGCTATTTTGACGGTACAAGAAATAACTGATTATGAAGATTATAATGTTAAAAAGGGAACATTCAGACATGAAAAAATGACGGTGAAAGGAAAATTGGAGTTAGATGTTGAAGATTGGTTTATTTGTAATGATGAAGGCCTATTAACTAATGCTGCCAAAGAATTTTATAAATTAGGCATTGAAGCTGCTAACGTGTGCAAGTTAAATAAGAATGACAAAGGACGTAAAGCCAAGACGTGTTGATGATGTATAAATGTAAAAGTATATTAACAGTTATTGCTTTCAATTCGTTGAAGAAAATATAGGCAGTAATTTATAATTCTTCTGAAATGATAGCTTATACTTATCATTATTATAAAGGAACAGTGTAGCCTATTGCTATTCTAAATAAATTTCATTACTGGCGTTAGCTTTGGCAATTTGTGAATTGAGACTACTATGCAAACCAAATTGAGATAGTGCCTAAATTTTACAATATCAGACAGTAATAAAAATGTTGCATCTTGTTATTTAATAGCGGCTTTAGTAAAAACTGATCAATATCAGTCATGGTGACTTTTTTCTGCTAGCACGTTTATCTCTACATGTTCATTACTTTGTTTATTTGATAAAACTTTATCCTTTATAATAAAAATATGTTAATTAACCTATTGAATTCACAGTATTTGCTAAAAGAGTGGAAATAAAATTTAATACACTAGTAAATATGTGTACTACTTTATCCAACTTATTCGATAGCCTTTATCAAGCTATAATAGCATTCAGAGGTACTGGTACTTACATACAATTATTGAACACGTATAAATTATTAGCTAAATGCATTTCAATTCTAACTGTACTTATAGTAACTTTAGGCTCCTTTTCTTGTAATTCAGCTGACAAACAAGTCCTACTTTGAGTATATACGGTTTGTAGATTAATTTCAGTTACAGTTTTTACCTTAGTGGGTACTGAATTGTGTGAGTTTAATGAATGGTAGGTTATAACAGCACTTTACATAGCGATTATTATCGTAATTAATGTAGAATATTTAGATTTATGAGAGGTCTAGCATTGATTAACGATCGCTGTGGTGTTGTTAAGAAAATTTTCGGTCGAATGCAACCAAACATCTGATGATATATGGCATTTATCATCAAGAATACTGATAATCATATTACAATTATGCTAGTTACAATAGCAATTAAGAATTTTTTGAAGATTGACTCTAATACAAATTTATTAGTCTAAATGAAGGCACATATAAAATCGAATGTTGCTATACATTTGTTCGTATTTACGTTAGCCACATGAGGTTTGTAAATCTTCAGTCATCAAACATCATTTCTTGTATATACTTTCCATTTAGTAAATAAAATTCACAAATATCATTATCCTTATCCCTTTGATATCGATGATCTGTATGCCAGGGTGCATGTCAACTCTATTGACACATTATGACACTCAATGTCGTAATAAAATATAAACTGCATTTGGATGATGTTTATAAAATCGAGCTTTTAAAACAGATGCAAGTTTTACTGCCTGAAATTGTTATTTCTTCATAGCATTGTTGCTTAAAATTTGAAAATCTATACAATAACAATTTCGTAATATTGTTTACATATAGTTTCAATATAATGTAGCAAAATGTCATAATAAAAATGTTATGATTATATCATAACAATAAATACCGGATATATTCATTTACTCAACTCAATTATCTCTGACCAATAGAGTAATATGAACAAGATATGACATCAAAAGTATACAAATAGTTATATTAACCGTGTTCACAAGTTAAATTTTTGGAATTTGTATATTAACTTTGGTACTAATAGTCGCTGCCGTACTAGAATTTGCGTCCCTAGCATTCACTTTGAATTTGTTGGTACTTTTGCTAACGCATCCGAAATTGCTTTACTGTAAGTAACAAACGGTGTCGATTTAGTACCCAATAGTTAGTTATGGTTATTTAGCAACATTCCTACATGTATACAGCATAATTACCGAAAAACATGAAGCTTAGTTAAGAAGGCATCAACATGGCCACATCCAACTAAATAACGGATTTCACAACCTTGTAATAAAGATAAAATACGTACGCTCGCACAGTATAATTATTTAGGCACGTTCTACTGGATGATCGGAAATATCTTGGATACAAATATTAAATACTAACCTGGCCATATATCTTCAAGACTAGTGGCGTTATTTCTTGGAATATAAGCATCTTTTTCGGCAACTACAGCTATTATGCTGGATGTATCAACCGGGCACGGATACTGTTGCAAATGCGTTACTTCATCAAAGACGTACTTTGTAATTTCGATAATATGTTGTCTATCACGGTCAGTTTGCGAAGATCTTTTTAATATATTTCTTCCTTTGGAAAGCCAGTTTTGTTTTTCAGTAGTAGTAAACTCCTTAGGTTGAATTAAGGTTGACTTGATATCATCAGCAGTAGCTCTATAGGTAACGTCATCGATAGCTTCGTCAAAACAATTAACAATTGATGAATCTAAATAATGCGGGTAACATTCGCCAGGATCAAATTCACTAATAAACTGAATTTTTGAATCTCCCAGGCTATTATTGATTGGAAAGTTAAAGGGGAAGTTGGCTCGCCGTTCCTAATATTGGTTTTGCATCGAATCAATTATTGCATATTATACCCTAATTCCAAAACATCTGTGCCAATCTTATAAGAATATATTGTAAGCAATTACGTACATGAATTTTATTCAAATCTGAATAAAGAGATGATTCTTCAGATGCGGATCTAGATTCATTATATTGCTTTTCCAGCAATTTCCAGTTACAGGATCTCGTCATCACACCCTAGTGGCAATAAAATTATTCAACTTCAGTTAGATGGTTACCGTACAAAGACGCAATCCGTCAATTATTGGAAAGATCATTTTTAAAAATAAATTTGTTCCATTGAAACTAGGTCTTAACTACCTCAGTAAATGCTATCGAGGCTGTGCTCCACGATAAACAAGGTACTACAGCTACAGACTCGGGCCACGCAGTAGCAGCTAAAGAAGCCATCTGACAGCATTATTTCGATATAAGATTCATATTTTAAGTCATACTATAATTGCAATTGACGTTATCATAATAGCATAGTGTATCACCAATAAGAAGAGCTTGAAATTTTAAATAAAACATATAAATTACTATTTACATGTCCTCCCATGGATATTCCATGAAGACAAAGTGGCCCAAAACCCATATTTTGACACCAGTGTAGCAAAACAGATGATTCCAATACCAAAGCAATTCCCATTAGGAATAAGTCCGCAACGTACTTTAAGCTTGACCGTCTAGATATTGACACAAAGAAAGTGCATACATATAATCGTATAGAAAATGTTACTATCATTGAAAGTAATAGTTAATAACCAATACTTTTGGTTAATTTTACAATTTATGATTGATTTGGAATGTAATATCTTATCGGCCTCAATTATATGCACTACATTTTAAGATGTGCTTCGACTATTGTTCGTTTAAGCTACTGCGCTTACCGTTGTTCTTTCGGCTTTCTGACTCCGTCTGTATTAATCAAAGTTAAGGTCATCTTATTATATATAATTATATATGCTGAATAAAAATATTTAATCGAAAGTTATGGTGCAAGAATGACCGCAAACTGATGGTTTATGTCTCTTTACAGACATACATTACATACACATATACATGCTATTCAGAGAGTGTAAAATGGTGTTAGGTTTTATGATAGCATTTCTTGCGATTTATCTTAACACAATAACAGATGAATCAATTTGAGTAGTCTGGATACAGTAAGGGTTTTCTAGCAGTATTGAGCCTATACCATATTCTTTAAGTAAAGGGATAGCCATTAGGTGACGACGACGCCAGAAAAACTGTTTGCAACATAAATCATCAAATCAAATCACTGTTCACTTGAAAATATTTTTAACCTAATATTGCTTAATGAGATATTACTATTACTTAATTACTAGCGTAATGATAATTTACGAGTGTTATGTTCGTATGTTGTAGACCTCTACGATAATTATGCACATTATATAGTACTGTATATGGACGAAAGTTGGATGTACTAACATGATCTCCAGTTCCTGCCAAGTGTATACACATAGGTTTCTTATCGGTGTTCCAATTTTTTGGTAACACAACTTCAAACCTGCAAGTGAGAGAAAAATTTTAAATTTTACTCTTTAAGCATTTCTTTGAAGCTATTATACAGCTTATTAAATCATAAATAAATTAGCTAAAATGAGATCATACCGAGCAGTTTTAATTTCTTCTAACATGGATGGGCCAAAGAATTCAACAATTGGAGATGTAAAATGTCCTTGCAGCACTTCATACGAATTATTTTTGATCCTCTATGACCAATAATTATACCAGCTCAATTTTAGTATACGAAGGTAAAGTAGATCACATCGAAAATTTCTTAAGGTATTTCAGGGATACAATATTAAATCTTTCTCATTAGTTATATCGATGTAAAAGCAATTACTTCATACTGTGTCGATAACTGCTCAATATTCAATTGGCATCATTATATTAATTTTCAGCACTTTACTGTTAGACAACTTACTGTACATGTTAACAATTTATGATAGATATCTATCGAAACAAAGTTAAGGTAAATATACCCAATTATGCGCTTAAAGATTGCAGGTACGTCAGATATAATCGTAATGAAACTGCATCAAATCAAACGATTAAGCTAACTAGCAGGGTTACAACGTTAGTTAATAAGCATTTAGCAGTAATAATCTAATTACCTTATCTATAGTTACTGGATGATTTGGTGATACCAATTTGCGCCACTTGCTTGCGTCTACCGTAGCATCATTGCGAAAGGAAACAATCCTGCAATATGTTGTTGATTAAAGTAATTAGAAAAGAAATAGATTTTAAAGAAAACATCGCCTTGCTCTATTCTTATTTATTAATTGCTCGTGTAGGGCATTCCACATATTATAATTTAGTTCACCAGGTACAAGATAGCAAACGGTTCCACTAATTTATTAATGCTGGACAGCAAATAATGCACGGAGCTGAAACGAAAACTATAGGGATTATACGGCACTGCACGCCTTAACTATACTATGCAGACAGTCTATTACTCTCCTAACAAACTCGTCTAATGCCCCACTAGCTTGAGTAAATATTCAATCTGTCATGTAGACATTAATATCTATTTATGGTATATCGATCTGGTAACGCAGTAAAGGTGCTAGAATAGGGAAATCCCAATCAACATTAAGGTGTGTACGCCTAACACGGTAGCAATGTTAGTTCTATCATGATAGAACCTGTTGAGTAACATGATACCTTTCTTGACTGCCAGCATTGTACAAAATTTTTGACCATCCCATTACAGAATCAGTTGTATAGCATACTCTTGTACTACAAGTAACTCCATGCAAAGATGGCAGCACATCTATACTGCTTCATAGTAGCAGAAAAGCAGGCTTCTATCATTTACTCCCATCTACACATCACGAATAGCATTGAAATCAGATCAAATCTATCAAAGCAAAAGTACTGTACACATGATAACGGTACTGTTGCAAGTACGAATCGCATCGAGCTGGGTTTGCTCGTATAATCTAAAGGCAAGATTTCTATGCTATACTGAATAGTAGTAAATTATTGATCCAAGTTATGATTGCAAATAGAAGCAGAATTGAAAGGTTTCCAAAGCTCACTCAGGAAATAAACGTTATACTATTCATTTATACCTTCGCAATAAGTCTACATCGCCCCATCCAGAAGTAAAGTACTTGGCAATAATGATCCGACGATATAACTGATCAAATTTGGATGCAGTTGTCATGATGAGGAGATTCTAGTCAAGGATGCAGTCCACGTCTACTATTGAATCCGCTGGCTGACTTGACAATTTGATTAATCCTAGAGGGAGATTTCTCAATTTAGCTTAGTTTCCAATGTACTTTTCTACTCGATTAGACTCTGCAAGATGACTGGATTTCAGCTAAGGCAACAGCTGGGAAAACGAGGTCCCAACCAGGCCAGCAAAGAATCGGCCCAAAAGGCCTTGGACTTTCAATGCTTATAGTCGCCATAGTTGCTACTGTATTGCGCGCGGTCAGGAGCTACTGGACACTAAGTTATTATGAAAAATGGATTAGTCTCGGTTAGCAAGGGTTATTACTCACTTTGTGGGTTGGGTGGAGGCATGCGCCATACAGTACGGTCTTCTAGAGCACTTTAACGCATGCGTCGATTTCGATTGGGTAAAATGGTGGCCAGCAGGTTGGCTGGCGATGGAGGCTGAAAGTGCTTCAAAGTATACAGGCCTACGAGATATTTCCTGATAATTATAATGTAGATACTCGTATATTACATCCAATTTATCAAGTATAGAAATTAATGTTGGTAAACATTAGCCTATAGCCTATTACGAATTAATATACGCTAGAATGTTCCCCGTGGCGCATAATTAGATATGGAATGATTCTTCGATATGAAATGTAAAATAGCAAATCGATAAACAGAACTGCAATAGTTCATTGCTGTAGAATGGTTTCGCTATAATCATCTTGATATTGAATCTGACAGAAATATCAATTGAATGGGGAAGTCAGTGCCGTAAAGATGATCTAATCGCAACGGTACACTATTGGCCTTGTTTGCGCTTTTTATGCCCTTAGATAACGAAAAATTCAGTCATAAGAGTACAAGGTTTATAGCACCAATGGGAAATGTTTCGCTACGTACATGAATTTAACAGATAGATAAGCAGAACCACTATATATAATCATAATTTCTCGGAGAATTTGTTCGCTATAAATTTGATATTTAGTTCTGACTAAATTTCAATTTGACGCTACTTTTATCTAATATGAGCTTTGAAGTTGCTTTATGCGCGTAAATGAATCATATACGTATAAAGGCATGTGCAACCACTGGCATTGGAATTTGATCATACAGAATTCACGGATCGATGTAAAATATTTACTGCAAATTAAAGGGTGTACTAAGGATCTTTCCCTTTATCGTCTTCGTACTTGATCCAAGCCTTATTCCATCTGCTGACATGGAAAGAATATAATCACAAGCGGAAACCAAAATAGATGAAAGTTTTTCAATAATGCAATAACGAAGCTTATAGCCAATTAGGCCCTAATACGTGTTTCTACAATTTTATTGGTATATACTGTAGCTTGCTACTGCAAATAAAAGCTTTTAAAATATACAGTAAGAGGCAATATAGAATTGTATTAAATGCTATAGTTCGTAATATCTCTTATTATAATTATCATCTTCAAAAATGACTATACATCAAAACCGATACTTGTATTTCACAAATTATAGCGTTGCTGCTTAGAATCAGTTTTACTACAAAAGCGTAGTCTACGTATATAAGACGGCTGTAGTGTAAACGCTCTTCGTTAATGACCCTTATTCTTCCTATTGATCGCAAAGTCAAAGTAATAATTATTATTATGATTTGTGTTATTAAATTACAATCGTTATACCCGTATGATGCTTTAAGAATAGTAGTAAGATAGACAGCTTACTTTTTGCCAGTCTTTGGTCTTGATTTATTTGCAGCTTTACGAACTGGTTCTTGCAACGCTTGCGAGTTATAGGATAGGTAGACTTTGGATAAATCAATTTCAAGCTATTATAAATTATTAAATAATAGGATACTGTTAAATTGTTCCGCATATTACCTTTAAACACATTTTTAATACATCATTTCCATAACACAGTATAATTAATGACTTCATACTATCAGCTAACATAATCAATAGAACGTAAAAATTATCTACATACCTCAGCTGGTACATTTTTATCAGGTGATGGAGTCCTTTTTCTCATATTATTCCCTGTATAGGCAACACTTCGCTAAAATATTGTAATCATAATAGGTAGCAATTAGCTGAATGTTTGCGTAAACTTAAGATTCTAGTGTCGTTTGTTAATCAATTAGAGGTTTAAAAATATTGCATTGTGAGTATATGAAAGTTCTTTTCATAGGATAGGCTCATATATCATTATGCAAGTTAAGGTAAGGCAAAATACGAGCACAATATTCTAAAGTAAAGTATTAAAACAGTTATGTGAGATAAGTAAGTTTAAAGTTTACTCAAGATAACTATTATAGACTGCTATTATATACGAATAAATACATGCTAAACGAATTAAAATCAGCTGTACGTCTTGAAGATGATTTCCAGTAGCACACAATGTCAGAGTACAAACATAACTAATAATCTCGTACGGACGGTAGCACATTAGGCACAAGTCTGAGCAGATTTAGGCTATTAGTAATCTTATTAGAGACCGATACCTCTGATAATAAATAAACTAAGCTGAAGAAGGCTTTAACAATCTCAAAGTTTTAAAAAATATCTACGTTAGCTATTCTCTATCGGCGATAGTTACAACTAGTATTATGTATCTAAAGTCAAGTGTGAATTTATCTGTAAAAATTCTTACCAGTTGCCAATCTCCCATCTCTTCGCTCCATGCCATATTGGATTCGATTAGAGTCTAAACATAGGAATTAACGGTTATGTTACATGCTATTTAATACAGATTACATTTTATCTATATTTTACAGTTAATATATTACAGCCTTACAAGACATTAGAATGCCTTACCTGGCAATCGATTGGTATAAAGTTATCAATTAATACGCTTTGCATTTGAATGTCACGCGTTAACTGTTTAATATTTAGCATCATATCTTCTAATTCTCTTTCATGTTCTTCACGAAGATCTTGTAGCTTTTAGAATCAAATATAATTAAATTCATTATTCTGAAGTTAACATAAGATAAGTTTAAAAATATCTGGATTGGATTTGCTTGTATATTTGAAAATGGTAAAATTATACCAGGCATAGCAAAATCAAACTTTTATGTCTTTAGTGTCTCTACCTCGGCTTTAGCTGAATCGTAAGATTTCTGTAATTTTTTCAATTTTTTAACTACACCTGCGGCTCCCTCTTGTAAATTGCTATATTTTTCATCTAGATTTTCGTATTCAGCCTATTAATTTATAATTGGTAGGATAATTTATTTAAATCTGCCATTGATTTTAAAGAAATTGCAATGTAATTTGCCCTACTTCAGCTCGTTGAATCTTTTCCTCTAGCAATTTTTGCTGTTGTTGACGATCAGCTAATTCTTTGGCTGATTCTTCCAATAACTGTTCTTGTTCTTCAGCTTTTTCAAGCTAAGTATGGTAAATACAATATTTCAGAATTTAATAGTCTGCTTGTAAATGATCCATCAACCACGATATTAAAAGCCTTCATAACATAAAGTTAAATAAATCGATAATCATTATTACCAGATTTACGCCACCGACAATAACTTTCTTTTCCATTGATCGAAGTTTTTCTGTTAACGCTTCATGCTCTTTCCTAGTTGTCGACAGATATTGAATAATAGTTTTAAACGATCGTACATATTTATAAATATAATGAAGATTTAATTAACAAATATATGTCAGAAGTATTGTCCAAAGTAACATACTGAGCATCTTCAATTGCTTTTTGGCGTTCCTCTAGCTGATTCGTTACAGCTTGTCTTTCTGTTTCTGCCATATTTGTTTTTT
Source organism: Trichoplax adhaerens (assembly GCF_000150275.1). Lineage (NCBI taxonomy): Eukaryota > Metazoa > Placozoa > Uniplacotomia > Trichoplacea > Trichoplacidae > Trichoplax > Trichoplax adhaerens. Next base: position 7,000,287 of record NW_002060947.1, read on the forward strand.
CTTTTAGAGCTGCTTTCTCTTCTTCAATTTGCTTCATCATAATTTCTCGCTTGCCAGGAGATATTGGTCTCTTCCCTACACAATAAAGGAATATTTATTAACGTATAATACATTTGTTAAAAGGAATAGCAGAGAGCAAGATCCAGTAAAAATAGATCAACTCTTATGTGCTTATACTATAAAGAAATGAGGGGATAATTAGTTTAACCTTTTTTCTTTCGTCTTCGACGAGGTTTAGGTTTACCGTCTTCTCCTATTTCTTCTTCGCCTGAATACTCTGATCCCTCGGAAGACCCTTCCTCATATCCCTCTATCAACACAACAAAATACGCTTGTTGATTAATTAAAAGAATTCATAGTATATGATCATTGCAAGTATTTTATTATAATGTATCGCAAACAAGATGCAAAAATCAAAAAATAAACTCTGATTACCATTTTCTAGTTGTTTCTTTAATTTTTCAATTTCTTGCTGGAATTGTCTCAACATAGCATCTTTAGGATCTTCATTAATTTTAGCATGATTTTTAATATTTTTTGCTCTGTTTGCGTATCTATATAGAAATAGTTGAAAAATTTTAATAAAGATATGATTATTTCGTAGATAGCACTAATAAAACCTGGTTATTATAATGTCATAGCTTACCTTAAAGTGCTTATTGACTCTTCAACGTTATATATCGATGGTCCAACAGTAGCAATCTGAGGAAAAATTTTCATATAGATACATTTTAGTCTTATCTTGTATGACTAATACAATGGCAGCTTATTTACTTTAATCTATCTGTAGCAGATTAAACTGATAGATTAATAAAACAAATCCAGCGTTCATAACTGTAAGTTTAGATTTTCTTATGTTATACGATAAGTGTACTTGATGTTATTTTGTTCTGTAATGATCTATGTTAAACTTACCATAACCGTTTTTGCATTGCCACCTAACGAGTCTTGTAATAAACGTGTTAACTTAGAATTTCGGTATGGGATATGTGTACTTCTCCCGTCAACTAGTGCCGAAATAACATTTCCTAAAGTTGACAAGGATAAATTAATTTTGGTTGCTTCTTTTAGTCGAACTCCAGTTGCTCCAGTTTTAGTCTGTCTTTCAGAACCCTGTAGACGTAAAAGTGCGCTCATAAATTAAAGGCGAGAAAATTAAAGCTGTCTTCATTCTACAAACGTATTTAGGTTATGTAAGTAGGATTTCAGATGGTTTGTAGACGTAAAAGTACGATCATAAATTAAAGACAAGCAAAGAAAGTAGGATTTCAGATGGTTTGTAATTTATTATTACAGTTCAACTTGGATAATTTCACTTTTCAAACTCGTAAACAATAGCGAAAGTTTAAGGCAACAAAAATAATTCCACAATGGGTAAGATGTAAACAAGCATTAGTGAAATAAGATTAAATGATATAAATTGGTCATTAAATGGCAGAATTTGTATCGCGATATTATATTTTGTAAAAGTTTGATTTCATTTGTACATCAATGATTTTACATTGTATGTTCGTTTTATCAACTTCGACTCACTTACCGCTAGATCAACTAAGTGGAGTTTACCAACTCGAACATGTTGTTCGCCATCAGGCCCTTTTTCACTGCATTCAACAGTGATTGAAAATATGGCATGAGATCGAGAAGATTGAGCATTCATATCTGTAGCACCTACAGATCCTAAAATAATTATAATTGTGAGGTTATTCATAGCAAAATAACTATTTGATTGAGCAATTATTGAAAATAATGTGCTGTATCTCGTCCCTATTTCATATCTACATACTGCTCTTATTCCCTATATTCATAATTTTATCCATATCATCGGCATTATTAACCACAAAAGCAGATAAATCTTTTACGTAGACGCCTACGTCCGGACGTTCTTTTACCTATTAATACATTTATTTTATACTCAAATTTTTCAGGTACGTCGGATTTGATGGTTTATTTAACAATTTGAACATGAGTTTTTGAATAAGTCTCTAAATTAGAGATTGTACCTCAAGTCTAGCGTTTTGATCTTTGCCTAATAAATCACGAACTTCTTCATTATAAATTTCCATATAGGAAACCCTAACTAGAAATCTGTTCAAATATCGTAGAACAAATTTTCAGTGTGGGATCAATTCATACAGAGATTTACTATTTAAAGTCTTGATGTCTTAGAATTTTGAAAATGGTGGATTATATCATATTAAGGCAAACCTGGCATCTCCTTGTGATTTTGCAATATGTCCAAATATATGTGCAAACGAATTTGGAATAATTCCTCTTAGTTCAGGAGTCGAGCGAACCCCCTCCATAGTAAATGTTTTGCCTGTACCCGTTTGACCATAAGCGAATATCGTGCCTGGTAGAAAGAGAAATACACGTATAGTGCGTGAGCTCAACATATAAGAAAGGCGTAAAAACTGAATTTAGAGCATGGAAACAAATATTTTGTTTTGATATTAGACCAATAAATGCGCTATGACTAAGTTAACATTATCATTACCGTTATAGCCTTCTAATACTGATTCGACTATCTTTCTAGCAGTTTGATTGTATACATCAACTTGCTTTGAATCAGATCCAAAAACTGTATCGAAGGTGAACGTTTTGGAACCATGATCTCCAGTGCGGCTATGTTCGGTATTGAGTGTTACTGTTCCGTTAGCTTCATTTACTTTTATTACGTGCGCTTGACGATCATTCTTTTCCTTTTCGTTTAAGGGTCTGCATCGGACAGCTACTTGCACATTATCCACTTCTTTATTTGACTGTGGTTAAATGAAAAAGCAATTGAGTCTACTTGAGTAAGCTAGGAAATTTGGATAATGGTATGCCAGAAACAACGTTAGTAACATGTATTGAAGACGGGATGTAAAATAATGCTGTTAAACGCAAAGAGAAATTTATAAAATGTATCTAATGCAATATAGCCAATAAAATGCTATAAGTAAAGTGATACTTGGTATTATCAAAATGAGAGAAGAGAGAATGTAGCAATAAGCTATTGCAAAATTACTACAGCTTTTGTGCAATTTCGCTAACTTTATGGCAACCTAATCTAAGATTTGGAAGTTACTGTAGAGATATCATTCTAGTAAAAGCAAGAAAGCGAAAGGCAAGGATAAATCCTCAATTAGGAACTAATTCGGCTTATTATAAAAAAAATGATGGCGTTACTTTATTCTACTAGAACGCTTTAGACGTGTGGAGTAAAATAATTTTAAAGCACATCTTGCAAGATTTTAATAACTCGAATGATATATATATATAATAATTATTATTGCTACAGTAGTTTGACTGGTTATTTGGATAGAATATTGTAATGTGAATGAATAAAGGTATCAACATCATATCCACTGAATTCGTGATGTATTGGGTAAAGTGATTGACACAGGTTGAGAACAGTATGCTCTTTAGGCAGGCTGTCATAATGTCATTCTCTTTTATTTTGACGTACCCACATTCAATGTTGGTGATGTACGCGTGTGCTTCGATTTTAAATAATGCGACGCTATCTTGGCATAGTCCAGCAATTATAATTATTAATGATAGTAATGTAGTAAATTGCTGAGCAATATCGATCCACTTGCAGTGAATGGTTAAAGTATGATGTTGACAGTGATAACGCCGAGTGTGATCATTTATTGATCGTCTGTAGTAGTTCGAATGTACATACCGGCATTTTCAACAGATTAGTCCTTCCTTGAGTGGCGGCAAGTTTAGGGGTATTACCGTGAAGCTACAACTGAATATAAAAATTTAAAATATATAAGAAATTGCTTCCCCCGGAAGCTAAATTATAATAGGATGGTTTTAGGCCAATGGAATGTTATCCAATTTTGAATCAACATATCTAGGGATACATCGAATGACATTGAGTGGCGATACTGTACAACGCTAGCGTAGTACAGTATCGAAATGGTATGGCGCATCAAAGCACAATCGTACCTCTGCTTGTCGACTGTATGATAACCTCTTGCTGCTACTGTACTACAATGTAGTACCGTCACTTTTAATAACAACTTTAAAGTTATGAACTTTAATATTATGAATATTTAATTGAGCCTGGAGTACTAGAAAGGAGACGACTAACTACTGGCCTTGGTTCTTGTGATCTATGTTCAAAATAGTTTGATAAGTTGGTGGTCACCGAGTCGGCCTATTCAGAAGCTTGTTGACTCTGGTGTACATTTGAAATACCGTTTCCAAGATACGATTGAAGACGATCGTCAGCGCTACTACAGTACTATGCCAGTGTACAGTGTACAGTACTGTCGATGAGACACTATCTACTGTAGTGTAGTCTTGGAGGCCACGAAGTCTGTGCCCAATACGGCTGTACCATACAGTGTACAGTACAAAGCTGTACTGCTCGTATTTACTGTATTGTACTGTACACTGTACACTGTACATTACAGTACAGTTCGTACTAATCCAGTACAGTACAGTTCAGTTCATACTAGTCCAGTACAGTACTGTACAGTTCATATTAATCCAGTACAGTACAGTACAGTACAAAACAGTACAGTAGTCCTGGAGTCCACAGAGTCCGTGCCCTGTACGGCTGTAGCATACAATGTACAGTACACTGTATTGTACAGTACAAAGTTGTACTGTTAGTACAGTATTTACTGTACAGTACAGTACGTACAGTACAGTACATACAGTT
>NW_002060947.1:7004996-7006361 GCF_000150275.1 Trichoplax adhaerens
ACGTAAGATGAAGAGAGCGATCGGCCAGGCATGCCAACAAGGTATCCAATACTACTGCAATGGACAGATGGCCATGATTTTACAGTATACGGCTATGAAATGGCTTCTCCTTGATTTCCCTTGACAGTATGAACACTATACTATTCGCTATTTCCCCTTTCTGTCATTTTTTCAGAGGTAAACGGAAACGGTAAAGCCATGTTGATGAAGAAACGATGGGGATCAACAGTAATATCCGACTCCTACAATTTTAATGGACTTTGATGGTATTTTCATACCGTTGATACGATGAGAGTATCAATTTGTCGCCATTCCATCAGTATAATGGAAAGTCAATGAAATTGGGTTGTCTTAAGCTCTATTTACTAGTCACTTTTCTACCTACTGTAGTTCTAGAGCAAGCATCAGTAACAGTAAGAGCTAGATCGGAAAGGCACATTGCCTACTGCTTTATTGCAATCTTGACTTCAATTTAGTCTATCAAAACTGTCGGAGTCAAATATTACTGTTGATCTAACGACGATATACTATGGCTTTCTTGAAGTAGTCCATGATCGGGATTCCTTCCTATGGATACCGATTTCTACTCATTTTTGGACCACAGTATGTTAATCTCATGGCAGCACTAAAGTGGACTGTAGAGTAGAAAATTTCTCTTTTCCTAATAGACGATGATGAGTTAGTTTATGACTGGCTTATCCATCTACTACAGCCTACCATCAGCGGATGGTAGGCTGTAGGATAGCCTACTAGCCATCACTGTGTCAACGAAATGCGAGAGATAGCTCGTAAAGGATAGTGGACTAATTTCTGTCCTTGAACAACTCCCCTTGTCAATCAAATTGCAGCTGATTAATAAATTAATTCATTATTGCCTGCACAAGTGGATTAACCTTGACAAGAACAGACGAAGCCAACATTAGAGCTAAAGGTTGTGAATTTGTGATGCAAAAATGTGTAAAACAGATGTCGTATTCAATCGATTACGTCGACATTGGTTTTGCATCGTTGCTACGCAACTTTTTGTACTCTACAGTAGGTCAATCTGTAGTCTTAGCCTAGCCGCTAATAAACCTTCCTTTGCTATTTAATCAATATGTAAAAATTATTTCCTGCACAAGTCGATTAACCTTGACAAGAACAGACAAAGCCAACATTAGAGCTAAAGGTTGTGAATTTGTGATGCAAAAATGTGTAAAACAGATGTCGTATTCAATCGATTACGTCGACATTGGTTTTGCATCGTTGCTACGCAACTTCTTGTACTCTACAGTAGGTCAATCTGTAGTCTTAGCCTAGCCGCTAATAAACCTTCCTTTGCTATTTAATTAATATGTAAAAATTATTTCCTGCACAAGTCGATTA
>NW_002060947.1:7006805-7007676 GCF_000150275.1 Trichoplax adhaerens
TCCTCTGCTATTGAATTAACATTTAAAAATTATTTCCAGCAGTCTTAGAGCTAAAGATTGTGATGCAAAAACGTAAAACATGTAATGTAAAATGTAAAACAGATGTCGTATTCAAGGGGTACGCACCTGGCGACATTGGTTTTGCATCGTTGCTAACTCTCCAAGCTGGGCAACTTATTGTACTGTAGGTCAATCTGTAGCCTTAGCCTAGCCGCCAATAAACCTTCCTCTGCTATTTAATCAATCAATATTTAATAAAAATTATTTGCAGCTGCCTTACAGCTGAAGACTGTGATGCCAAAATGTGCAAAACAGATGTCATATTCAAGGGGTTACGCAACTGGCGACATTGGTTTTGCATCGTTGCTAACTCTCCAAGCTGGGCAACTTATTGTACTGTAGGTCAATCTGTAGCCTTAGCCTAGCCGCCAATAAACTTTCCTCTGCTATTGAATTAATATTTAAAAATTATTTCCAGCAGTCTTAGAGCTAAAGATTGTGATGCAAAAACGTACAACATGTAATGTAAAATGTAAAACAGATGTCGTATTCAAGGGGTTTACGCAACTGGCGACATTGGTTTTGCATCGTTGCTAACTCTCCAAGCTGGGCAACTTATTGTACTGTAGGTCAATCTGTAGCCTTAGCCTAGCCGCCAATAAACTTTCCTCTGCTATTGAATCAATATTTAATAAAAATTAATTATTTGCAGCTGCTTTTACAGCTGAAGATTGTGATGCCAAAATGTGTAAAATAGATGTCGTATTCAATGGATTACGCTGACTATCATTGGTGACATTGGTTTTGCATCCTTGCTGACTCTTCAAGCTGGGCAATTTCTTGTACCGCTAGCAGAACTATACCTCTGCTA
>NW_002060947.1:7053879-7062431 GCF_000150275.1 Trichoplax adhaerens
GTCCATACAGTGTACAGTACAATGTTGTACTGCTACTATTTTCTGTACTGTACACTGTACACTGTACAATACAATGTTATACTGTTACTATTGACTGTACTGTACACTACAGTAGAGCTCATACGAATCCAGTATAGTAGTACTACTACTAGTATACTAGTAATACTAGTAATACCGTCTCCAAGATACCATTATTTTTAGAGACGATCGTAAGCGCTGCTACAGTACAATATGCCAGTGTACAGTGTACAGTACTGTCGATGAGACACTATCTACTGTAGTGTAGTCCTACAGTCCATCAAGTCCGTGCCCCCTGTACCATACAGTACTAGTACTGTAGTAGTCCCTGCTACTGTACTGTACTGGGGGAAAAGGATTCGATCATCAATATTTGTGAGCAACGTCATGGACGACGTCTCCAATTCCAACACCGTTAATGGCGCTGTTTACTGTGTCTTACTGATCGTCCGATGGTTGCCTGTTGGCTTCATTCAAGCGCTATTAATTTGGTCTTACTACGCATACTTATTTATCATATGTTTTGGAGGTAAGTTGTACATTGATTCTTGTCCAATGTCCTTCTTGCTAAGTGATACCCATGATTTATTCACTCTTTGTATATATATATGTACAACAGTCATCAGTAGTCTTGAGTCCAACATACTAACGTTATAGATCAACGTTTTACTGTAGTCTACTTTCCTTTAGACACTATTTCTCGATCATAGTCTCACCGTTTGTCATGCAGTGGGAAATACTAAACTCTCTGATTTATAACTATAGCCATTACAGACTAGTAATAAACTATAGAGTACAGCACAGCGCTTTCAAGTAGGATTGTACCATGGACAGTACAGTAATTAGATAGCGATCAATAATCCACTACTCTCCTTATAAAATCTTTAGCCTTACTTTATAAAGTGAATCAAAGGATAACCTTTTTGCTTGAGCAGTCCCTGACTCTACTGTATACCGTACAATCGATGTCTAATAGTGTTAGAAGATCGTAAGTAGGGTTTCGCTTCTAGCAAACCACACGACTATGTCATGACTACAATTGAGTTTTACAGTTGGTCAATATGAATTCTCCCAAGAATCTTATTTGAGGTTGTGTTCCTACTACCAAGTAGTACCAACTGCAAGGACAGTTGTAGAACTGACGTTTTAGTCAAGTGTAAGCACTCATTTTACTTTAAATAAAGCCAATCAACAAGCAATCGATAACATGATTGATGCTACTACAGTACAAGTTTTCCATTACCGTATGTTGACACCGGCAAAGTCCGTTCATGGATTTGATACTCATTCAATCTCTTGTAGTGACTTGAGTAGAGGTACTGCAATTCTACGCGTTCTAATTCTGAGAGTTGAAGTATAGTAATACATCCTAGGCACAGCAGTTGTAATTCATTATATCTATATTATTGGTAGTAACAGACTGTTGTGCATTTTACGTTGACGAGATTTTGCCTTCAATATCATTTTATACCCACCTGTGATAAAGTGTCTTCAAAATAATAAAACAAATACTACAGTTTCTTATCAAGTTTTCTCTACTACTTAAATTAGCTTCGTCGTACAATTACCAAGGACTATCTAGCTGTAATCACAATATTACAATCAAAAATTAAAAATCACGTATTTTTTCCCACAATCCCATCATTTTAATCTTAAGCCATTTTAGGGCTGCATTACACGAGCATAAATTGGACAAAAAGTTACTTTTCACTCTAGAATACGATATACTTCATGATACAATATACTGGTACTAATATCAATCAGCAGTACAGCATAAAGGAATTGTTATCGGATTAAAATTACAGGCATAACTTTATACTGTCTAATACTTTCGTTTCTTCTTATCTTCTCTACCACGTAGGCTATGTTCACCCAATAGCTTTGAAAGGTAAATTTTGCTACAACAATCATCATATGAGATCTACGATTATTTAATATACATGGTGTTCTAGTGATACGGTCATATACTGTTTTAAATGAATAAGGAAGGATTAATGATGTAATGATTGGATTGCATAGCATCATAGCAAGATTGAAAACTAGTTAGCAATTTCTTTTAAATTTGATTACTTGCCCGTATGATTGCTTGATACATAAGTAAATCACCTGTATCCTCGGACAGATCAATTCTCATCGGCTTTTCACATCGTTTGTTATCAACTTAATTAATAACCATTTATTATTATCATCATGTCCAGGTTATATAATTGCTTCTATGACCAGTAGATTCTAGTATCATTCTTGTTTACGTTGAGTTTGAATAAATGTTCAATAGTAATTTTTTAGTATTCTATGCCAATACTAACTATGCCTCATTCATTTGAATTTCAGTTATTTTTGCAGTCCTATACAATATTTTATTTTTCCTCTTGCAATGGTCATATCTCAAATGTATCTTAACTGAACATCAAAACGTTCCGGAATCGGTAATTCTAACTGATTGTTTAATTCCTGTAATGCATTCTGGTATTTCGTTATAAGTGTCTTTATCGTATCATCACTACTGCATTGATATGATTATTTTTATGCGTATATTCTTTAATATTGATATGTTTTGGCTACTAGTTCGAATTGACTGCTGATGAGTGTCTGAGCTTAAACGACGTAAGTGAGCCTATTTTGCTCTAAGTTTCAGCTTAGTAATGTGTGACTAAGATTATGCAGTAATTAGATGTATCTTGGCTTAAGCTGTTGATAACTCTTATATTTACAATTTTTGGATTCATTTCTTAAATACTAAAATTATGTTACTTATACTACTCTTGTTACAATTAGATGTTAACGTACACTTAATAACTGTAAATATAGCTCATAGTGTTCACATGCCTCAACTTATGCAATCATCAGCCCAATTTACTATTAGTAAATATACAGTGTTTATAAAGAGAAAGTACGTAGATTAGGCAATATCACAAATGAATACGAGTAGGCAAGGTATTCATTAGTTAACGTATGATCCTATTTTTATTTTATAAAGTCGAAAGAGGAACAGCAGCGAGTTACGGAAGAACTATCAACGAAATTACCAGTTCACTGTCGTGACAGAGAAAAATGTAAGCATACTGGCTATTTGTGTAACGATTTAATCAAATCCGTAAATTCACTTAAGAACAAAAAATTGTCAATATTGGTAATTTTATAGTGGTAAGATGGTGTCCCATGTGTAACATTGTTAAACCAGATCGCTGCCATCATTGCTCAATATGCAACAAGTATGTTGATAAATTGGTTGGGTATAATATTACCATTATTAGATAAATTGTTGGAACCGATTCTGTGTATACCATTTATTTCTATTGCTTTCCTCAAATAACGTAAGTTCTTTTCTGCCCTGTAGGTGTATTATGAAGATGGATCATCATTGCCCATGGTTAATATCAATTTGTTTTAATTTTCGCGATATGTGAATTTACCTTTTTGTACTTGGACGCACAATTTCTGTACAGACTCGGATAATTTATAAGAGATTATGTTGCTTTCAATTTTATCCAGGGTAAACAATTGTGTGGGATTCGCAAACTATAAGTATTTCCTGGTATTTCTTTTCCATGCGTGTTTACTGACGTTCTACCTTGCATTTAGTGTTTTGCCCTATTTTATTATTGCTTGGAATGTACGTACTGCCACCTACCTAATAATCGACTGATTGTTACTTTCTTATGAAATGTTATCTTTACAATAGCTTTCTTGCTCTTTTCCCACTGTAATCTAGGATCGTAACTCCCCAATAGCGGATAAAATTCAGATAATCTTTCTCTTTATTATGTCGGCTGCATTCGGTGTTAGTGTGTGTGTCTTGCTTCTTTATCATATTGCTTTAGTGGCAAATAATCGGAGCACTTTAGGTTTGAAATGTTATATTGATGATTTTTTCGTAATTGAAAGATAGTATCAATGCTAATTCATATTCTAATATGTTCGAAACGTAGAAGCATCTCGCCATACAGTATTCGATTATGGGATTGATGCAAATGGATTTTTTATCGGTTATAAAAATAATTTTATGGAGGTTTTTGGCAAAAAGAAATGGTTATGGTGTCTACCAGTTTGGACAAGGTAAGTTAGCAATGCATTGCTCTACTTAGGGGGCATGTTTATTTGGAGATGTTGTAGAATAGGTATAAAGTCTCTTATGAAAATTGACAGCCTTTTCTAATCGATCTGTAATGTTATGTGATTGTCCTATCATTTATAGCGTTGGAAATGGCTTTTCCTACCCTCTTAGAATATCTACTCTACACGGATTGGAATCTGGAATAGGAGAGAGAAGGCATTTAGTTTGTCCTGACACTCATAGGTACTGTTTCGAATCTGGTGATGAAGAAATAAATGACGCTTCTAAAGATTCTGCCAACAATAGTAACATTGAACCAAAGTCATAATTGATCCATTTTTGTTAGTTATAACATTATTATTAACACTGAATCGATACATTTTTCTACTTTAAATGACTCTGTAGTGTTGATACTCTCAAGGGTTTGAAGCCCATCATTACGTTAAGACTAGCCATGACTGCTGGCATCTTTTAATTCATTCTTTACCGCAGCATTTATGTAGAAAGAGTAAGGATTCTTTTTTAAGTTATCTTCAAATGATACGGTAGCAGCAAAGTTAATACTTGTTTGATTTATTATTATCACGTCGTTGTAGGTGTTATTATGTAATTGATCATGTATCATTGATCTTTTTTTGATGTAACAACTCCAGTATTTTTAAAACTTTGCACTATGCAATCATCATTCAATTAGTTATACAAGAGTTGAATAACTCCTGCACTATATGCTAGGCCTCACAAAGAGTTATAACGACAGCTTTAGTTTTTATTTAGGGTCAATAGATAGAAACTTTGTAATAACCAAAATGTATTCTTTCTAGGAATTCGTAAACATGTTAATAATCAAATTATATATAAATACATATATATATATATATATAGTTATGCTTGTATATGTAGATAAGTGTATACTATGTAACTGTACATTTCATTTAATCTGCTTTATGCATGTTTAGATGTATCACTTTTGACAAGTCTACAATATCGCATTGCAAACGAATTCCTTACTCTGCTTTAACTATCACTGAGCTATTATGTAGATAAAACGGATCACTGATCCGATGATGCAATCGCGCATGATTGCAACTGCTTACACAATAGCTTTATCGCTATTTAATTTCATCATCGGATGTGGATAATTCCTAATTATAATTGACGTTAGCCTACTGATGATGTATTTAAGATACAGTTTGTATAATAAAAATATTACGTTGTCTAAGATATGATTAAGATTTACTTTTCCAGTTCACTAACGTACCATAAGCCATCGCCTAAAAAGTGGATATTTTCTATCGCGATACCTTTGTTAATCTTAGCTCTGGAAAATTGAAAATTGAATTTCTTAGTTGCTCAATTACTCTATTAAACACGGTCAAGAGCCCTAAGCTGGATGGATTCTACAAGTAGAACAATTTTAATACCGAGATTATACAGATAATGTCATATTTGCTTACATATTTTCAGACGATAGCTTCATCTTCCCTATACTGATTGCATGTTGTTTACCTTCAGCCATGACGGCCTTTATTTATTATAATGTCGCTAAAGATTTAATAACAAACATCACATTCTTGCAATTTGTTGTTGTATTTAATCTTAGATTATACATCAATTTCACTACTATAAGAATAAAGCAGGAATTTATTACTATCACTCATTATGATATTACCCAACTATTTGTCATTTCGACTGGTAACAACTACATTATGGTAGATTACGACTACGCCGGTGACCAAGCATTTATTAGTGGACTGGCCAGTCAATGAGCAAGAAATGTGAAAAGTATGACATAGCTGAGCAACAAAGTCTAATCTTTTTAAACTGTAATCAATTTAGATAGCATCTCAGCTTATAAGCTATGTAAGATTAATAAGGATACAACTATTGTTTCTTCCTCCGTTGGAACCATCTTTCCACCAGGGGAAGTTAATCCAGGGCACATGATATTTGCACCACTAAGGATAAACCTAATAGCCCCTCGATCAACTTGCTGCTGGGGGAGGATGAAGGGATCTAAACGGTTTATCGAGTTGCATGAAAGACTTTAGTGCAAGTTAAATTATCCTAAGGTCATTGAGTGTAAGAGTTAGTGAAAGTAATAGCTTGATTATTCAAAAATTTCTGAATGTACACTTGTTTCAGCGAAGTCGGGCTGATTACTGGTCAAGCGTAATCAGCCAGTTCCAATCACAGGTAGTTGTAGTTTTTGCTAGCGTCATTATTGATTGATTGATTATGGCTGACGTAAATGGAAATAATTATAACTTACATTGATGTAAAAGTCTTAACGTTGGAAAGAAAGGGCCATCACGTTGTCGAAAGAACAACAGCTTGGTATTAATGGATACAATTTCAATATGATCATGGCTGTAGTATAGAATCAAGAAACGTAGGACATCGAATTTAGAAAGAGTCAAAGCATGCCGGTAGTTTTATCTTGCAAGCATTACTGTAGCACTAAATATGTAATGATCCAATGATACTGACAGGATCAATCTCGCAGCAACAACATTTTAAACTAATTTTGCAATATCATGACAACAGTAGGGAGGGTGCAATTAAGATTGAACATTTGCAAACATATCCTACGCATCGATGTATTCACCATTTGACTAATATGAGCGCTGCTTTCTTGGGTAGAATATCATCGATGTAATCTTGTAAATCAGGAAACTGCTGTAAAACTTTGGCACGGATTCCACGTTGTACGGAAGATTTCACTTGACTGGAACTAACGATATCTTGCTTAGAATCGAATCTAGAGTAGAATATAGATTGAAAGAGAAACAATCAATTATGAAAGCTGCACTTGGAAAGTATTTGATTGATAGCTGGAAAAGGGAAGGATTGCACTTTTCAAATGATCTAGTCGATTGCAATACACTGTTATCCACTGGTGCATTCAGCAGTAAGCTTACTTTTTAAACATGTTTGGTGGCCACTTTAAAAGTAGATCAGTATTGATTGGATTATCGAATAAGATGTTGGATTAGAATCGTTGATATCACGTCGAAGGTTAAGAATGGACGAGGATTGGATTAGTGTTGTCATGGCCTCGATGCAACTGTTCCATGCTGGTAGTGCAGTGCCATAGTGTACATGTACATGCAGTGGACAGCGAGTGGTGGAGGGTAGTCTACGCATACTCTACTCTACTCTACATGGACTCCAGTACTCCTTTATAGTGTTGTCTACCACTGGGTACAGTACTGTACAGTGTACAGTGTACAGTAGAAAGACAGAACGGCTGCAAGCAGTACTGTACACTGTAGCAGTCGGTTGGGATTGATATTAGTGATATTAGTGTTGTCTACCACTGGCCGTACAGTACTGTACAGTGTACAGTGTACAGTAGAAAGACAGAACGGCTGCGAGCAGTACTGTACACTGTAGCAGTCGGTTGGGATTGATATTAGTGATATTAGTGTTGTCTACCACTGGCCGTACAGTACTGTACAGTGTACAGTGTACAGTAGAAAGACAGAACGGCTGCGAGCAGTACTGTACACTGTAGCAGTCGGTTGGGATTGATATTAGTGATATTAGTGTTGTCTACCACTGGCCGTACAGTACTGTACAGTGTACAGTGTACAGTAGAAAGACAGAACGGCTGCGAGCAGTACTGTACACTGTAGCAGTCGGTTGGGATTGATATTACAAGAAATCAATTCTAGTATCAATCCCAACAGTGGCAAATCAGTAATTCATTCATTCTAAGGATTGATATTAGAATTCATTACTGATTTGCCACTGTTGGGATGCATATTGGAATAAATTGCTGATTTGCCACTGTTGGGATTGATATTAGAATGAATTGCTGATTTGCCACTGTTGGGATTGATATTGGAATGAATTGCTGATTTGCCACTGTTGGGATTGATATTGGAATGAATTGCTGATTTGCCACTGTTGGGATGCATATTGGAATGAATTGCTGATTTGCCACTGTTGGGATGCATATTGGAATGAATTGCTGATTTGCCACTGTTGGGATTGATATTGGAATGAATTGCTGATTTGCCACTGTTGGGATTGATATTAGAATGAATTGCTGAGTTGCCACTGTTGGGATGCATATTGGAATGAATTGCTGATTTGCCACTGTTGGGATGCATATTGGAATGAATTGCTGATTTGCCACTGTTGGGATTGATATTAGAATGAATTGCTGATTTGCCACTGTTGGGATTGATATTAGAATGAATTGCTGAGTTGCCACTGTTGGGATTGATATTAGAATTCATTACTGATTTGCTACTGTTGGGATTGATATTACAATGAATTCTAGTATCAATCCCAACAGTGGCAAATCAATAATTCATTCTAGGGATTGATATTAGAATTCATTACTGATTTGCCACTGTTGGGATCGATATTACAATGAATTCTAGTATCAATCCCATCAGTGGCAAATCAGTAATGAACTCTAGGGATTGATACTAGAATTCATTACTCATTTGCCACTGTATCATTTCAGAAT
>NW_002060947.1:7062481-7180158 GCF_000150275.1 Trichoplax adhaerens
CATACACTGTTATCCACTGGTGCATTCAGCAGTAAGCTTACTTTTTAAACATGTTTGGTGGCCACTTTAAAAGTAGATCAGTATTGATTGGATTATCGAGTAAGATGTTGGATTAGAATCGTTGATATCACGTCGAAGGTTAAGAATGGACGAAGAGGACCAGTGTTGTCATGGCCTCGATGCAACTGTTCCATGCTGGTAGTGCAGTGCCATAGTGTACATGTACATGCAGTGGACAGCGAGTGGTGGAGGGTAGTCTACGCATACTCTACTCTACTCTACATGGACTCCAGTACTCCTTTATAGTGTTGTCTACCACTGGGTACAGTACTGTACAGTGTACAGTGTACAGTAGAAAGACAGCACGGCTGCGAGCAGTACTGTACACTGTAGCAGTCGGTTGGGATTGATATTACAAGAAATCAATTCTAGTATCAATCCCAACAGTGGCAAATCAGTAATTCATTCATTCTAAGGATTGATATTAGAATTCATTACTGATTTGCCACTGTTGGGATGCATATTGGAATGAATTGCTGATTTGCCACTGTTGGGATTGATATTAGAATGAATTGCTGAGTTGCCACTGTTGGGATTGATATTGGAATGAATTGCTGATTTGCCACTGTTGGGATTGATATTGGAATGAATTGCTGATTTGCCACTGTTGGGATGCATATTGGAATGAATTGCTGATTTGCCACTGTTGGGATGCATATTGGAATGAATTGCTGATTTGCCACTGTTGGGATTGATATTGGAATGAATTGCTGATTTGCCACTGTTGGGATTGATATTAGATTGAATTGCTGATTTGCCACTGTCGGGATTGATATTAGATTGAATTGCTGATTTGCCACTGTTGGGATGCATATTAGAATGAATTGCTGATTTGCCACTGTTGGGATGCATATTAGAATGAATTCTAGTATCAATCCCAACAGTGGTAAATCAGTAATTCATTCTAAGGATTGATATTAGAATTCATTACTGATTTGCCACTGTTGGGATGCATACTAGAATAAATTGCTGAGTTGCCACTGTTGGAATTGATATTAGAATTCATTACTGATTTACCACTGTTGCGATTGATATTAGAATGAATTGCTGATTTGCCACTGTTGGGATTGATATTAGATTGAATTGCTGATTTGCCACTGTTGGGATTGATATTAGAATGAATTGCTAAGTTGCCACTGTTGGAATTGATATTAGGATGAATTACTGATTTGCCACTGTTGCGATTGATATTAGAATGAATTACTGATTTGCCACTGTTGCGATTGATATTAGAATGAATTCTAGTATCAATCCCAACAATGGCAAATCAATAATTCATTCTAGGGATTGATATTAGAATTCATTACTGATTTGCCACTGTGGGATTGATATTACAACGAATTCTAGTATCAATCCCATCAGCGGCAAATCAGTAATGAACTCTAGGGATTGATACTAGAATTTATTACTCCTTTGCCACTGTATCATTTCAGAATTACAAATATGCCATTGCCAATTTCAGGTATTTTACCAATATGCCATTGGAGAGCCATGACACGATCGACGCACTCTCAGTCCATGCCTATCACCATTTTCCCCCTAAGTTACAGTACTAGGTTGATACAGTGTACAGTACGACT
Source organism: Trichoplax adhaerens (assembly GCF_000150275.1). Classification (NCBI taxonomy): domain Eukaryota; kingdom Metazoa; phylum Placozoa; class Uniplacotomia; order Trichoplacea; family Trichoplacidae; genus Trichoplax; species Trichoplax adhaerens. Next base: position 7,064,122 of record NW_002060947.1, read on the forward strand.
GAGTTCACAGTGTTAGTACTGTAGATGACGCTAGACCAGCAGTTGGATATACTGTAGACTGCCTCGAAATTCTACAGCAGAGTCGATCAGTGGATTGATTCTTGGTTTGGCCAGTTAATTTCTCCTTGGAGCGAGTAGCAATCCATCTCTTCTCCACTTGCAAGTGGATTTCCATGCTACAACTTGCCTCAATCGTAGAATTTTTATTGGAGGTCGCTGCACGCTCCATTCTATCCTACTCAAGTGGCCAACTAAAAGGGAGACTGTGCTGGAGTACAGTCGATCACGGTGGATCGCTCTTGGAAGATTGTAGCCAGCTAGGCTAAGACGATTATAGTAGATAGATTATCGACATGGTAACCAGCAACAAGATGTCCGATGATATTATTACGTTAAGTGAAGAAAGAGGATTGTATTTACAGCCTTATTGTCGGATTAATATTAAGGCACAAATACCTGAGATAAAAGGAGTTGGGAAATCCATCTCCAATTGGGAAATTATGGAAAAATTACGAGCAGCTATTCAACCCTATGAATTTAGCTTACTCAAGGTCGAGTCCATTACTCGAGAAATGGTGACTTTTGAGGGAGAATTATTGACTCGTCAGTCCAAAAAGCCAGTTCTCCACATGTTAAATGGTAAACAATTAAAATTGAGTGGATTCTCCAGCGCTTTTGCCCTTTCAGCCAGTGAAAACAAAAGCGACAACTATCCTACTCAGCATGATTGGGAATCTTTCTTTGCTGACATGGATCAAACTGAATATGGCGAACGGCCGGATACTGTCGTCATCGATAATTTACCATGCTACTGGTTTATGGATCCTGGCCACCACAGTACAGATCATAAACCCAATCAAGATATCGTTATGCAAGTATTTAGCAAATTTGGCACCATTCGCTGCTTGCATATTCCTTTACTGGATAAATATCACAAAAGTGCTGATAATCCATTTCAGACATTTTCATTCAATAATCAATTGAATTTTAAAGTATATATTCAATATGAAGAATATCAAGGATTTTGCCTAGCCATTCACCAATTGAAAGGTATGAAACTACAGTACCGATTAAATCGTACTCAAGATGGCCAAAAAAAGGAAATGCTGGCCAAGATACAGGTCGATTTCGATAAAACTGGCCATTTAAACTCCAAAAATATTCGAAAGAGGCGATTTGAAAAATTAAAATTACAACAATTAGAAAAGGAAGCTGATGACAAAGCTAAACTTGAACAGCAAAAAAAAGAAGAATTAGAAAGGCAACGAGAATCGGAAAGAAAAAGACAAGAAGAAGAACGACGTAGACAGCAATTAGAAGAGGAAAAACGGCGAAAGGAGAGATATCAAGAGAAAAGAAGGCAGAAAAATCAACGTCAACAACTACGCCAGCAAAAACGGGAAAGATTGCGTCAATTGCAATTACAGTTGCAAAATGAATTAGACCAAAGACGAAAAAATGCAGAGGAAAAATTGGCTGTTATGAATCTTGAGAATAAGAATCGAGCTAAACAATTGTTAACTTATTTATTACAACAAATTGCTAATGTTCGTATAGAGAAAGTAAGGAAATGCCAAGAGGAGGAAAGAAAGAGAAAGCAATTAGCCGGCGAAGAATCTTTGCGACGACGACTAATTAACAAAATTAAAAAGCAGGAAAGTAGAAAAAGGGCATTAAAGCGTGAATTATTATGCAGGCAAATAGATGGATCTTTGCTAAGATCTGCCATTGTAAAGAAGTAACAAACTGTAGTGTTTCTGCAGAAATCTTGCTATTGAAACAGTGACTATCTCAAGTAGGATGGACTTGATGAAAAAATTTTAAAGTTACAGTCTGTAGATGTCAATTTTTGGATTGTAAGCTTGAAAGCTGTTTTAAATATTTCTTTCGTAAAGGATTTCCAAAACGTGAATATTATTTCTATAATGTATTATACACTATGCATTATTATCTCTATAAATATTTTCCACGCAGCGAATGCATGTTGTATATACGAGTATTTTGTAGACACAACTTTCTAAATTCATTATAATGTCATATAATCTGTTATTCACTTTTAATGACGAATATTTCAATTACAGTCAAAACCTACCCAAGCATTGTACGTGAGAAGTGCTTTTATGCTAATAAACATCTCGATAAGTTTTCGTTAGCAAAATTTCTTTGCATGTGTATACGTATGACTCGTTCAATCTCGCTAATCAGAAAAGCTTTCATTCCGTTAGCTATATGGAGTACGCGGCTTCTGTACGTAAAGGAGTACAAATGATGCCCAAATGATTCTCTTGCCAAAGTTAGCCTTTAAAGTGACCTTCCTATGTTACATCTTTTGCTAAGCCATTTCCTACTTTCCCTCAATAATCACGCCTTAAGTCTCTACTGATTTCAATTCCATATGTAATTATCGATTGCAGTCATTCGTAAAACTCATAGATATTACGTCAAGAGAAATCTTTAAGTTAATGAAGCGAATACAATCTTGCAAAAGTTATAGATGCTGAAATAGATAAATTTCGACATTTCTGGCAATAAAGGTAGAAGGTAGACGAAACTTTTCAAGAATAGCACTACATATAAACCACGTTGATTACGCATAGTTTTAGTCCAATCAAACCTTCATATCTGCTTTTTCAATCAGTGTCATTAATTATTAAATCTTTAGTTATTTAAGGCTACTATGCCTTGGATAATTTATTTTTTCGCACTTTGATGTACGTCAATAACAAGCACTCGTATGTTTACGGCATCTGTAGCCAATTTTTAGAAATAAGCATAGTTAGAAGTTCGAATAATATTGAAAGTACGAAAGTATACAAAAATTTCAAAAGGTCCATTAATTGTCGACAACATGCACGATGTTTTGTAATTATTTGAAGGCAGGTTTAACTTGCAAAACTGGATATAATTATCAATCCATGTTGGATTGATATCGAAAATGAATTACGATTCAAGAAACAATGATTGCAAATTTATTGGCAAGAGTTATTCCATATACGATTGATGAAATCCACAATCTCAAATCACAGAATCATACGGGCGTGGCATTACAAGGCAGTGGACTAAAATTTTTAAATTCGTTCTACATATAGGATCGAATTGAAATTCATACACAAGAGGCCTTAACTAATTATTTTAAACACTGACGAAATTAAAATGTATCAGTAACATAATGTCTCGTACGTGTACTACTGAAAACTTTCTTAAAATACAATTGTATGAATGTATCAATGCAATAAACTTCTTGTAGATTCAATCAAGACTATGACTTTGAAATATGTCTTAGCTACGCAAGGCCTGCTGTAAATTTTCCTTTTGAAGTGTGAACGAATTTTATATAGGATGTAATATAGATCAACGGAAAAAAGTAATAACTGTATATACGGCATTTGCGCGTCTATGCACGTAAATTATTTACAGTATGGAATTGACACAGAGTACAAGATATGGAAGCCGAGGGAACTAACAGTAAATTATATCGCGACCAGACTTAAACTGTGCAGTTTACACCACATACGAGTATTATGGTACAAGACTATCTTTTAGACAAAGCAAAGTAAATATAGCTTCTTGTAAGCCTCAAATCTCTCAAGATTTGACCCAAATTCGTATCCGTAAATCGGAAACAATTTACTTTTGATAAATTGCTACAAAGAAACAAGGTAAATGATTTTCCGAACCCTTAAACAACCATCAATTACTTAATGACTTAATAAATAAACAGGTATCTATTATTTTGACTATTTAACGTATGTTATTTCAATCACAGTTCATATTAGGTTTTTAATATAGTAAAATTTGGGGGGCAAAATATCGTAATGGAAAGTCACCGAAATAGAAAGCTCCTACATTATTGTAATACAACTACTGTACATTACATCTTGTAAAGATGGGGTGCAGCAGAGTAGAATTAATAAAAACAATTACAGAAAACAATGTAGTGATTAATTTTTAAAAGTCTTAGTAGGCTCTACTAATGGATTAGAATCCGTCACTCTTTCTTTCTTGCATTTCATACTATAAAATGAGTACATGAAGCTTCCGATGAAAGTCAGTACGCTTGCTACCACTCGCCTGATAGGCACCTACTTACTAAAATCAAGGTAACCGTATCAAACCATACAAGGATACTTCGTATTCACTTGTACTTTGTAATGGTTTGCTACGTCTAATTGGCATAGATAGCTATACTACAAATAGGATAGTTAGGCATAGTACTATTTCTCTTTTTTACTATCTTGATCATTCTTTGCGTCTTCTGGTTGTTTTTCTTTGAGCTCTTCTTCTCTCTGAGCCGCTTCTTCTGGTGTCAATAGTTTGCCAACGACAGGATATCTATCTAAAAACTGCATTTCCCATTCACGCAACGAATCCATTTGCATGCTATTCAAGTCTGATAAATCGTCGATTTCATCTTTTACAGCATCTTTCTCCAGTGAAAACGTTGCTAAGCCTCTGCTAGCGTCATGTCCAGCAAAAACCTGATACGGTCCACCTGGAATACATCAGTGTATAATGAATTCTTAATTACAGTCTGCTTAACATTATTACACTTCTCGAGATATAAGCGATTTCACGAAATACATTTGACAAATTGACAGTGTTCAACATATTGAAATGACATCTCTTAAATGGAACTACTGATTCAACTTTTTTGAACATCTTCGAGGATAGCAGCGTATGTAAATATGTCGTACATCGTATGACCATCAATGTACACTATTTCACTGTTAGGCATAAGCTTTTCTATTTTCATCTTCATAGCACCGAATAGACATTACAGACTGTATACAGTATACGGTGCTATGGAGATGAAAATACGGTAATGCAATATACATTCTTTGATAATTACAATTAATGAGCAAGAATGATAAAGGGTAGAGTAAATAGCGATTGATCAGAATGTGCTGTACACTGGTGATATAAACACTTGTACAGTAGTATATCAATTTATCAGTTCAACGAGAGATCATGGAATACTGATGATGTTCAAGGTAAGCAATCAATGTAAGCTTTAAGGAGAAGGTAGGCATGGCCGAGGGTTACCTATTCTTATTGCAGTAAGCGATGCGTCTTACGAGTAATTCAGTATGATTAATAACAATTTCTGAATGAATATCAAGGTATACTGAAGAATTTATCTACAGCAATATGTTGATGCATTCATCTACGTATATTATTTTACAGCCAAGAGGAAACACTGTACTACTGTGGCAGATACAGTGTCAGCTACAACTGCAAGTACGGATTTGGCTGCACTCATATTGCGACAACTGTAATGTGCGTACAAGATCCAGAAATGTTCTCATCGATAGGTGGCACATCTTCGTAGAGCGTAATATAGACATGCACTACTGTATACTAAATCTGTTCGATCTTATGGTGTCATTGATAGAAAGCAATTTTTCAACTCTTTGCTATTGATAGCTTGCACCTTATTGAGCCAGTAAGTACTGTTGCATGGAATCTTTCATATGGAAAAGGTAATATTTTAAGCTTGCGATAATGACTATAATACACTCATTCAGTGAAACTATTGCAGGAAACTACTCCCTGTTACCAGTGATATGAAATTATGACGATAGGATTGCGTGAAACAGTACGTCAAGCGTTGTAATCATAGAATCGTTGTTAGCTAATGTTTTCATCTGTTGTAAAAAGTTTCAAGCTATAAGATGATGTGATGAGAATAGAGTATCCTATCTCGGTAGTAAGACTACAGTACTGTAGAGGCGAAATGGAGTTTCTTCCTTCTAGCGATCATCTCGCAGTTTATTCAAGACAAAAACACTGGGTATAGCGTATGTGCTATGCGCTACCTCTTTGTATGATCATTTGTGATCAGAATTTCTTGTTTTTTAGAGTAGAAAGTTGAATCGATCATCGTTGCTCATTCGTAATTGGTAGTTGATCACTTTCTTCCTGTACAAGCCTACAGTATACTACTGTATTTATTACTCATGGTTGGTTTAATGAAAGGATTGGTGTATCTAGTTGTCAATACTGTAGTGTAGATGGTCTAACAGTTTATCGTGTCATGGTTTTGATGATCGCACAGCACTGCATAGTCTAGAAATTCAAGTTACCTGGACCATACACACTCCGACGGCGAGAAACATCGAAAACTTTACTATTGATAGCCATCAAAACGCGTTTATCTTTGATACCATCATATTGGCTTAGTTCAGTTAAGGTAAAATCGCGTGGTTCCATTGGTGGTAACTCTTCTTCCTTTTCTTCTGGCATCTCGGATTTTCCAGAAGCGCTGAAAAATAACTTATACACTAAAAATAAAATAGCCACTATCAATACAGCATTCACAGATGTGTTTCCTTCTAGAAATTCCAGCATCTCTGTCCTGATTGCCTTCTCAACTTGAATTTGATGTAGAGTAATTGCTTGATGAGTAGCGATCGCAGAAACGCTTTGATCAACTGTTCTTGTATTGCCAACCGTCGAGGATTAATCGCTAGTCTGCAAGAACAGCTGCGAGCCTCGGCCAAATCCTCTTAGTCATGACTACCTAGTGTTGGAAATACGATACTAGACAGTACTGTACTCCACTGTCTACGTTGCTGCTGGCTGACGCTGGTACTCATGCGCAGTTCTATCACTCGTTTTGCAGCACTGTAGCGTACTGTACTGTACTGTACTGTACAGTATCTCCAATTCATACCTACTGTACACTGTACGTACAGTACTGTGCACTGGAGTCGAAACTGTGGAGAAAACGTACAGTACTCTACTGTACGAGTGTACGTCCGTCCCAATGCGGCAGTATCCACTTTTGGACGGGAACATGGTATTCCTGACGCTGATACTCATGCGCAGTTCTATCAAGCACTCGTTTTGCAGCACTGTAGTGTACAGTGTACAGTACAATGTACAGTATCTCCAATTCATACCTACTGTACTGTACGAGTGTACGTCCGTCCCAATGCGGCAGTATCCACTTTTGTATGGGAACATATTAATATCCATGACGGATAGTTCGTTTATGCTAGGATAATCCTGATGTTGCAAAACAGTCAATTGGTTGCTGTCGACTACTGTGAATAGGAAGTATTTACAGATGGTATGAAAAGGATGAAAAAAGAAGTGGAGTAGTCCCTGGATACTGACTAGCACAACGGTGCTTATTTACACTACAGTGTGCAGTACTGTACACTGTACAGTACGGTACAGTACAGTACAGTAAAGCAGTAAACAATCAACAATAGGATTGTGTAGAGGACGGCTGCACCGTACGGACACTACAGTACACTCTTTTCAGTACTGTACTGTGTGTACTGTACTGTACAGTGTATCATAGAGAATACTGTACTAAAGAAGAGTTTTTTTTGGACTGTAGAAGTTTACAATAATATTTTTCAACGCGCGTATACAGTACTGTAGTGTACATTACATATTATTATATTACGATTACCAATGGTATTTCATATGACTGTTGGACGGAATACTGGACGGAATACTGGTGTGATGATGGATTAACCATGCTTTATTTCCTTATTTGCTCTTAATGACCATTATTTCTTCATCTGCTCTTAATGACCATTATTTTTCGGTTATTAGGATTGCTGAATCGAATATTCGTACATGTATGATGACGGATTACGCATATTATTACTTATTTTATACCAATAATTTAGTCGGTATGTGAAGATATTTCGTTTTAGAATAATAAAAGATTTCATAAACTATTATACTGCGCCGTAATTAGTGTACAGTAGTATAAATCAGACGATTATATATTTTTTCTTAGTGTAGTTAGGTAACATACAATATCAATTTTTCACTTGTATATGCTTGTAGATTAGATTGCATGGTATACAGTATATTAATTTGAGGCATGATGATTGCTTGTACTGTACGGTATTCATTCGTATACTATTGTGGCAATTCACACTTGTTGCTAAGATTCGCAAGGAACTGTAGTGCAGTTACAATAACTCAGTCTACTTCTCCCAGTATTTTTAGTCTGCATGCCAGCGATATACACTCTGAGAACTCGCTTTCTCGGCTAAATTCCACACACAACTGATTCATTGGTATACTTTCGTTAAAAAGACGACTCCTGTATGCTTCTTAAGCGATTACACTATTTTATAACCACACGTGCTTTTAAACAGATTTGTGCGGTGAATTTTAGTGTAGCCTACAATAGAGTAAAATCGTGATTTTACAAATTACGTAAATCAGTATATACAATTACTAACTAAATAGGTAGATATTGTGAGACCTAGCCAGCTGCAGGCTATCGAGTGTTAAAGTGTTCAACCTCCGTCTAGATACAATTCAATTGTTAGAGCTTACATCAAACTATGTTGCCAAATTTTTGATGGCAGTGAATTATTTACTAATCAATAATGACTTACATTTAGTTTGTAACGCAGTACCGTGACAAATATAGAACACACTGTTACAATATTACAATTCGTTTTCATTATAATGAATATAATTAAATAAAAGACGTATTTATTCGGTTATTTTTATACTTACTAATTATGATACTATATTGAACTACTGCATAATTTGACAATTTCCTTTGGCAGTTTTACGCAATGAGATGATGGAATATGATAACATGAATGTAACTTAATCGTCGTACAATTTGTATGACTGAACAATGGAATGGAATGATTAAACTTCTGCCACATGCGTGATATACGATGTAAATATTATAGAGGATAAGTGTTTATATACGATCTTACAAGATATTAATTGAATACAAGTTTCTCGATATTGCAAAATTTTGATTCTTTATAGAAATATTTGTATCGATTATATATACTCGCATTAATGATAATGAGATAACGAATAATAATGAATTTGCTCGATCTCATTGTTACTAATTGACGTGAATGTTGTCTATAAATTAAATAAAAGTTATATCGTAAATTATTGCTTACTGTAGGACAGTGCGTTGGTTGCGTTATTAATTTCGAATTTCTTTCATGTCTATCTTTGGGATAGCATCAATGCTTAAGGACTAGTTATAACCCTGGTAGTATCGATGGAACAATCAGTAAAGTCTCTGAGTAGAATCTTTACAAAATGTAGGCGAACCGGCAAAGATAGCGATGTTGAAAGTTGAGATGAAACGAAAATTAAAGTTCGCGTATTTGTACTTTACTTTCGTTTGCATCCTTTAATTATAATAACTACCAAGCTAAGACTACCATCACTGTAGATAAGCAAATTTAGGAATCATCTTTGTTGATAACTGCTTTACATTGCTAATGCCATCGAGATACCTGATCTAGCATTGCAATAGCTATAAATTAACAGAATTGAGCTGTATGTAGTAGGTCGATTTGAAGTTGTGTACTAACCATAGACAATGATGTCTATCAATTGAATTTGATGCACTGATTAGTATTTCTTTACACATATGATATTCCTATTATTGCTAGACATGATTTCATCATTTCAAAGAATAAATATGCGTATGACTGTAGTTGATAGTTAATAAAATGATTTTAACGGTGTATTTGAGGTAATAGAGTGTCAGATTACTGCTGAAGAGCTTTTATAGTTCAATTATACGAAAGGAAACCACTTGGCAGGATAGAATGATGAAATTTTTTAAGCTATCAGATATATTGGATGACATGGAAAGTTAGTCTGACTAGTCTATTATTTTAAAGAGAGTCATGTCGAGAATCGAGAAAGAAGAACTATTCTTGTTATACTCCTCTTACTCTCTGTGACTCAGACTCCTTACTAACCTCAGCTGTTACTCCCAGCAACACAATGCGCAAATCTTAAAACTTTAAAATTAATTTTTATGCACGTGTCCTTATTTCCGACGTAACTTAGTAATTTCAATTTCTACAAAACGCGATTACTAACAACGTTATGATTCTACAAGAACTGCCCCTGGTGCTGACACACGAGTCTATTTATCCCTTCGTGACGCGGTTCTCAGTCGAACTAACTTGGACAGTACGATACCCAAGACAACCTACCAGCTACCGTATACAATAGGAATCGATGATCTATTTCGTTAACCTTATGCGATGTCCAATTATTTCTTATGCCATTCTGCGTAGTCGACTTTACTACCATTAACATATTACAATAAATCTATTTTCCCCCTTGGAGCCTTCGCCTTTTATTTCTCTGGGAGCTCTTGTCCACTTGTGTTCCGCTCATTTCCGAGCATGATTTTATCCTGCCGTAAGGAGCTCCGTTCTCGGTAGTGTTTCCTTGAGTAGCTGCACCTTTCTCGTCATCCTTCTTCCCTTATTCTTCTGCTGTCGTTGATTGCCCGTCTGCCATTTCGGAAGGGAGAAGCGGCTGTAATGGGTGATCTGATTTATTTAATTTTATTCGATAGTTATAAATTGATCATCGGTAAATAATTTTAGTTTGTCTACAGTAATTTCGTAATTGAGAGGCTGACACCGACGAGGACGAGGTCGTGACACTTTTACACGGTATATGGCATTTTTGTACATAAGTTATCAGAACTAACAATATTTCGACAGCAAAATTATGCTACTTCTTCTTAGTTAACCGGTTAATAATTAGTTACGCTGCTCTCGTACAATTTTCCCTAATCCATAATGGATGAGATACGATTCCCTTAATGATTATTACTATAATTATACTGTAGAGTCTAGATATTGTCGCTAGGATTCATGGAAGATTGTATATATCTTATCACTTGCTGTAAGTACAGTACTGTAATTTTTAATGAAAGATGCAAGCAATTTTATAAGTCTTGACCACTGCAGAGTTGTATCGAATTTACTGCTAGCCCTCTTCGATTGAAAATATGCATACCGCATTAGTATACGTCTGTGCGTGTTATCACAAAATGAGATAAGCACACAAAATTCTTATCATGTTAACTTTGTAGCTTAGTTTCAGGTTTCAGTTCCTTATTCTCGCATATTACTAAATGCCATAACGGAAATGAATTTTCGAGGCACAAATTCTGAAATCGGTTAAATTTAAACTTATCCCTAGTTTTTCATTTCAAGCGCTAGGTTATTGGTTACTTTTTATTTTATGTATTACAAGAGTTTTTGACATCGTCCTAATAATCTACGTATGATTCATCTTCCCTAACTACGAACTAAAACTCTATCAAGCATCCTATCAGAATTAAACTGATTAATCTATTGCCTTGCAACAATTTCTTGTAAACTGAAAACTTCATTCCGTAGGCACAAACTTGTAAGTGCAGCGCTAATTAAAATTAAATACGTACATTACTGCCTTAACATGCTTGCAGATTAAACGTTTGCAATGCAAATCCTTACGATCTAAGACGATAAATAACTGATACATCCTGGCTAATCTTGGATAAGTAAGGTGAAGAAAAGTCTTAACTCATATTTTTTAATAAATCTCATCTTATAGACAACTACGCGTATACTTAAAGCAGTCAAAACGATCCTCCTCATATAACCAGTGATAAAGAATTTACTGTCGAACAGTATAACAAGGTAATTTAGATCATCAGCAATCGTAGAGCTTGCCAATAGTAAGTTAGGTACTGAATATTCAGTAACCAGACGCTTATCAATACCAATCCAATAGCTTGAACGTCTCAACCGAGCAACGATCAATTGCTGCTCAAGAACCGTTGAAGGACAAATGCTATCATCCCTCATCAACGGCTATTTAAAAGTGTGGATACACAATTTATCGAATACTACGCTCTTGACACTGTACTGTAAAACTAAGCACACTGGAATAATAAACCTTTAAAATATGCTCAGACTACTATAGTATCAAATAAAGATTAAAATCATGTTGCTATGCAATGCATGTTAGCTTCTATTACATTATAATACACAATAAGTGCAACACATATTAGTGAATAATTGAAATCTTACTGCAATTTGCATATAGGTATAACTAACATTTGTATGTATAATCTTCGTGCTATAGCATTCATTAATGTAATAAAACAAAATATGTATAACATAAGACCGTACTTACTATGACGTGCAAAGAAGTTTTTCACTCAATCTTACCACTACAGCAATAAATTTTTTCGTGTTGTACCCTTAGTATATTGCTATAGCATGATCTTGAAGACGGCGAAAAAAAGCAAGGAAAAATTAAAGCATCGAAAACTTACCATTACTACCAAATATGTCAAAGTTGTTGTTCAGTAGCAGCAGCAATTCACAGTAAGCATTTAAGAAAACATGTTAAAGTAATGTCAACTACAGTTATTGATCAATTTTACCTATATGGATACAGCTTCGTTCAGTAAGTAACGCATAATACATATGTATAGTATTTATAACAAAATGTGATTAACAGCTAAATAGGAAATAAAGAAATACATCATTAGCAATTAATATAACATTTCAGAGGAATTCACATCTTCATATCGACATTTTGCAGCGGATTGATGATTACTAATATATAATATGGTCAGGTTCAAGACCTTGGGAATAACGATCCCAGACTTTAACATACAGCTCCTCTAAATTTTGACAGTATGTCTTGGTATTAAATAACGTGCTCTTATGACGGAGTTGCCAAATTTTATCTTGTAACTTTCTTAACCTACAATTAGAGTAAGCAGAATATGTTAATATTACTTTAAGATGCAATTGCATTATTGAATAGCAATATTTTGGTCTCTTTGAAAACCAACCTCGTAATATCAGAGCCATATTTAACCGCAACGTCTTCGTATTCAGTTAAATCCTTTGCGATTAGTTCTGAAACGCCTAGAGAGGTTAACTGAGATGACGCTACACGTGAGGCGAGAGTTTCTTTTGGCATAGTTATCATAGGCACTCCAGCCCACAAAACATCCATGCCAGTAGTGTGTCCATTGCACATTGGAGTATCTAAGCAGATATCTGCAAGCTGTCCTCGTCGCACGTGTTCCTCTTTGGGTGCAACATTTGTAAAAACAACTCTGTCCGCAGGCAGGCCCATCTTTAAGATGGTATTCTTTAGCATAGCTTCTCCAGCAGCAGGAAATCGTAGTAACCATAAAATGCTATTAGGCACTCGCTTTAATATACGCACCCATGTTTCAAGGATTTTGGGATCTATTTTATACAGTTGATTGAAATTACAGTAAATAATTGCTTTCGATGGTAAACCATATTGTGCCCTAGTCGTTAATACCATTCCAGAAGGAACATTGACGCCGGGTCCATTAGGTACAGAGTCGCCGTTGCCATTGATAATTGGACCACCATTTGGAATCACAGCGTTACTTCCCAATGTTCCGTTAGAAATTAAATTAGTACTAGTATTAATATGGCTGGAAGTATTGTCAATTTTACTTAAAGCTTCTCTTAATTGAGCCTCAATGATATCCTTCATGTCTAAGTCAGGTGCAGAACCCTCTGAAAGATTTATAACTCTATCCCTCCCGTTATCTGTGGCACGTACTGACAAATGAGCAAACATATGGCGGTGATCTCCTATAAAAAATGAATTTGGTAAGAACGCTAACTTTTCCGAGTAATGATCTGCGTATTCCATTGGTGATGTGATCTTGTCGGTAATAATATAATCCATAAATGCAGCACCGCTTGTGCCTGGATATCCTAGCCACATCATCTGTATCGAGGATTAAGAATATGTATCAATTGTAAATCATTATTAAGCTTAATAATTCTACTATAAAACGATACGTTACTTGAATAGGGGCTGGGCGAAGAGCAAATATTTCGTTTCTAGCGCCTTTTGTATAACCATTCATATTTAACAATATATGTATGCCATCTGCATTAATTCGGTCAGCAGCATCTCCGTGACATTGAACCTACGATATAAGTACATCCCAATAAAAATATTACAACTTTTACAACTATCTACAGGGTCAGAGAATATTACCTGTGAAAGATCCACGAAATGATCGGAGCCACGCGAAATTTCTTTTCTAAATGACGTACCATCATCGGCTGTGAGACTATAACAATAGACCTATTATAATAGTCATGGATAAATTATATAAAAATCTACCAAAATATTGTACCGTATATAATAAAGTATGAATCCGGTATCTTTTACAGTATTAAATTCAGATCTGTTAAACATACTTCAACACGACTACGGTCATGTAGTTTTGGGATGCTCTGCATTAAATGAGAAGTTGGATGATTGCCAAAATCAGACGAAACATATCCGATTTTAAGCTTCCCATTTGGCAGAATTATATTAGGTGTGAACTTGTATGGAGGCTTATGTATAGTTGCGGTCTGAAATTGAAAACGTTTTATCAATGTATGCTTTGACAAAGTTAACGGCATCACTATAAATCCATATTTGCGTACCCTATCTAAACAAAGATTTCCATGGCGATTGCTTATTGCCTTCCTGGTATGTCCATCAAGAGGATATAACATGGTATGGTGAGGATGAACCGAAGGCAATCTACCTTTTTCCAGTTGGTCCTGTACAATGGAAACTAGGCGCTTCATCCGTAATTCATAGTCGGCCCAATCGCAAATAATCTAGTGAAATTTATCCGTATATTAGTTTTAATTTATAGGACATAAAAAATTAGCTTAAAATTAAAATGAAGACAGCAAAATGTTGATTAACCTGATAGCAATGCGCAAGATTGCAAAAAGCATCAGGAAAGTCAGGCTTCAATTTGAGAGCAGTTCGATAGTTGGCTATAGCTTCTGGAATGCTACCAGAATCCTATTCCAAATTTAATTTATAGTACAAGGTATTACGAAATATCCATACATCGCTTGACAAGCAAGAGTATTATGATGATCCCAAATGTAATTAAAATTCCGTTTTAAAAGTAGAATTAACAGGATAAAGTAAAAAGTAAAAAATCCTTGCAAAGTCCATAAATTTAGATCAAACCTTATGAATGGAAGCCAAATTGCTATGAGCGTCTGCAAAGTTAGGATTAATTTGAATGGCTCTTGTATAGCACTGGATAGCACCCTGAACGTCTTGCATTTCCTTTAGCGTGTTTCCCATATTTGAATACGCATCAGCGAAGGATGGATTGATTCTATTAAAAAATTTAAAATGTATTAATATCAACTATATCGATTATTATCGGAATCAAAAGCATGAAATTATTTAATTAACCTTATCGCTTCTTTATAATGAGCTAGAGCTTCTTGTAGCTTTCCTTGCTGCTGAAGGACACTAGCTAAATTTGAATGTGCAGCGGCAAATTCCGGAAATATCTATATTTAAATACACATTTATACCATGACATTAAAACGCCAGCTTCATACTATATAGTAATATAATTAAAATAAAATTAGACTTTGTCATGAAAATATTACATCTCGACGTCCGCATACCTCTAACGCTTTCCTATACAATTTTGAAGCTTCTCCTATCTGTCCTTTCTCTCTTTTAATATTAGCCAAGTTATTTAGCGAATCCGCGTGAGTTGGACAAAGAGATAACGCAGTATTATAGCACTCTTCAGCTTCAGTTACTTTCCCTAATTCCTTTAAGGCATTCGCTAGATTACAGTACGCATCCGGAAAATTTGGTTGCAGTTCAATAGCACGTTTATAAGTATCTACTGCTAGATCCATAAGACTGAAAGCAAAAACATACAATTAATTGACTATTGACAAGCTTAATATAGACCATACCAGACTGTAACAGCACATAAACATACCCTTGCTCATAATAAACGCAAGCTAAGTTTCCTAAAACAGTTGGATTATTAGGGCTTAAATTTAAAGCTCTTAAATAGGCAGTACTGGCCCTGTAAGACATTCAAATCAAAACGATAAGTCAATGATTAAAATGTAATTAGTGAATTCTTTACAATAGTACCTATCAAATATTCTCGCTTCTTTAAGTACATTCCCAAGATTAATGTATGCATCGAGAAAGCCGTTGTCTAGCGTGACAGCCTACATTATCAACAGATATTATGTTAAAACAAGTGATAAATGCAGGCATAAAGTGTTAACTAGAAGTAAGAATTTACCTTTTCAAAATGATGAATAGCAAGCCAGATTTCGCCTTGACTATTAAAAACACACCCAAGATTACTCCATGCGACAGCAAAATTGGGTTGGGTTTCAATAGCCTTTAGGTAACATGCCTAACGTAAAATACATAATAAAAAGAGAGAGAGAGAGGACAGAGAGAGCGAGAGAGAGATATATAAAAGAAGGAGATAATAGAAGGATAGAGATAGAGAGAGAAAGAGAAGAGAAAAGAGAAAAGGAGATATATAATGAGGTAAGGAGAGAGCATGAACACGTTACAACAATCGCATTTTGAAAGACAAACAATTTGTAATAAAATATGTAAACTATTTAATACATGACATTTAACAGATAGAACTATATCTTGTTACAAACTAGACGTAAGAAATGCTCATGAATCAATTAATAAATTTAGCCTAGAAATATACGTACAACTCACCGGTTTAGCTTAATATCTACTATAAGCAAAAATACTGATTAAAATTTAAAAGTCAGTAATAGATCAATATCGTCTGGAGAGTGGGAAATCAAATCAAGTAGCCCTTAGGTTATCAAGTTTATCCATTATTTCGCCTCTTTACTAAGCCGTTTCTTAAATTTATAATGCTACCTAACTCTTCACCTTTGACTAGTATATTGAATTTGTAATTCGCTATACACTACACGTTCTCATTTCAGTAATAACAAACCCGATGCCCTTCAAGATGCGTGGTATTTGCAGATACAGCGATTTGCAATATCCAAAGGTTGCAAATGTTACGTAACTACTACGTCCAGAAATGAATAACATCGAACACTGACAGATATGGGCACTGTCGCAGCCAATAACGTGTACAAGGTATTGCAAACTAGATATTGACCAGAGTATAGTAAGCAAGTAATTCGAAACATTTCGTCGCCTACAGTAGTGCATTTCAATCAAATTTCAAGTTTCTCTGCTTGAATATACTATTAGCAGCATTCTCTTCTTTTAATCTGGAAGGCATAAGCTACTTCCATGCTTTACTGTTCTACAATTTTTTCGAAAGTATATTCAACATTAATGACTTCAAACTGTGGCGTGTATTGACGCTGGAAAATTCTTAACGAAACCAAACTGTTCCTTCATAGCTTCAAAATTTCCTTTCTTCGATAACCCCACTATAATGCTAGGCTCGATCAAACCATAACATTTTAGCTCAGTGAGCATGGCCGCACATCTGTTACCTTCGAGGTCTCCAAGTCAGGAACTAGAACTACTTGATTCTTTGCTATACATTAAAGCAGAACTTGCCTAGCTATGTGCAAATGACAGCTTCAAGGAGTCGTTCAATGATGAGAGATGTGGGTATACGTATGACGAATGATGCCGTATTAAAAACCACGCCAGTGTCAATATTATTACGAATATTATTAAGGTTTTAAACAATCCAAGTTACAAATTTTACAAAATGAGCTTTTATCAGCATTACCTATCTTTAGCATAATAATATCAAAGGTTAAAGTACAGAAAACGGTAGATAAAATCAATTGATGGTTAAAACTATATATTAAAGGAAGTGCAAATATTGCTCCTACTTGGAAAGGATGATAAGACTACCACGAATGCCAAATCGTCTATACTACAAGTCTAAATCAAAAACATGGTGAAAGGACTAATAAAGTATAACATACAGTATACTCAGAATACACGATAAAGTGAGTTTTTGGTAGAGTGTCTCGGCATGGACTACTAAAAACTCTCATCAATTTTAATAGTCCATGTTATAGCTGTTGATATTTACGGTACTAACTACACAGATGATAATAAATTGCAAATATAAAGTATAGTAGATACGGCATTATGTTCCAGGGAATACATTGAAGTTGTGTGAACAGTTTCTAAATTTGTTACCATATTGCATTACCTTAGCTTCCTCTAGACGGCCTAAAGCCTTTAACAAATTTCCTAAATCGTTGCGAACACAATATAAATTCTGCAACAAAAAGCAGAAATAGAACTATCAAGTAACCTGAATAAGATATAAGATTTCTATGCAATACTGCACTCATATTAAGCGCACAATATTATGACTCCATCTTACCGGGTTATATTGTAACGCAGTAGCATAAGCCTTAACAGCTCCTTCTAAATCTTGTGCAGCAACTAATGCAGACGCCAAATTGATATATCCATCAATGAAGTCTGGTCTCAAGCGAAGGGCATATCGATAGTTTTCCAAGGCTTCCTTAAGTTGATTTCTTTCCTTAAATACATTACCTAAGTTGGAATACGCTTCTGATAGGGCAGGATTACTCTTGATAGCCATGTTACAAAAATGTGCAGACCTTTATCCAGGAATAATTAGTCATTTTATGAAAGAAAAGAGCCATTACAGGTAACTTGTATTAACTCAATAACAGTTGTGCGATCCTCTCATGTCACTTTCCATGAATAGTAAACGACAAGCTTAAACTAGGCTAGGCATTAGTATTTAAATGCTGACACGCAAGACGTTGTCTATCCTTGCAGCTAAACATAACCCCATCTAGGATGCACACAACGCTAGTGTATGTATGTGTGCAGTGTACCAAGATCTTGTACAAGTGATCATGACTGACTGTACAGTACAGTACAGTACCGCCGAGAATGGAAGATTTTGCAAGTACTGTACATGGCTTCTTCTAGTGGTCCATCTGTCCATGACATACAGTGGGATGTACTGTACACTCAGTGTACAGTACATCAATGTTATGAATAATGCTTCAAGCGTCGTTCACTCGGGTTCCAGTGCGGTACGATACTACAGTAAGTCTACTGACTCTGATCATGCGCAATGTACTGTACTACTGTATACTGTAGTCTACTGTAATACTGTACTGTCAATACTGACCATGGACCAAGAAGAGCTACTGGTGACTTTTCTAATAGTCCATGTACCGACATACGGGTGCTGGACATTCTGTACAGTCGAAAATGCCAAGTCATGAACTCACGGGAAGTTGCACTCCTTCAATTAAAGTGCCGTCCGTTTTCAAGCAAGCAAAGCTAACTTTTGCTACGTAAAGCTCTCAAACTAAAGAGCTGCTTCAAATATACGTGCGAAAAAAGTCGCATATACTATACTGTACATATGCAAGGGAATCAAAATTCAGTATTGAAGTACGTGATATTGGATTGTGGGAAGCAATTGGCAAGTTATCTTCAACTTTACTTTATTGTCATTTTGTATGCCTTTTTATCACAATTATATCAGAACTTACTTGTCTAATTTCCGAGTTTGAAAATGAATTGATGACAAAAGGAGTAAGACACCAACATTATCTTGCTCATGACGCCACCACTCCATAGCTAAATGCTCAGCCCGTTCATAGTTTCCTTGCTGATATTCACGATGTGCTATTTCAGCTATGCCGTTGGCTATTTATTTTGGTAATCCGCGACAAAAGTTTCATAATTTGTATAGAGAATAAGATAAAGTTACGGTTAGTTCAGTACGAAGCCACAGTCATTAGTACTGACAACAAGATAATGTCTTTACAAGTTTCAGCTTTGATAATTTTACTATGTATTGGTCGGGGCATCTTAGCGTATGCGTACTACAGTACAATATTGCCCATTCACAACCTTAAAAACTTGACTGTTCTTCGTACACGGTACAAGATTGGAAAATTTTCAAGACAGAACTAGGCATTTTGATATTAATATACATAAATGGCTATCCGAGAAGATTTTATAGTTTCCATATTTGTAAAGTGGATTGAATATTAAGTCATGGCTAAAGTGTAAAATAATCCAATACAGTACTTTTAGACCAAATTGCTACACTCCATGAATCTCACTATTCCATCGAAACCACTACTGCAACGTATTCTACAGCCGAACACTATAATGTAAGTCACGTTGAACTGGGCAGAAGGCATCATTTTAGCTTAAGGTTGAACTATAGCCTGTCATGAATTCGAAAGATCAAAACACTGTACGGTCTACCGATACAGCAGATTCAACTTTTATTTGCCCACTAGCAATAGCACTGGAAAACGATAGCGAATAGTGCCTTGATCATTTCATCTATTTCACGCACGAATTGATCTTCAAATTTCGAGACTTATATGATCAAATTTATCATTTACCAACCGACCCGAAATCTTGAATGTTGAATAGTAGCTCAAAAATCATAAAAGTCGTTCGTCTGTTGTATTAAACAAAGAAATGTCGAAAGTCCTGGACGTATCACGACAGAACCCAAAACGATTACTCGTATAGCTAAGCATAATGTAGTATTCGTTTTAATCTCAGTGTATGCACAGTCCGTTACAGTATCAACTATCTTTTTACTCTATCCTAACGACGAGCCTCCGGCTGTTGATTCATAGCCTAAAACGATTGCCTTAAAAGTCAGTGGGCAGCCAGCACTCGACATAGCAAAGCACTAATTGACTACAGTACTTGCTCTATGCGTATTACAGCATGGCGCAAAAAAGCGTTTCAAAAAACGATCAAATCATCCATTTTATGTCCATATTCCTGCTACAGATCGAATCATTTCTACTTTCATGAACAATAGATACTTGACAAAACTTACTTTGATCAACCATCGTGATGATTACATCAGTCTTTCAAGGGTAGAAAATTCCTTAAAATGTTTTTTTGTTCGGCCTTAATAATAATATTGATGCACTACCGCGTATTTGCAGCTCTTTCAGTACTCCGTCAATCGAGTATTGTTGCAATTAAATAAAGGTTTAGAGGTTGGCGTATGCAAAATATTATACCGACAGGGTGAGTTTAATCTTGTCCAGATGTCCCTTCCGCCTGTTACATCCAGTCCAGAACCAGTCCAGTACCAGTCCATTGCAAGACAGTTCTGTATGCACGTTCACCGAGGTACAGTGGTACAGTACCGTTCAGTACAGGTCCATCAAACAGTACAGTATGTTGCGATGAAAGAGATTTTGACACTCTAGTGTCGCGAATCTCTGTTGGCGACCCTATTGAACCTTACACAGGTCTAGTACAGTGGTGGACTACTCAATATGAAATCTTGTACTGTACAGTACTGTGTACTGTGTGTTACAATGAATATACTGTACTGTACTCAGGTGAGTGCACTGTAGTGCACAGTACAAACCAAACTCGCTACAGTACATACAGTACTTACAGGGGGTGATAATTGGGTTTGTAGAGGGTGTACTGTACAGTGTACAGTACAGTACAGTACTGTACTGTACCGCTCAAACGGCTCCGTACTGAGTCGGAGTGACATACTGTACAGTACTGTACACTACAGTACTGTACTGTATCAATACGACCGTCAACCAGACTCTCATTGGACGTACTGTACTCAAGCAAATAGGCCAACTGTGAACGAAAATTTCGAAGGAATAAAAATGTCTCTGATCGAGGAGCTGCAAGATAACTTTGGCAGTGGATTGAATATAAAACTATGTAAGCATTATACGGAAACGTATTTAGAATTCGATTTATACAATCAGGAACCGTTTTGGCAGAGTAAAAAGAAAAATTGGCCCACATTATCGCAAATGTTGAACGACATTAAAAACTGGCTTAATCAGATTACTGAAATAGCTCACGATAATACGAAAGCAAAATTAAATGATTTAATCAAAGATTTTAGATTCAAAACTTTACAGAAAATGATTTTATATACGGCAAATGGTGAAGACGAAGGGACACAAACTATTGAAATCGTGGACAAAATGGTTAAATCTCTCATAGATAAGACTAAAGATTCATCTTTTACAGCACATAAAGATAAAAAAATAAGCTATCAAATTGGTGAAGCGACATTGTTTCTAAAAGACGCTTCATCCAGTATAGTCCCGCGATCTTTAACACCAAGTTTTATTTGCGAAGTTCATGAAATATTAATGAAAGATTTGATGAGTGGGTGTTCTTCGGAAGAGGGAAAATATCGCTCTGCTAAAGCGTTTACAAAATATGCCCACGAACAGATTGACTATGAGGATCCCGAGCATATCGAAAATAGGCTTTGTCACCTTTGTGATCATTACAATTACATGCTGGTCTTCATTTATGAAATTAGGAATGACAAGCAAAAGCAAATGGAAATCGTTTTCAAGTGTTGTGCATGGTTTATCTTAAATTTTTTAAAGATACATCCATTTAGTGATGGTAACGGTAGAACAGCAAGATTGATAGCTAGTTATATATTAGGGATTATCTCACCTATCGAAATTCCTATCTATAATGTTTATAGTGACTCAAATAAAGAAGAGTATGTGCAAACAATAAAACTTGGTCAACAGGATTGTAGCAAACGAGGTTTACTAGCAATTATGATCATTGAAAGTTGTTGGCATATGCTGTTTGATCTTGCAAAGAAAATGAAATTGTAGTCTTAACAAGCGATCGTAATTGACCAGTGAAACTTGGTATATCGTGAAATTAAAATTATAAGTTTACGGGTTTACTTGAAGATTTTGCAAAGGTAAATTGGATAGTTCTATTACCATCCTTTCTAAGCGTAATGTAATCTATTTTTGCCTACCAATAATTCTCTTTTTTATTTATTGAAATGAAGTTAATGATGAAAAATTTATTTATAATTAGTGTAAAATTTTCTTTACTTTTTAAAAGCAGCTGTGCATATTTTACAGCTTTTTCTCTTATCTATATGATTCAGTATTAGTCGTAGATATCCATGCTCGTAAGTGTTGTAATGTTAATTTGGTTATTGAGTAGCAATTGATTAAAGTTAAGATGAATCGCCAATTTAAAATGTAATCACTTTTAGCCGCTGCTGAAGATGTTATTATTGTGCTGTACAAGTCATCTCCTGACCTGAGCGAGCAGACTACGAATAAACAAAATAAGGAATACTTTATAAGCTTTTGATTTCAACAATATAAATTAGGGAAAGTCATCCTGCTAGATTACTCGTCTTCTAACATGCATTTACGTTAGTTCATTGAAAAGTAGAGATATTTTTACAGGAAAGTAGTTGGTTTATTATATTTGTATGTTTACAATAAACTTTCAATAATAAAAACTATTCTACATCGTGGTTGATCTTTCGTCCCTTAACAAATATATTCATTATTTAATGAATAAGTAGAGATATAAGAATAAAATATTAATTACATAAATATACTATTAGAAGAAATTTGCTATTGGGATATTGTAATTGCTAGAGGTATCTTCGGAAATTTAAATATTAAGCTATCTTATTCACACTTTAAACTTTGATATACTCTACGATACATATACAAAGCTCATAGAGGTTAGTATGTTGCAAATACTGTAATGAAAAGCATTAAATACTAATTTTGTATTACAGAATGGAAGAATATGTCAGTGTCACAAAACATCTTCGTGACAAGCATTTCATAAAAGAATCTCGAAAATTTTCGGATAAAAAATCACTAAACTCTTCACAAGGATTTTAAGACGCCTTCGCTTTTACGCTATACGACTACAGAATCAATTTTATTCACTATCTGCCGAGTTTATGTACATTACGGCACAGCTAGCTTTGATGAATCAACTTAACAATGTGACACTTTATTCGAATCAGACAGCTAAATTAATGCAGCAATATTTATATCAATGGTCACCTACTGACCTATTTTAGATAACTGGACTATATTGTATTGTAGCAAAGTGAAATTTGTAACATGAAAAAGTATAACTATTTTAGAAATTACAAACTGCATGCCTAGTATCAGGTTTGTTCTCCCTGATATCTACCAACAGTGCGACTCTAAATACTGGTAATCTCCTATCGCCAAGAGGAACAGTTACACTCCTAGTCTCCTTTAGACAAATTGAATACAAACGTTATTAAAAAATCGTTCAATTTTAGTAAATCTACGTAAACATTAATTATTAGTTTATAGATAATATTATAAAACTATTCAGTTATCCGTTAAAAGTGTGTATAATGTCGTAGATAAATTAATGTCAACACATTCCTAGATATGTTACCTTATGCAAAGTATATTACAACAGCTATGCAATAGTTACTGTACTCCATAACATATTTACCAATTTACAGAATCATTTACATTGTAAGCAGTAATTGAATAATTTTAAATTATCAATCAGAAATAGAATCGCAAGGTGTAGTATCTTAAACGATTAATATCAATTACTATATAAGATTTTTTATTGCAGAACAGCATATAATTTACCGTACCGAATTATAAGCACAATGACTCCTTCTTTAATTAATTGTAATCAAAATAAGAATGTTAAATTCCTTAATTTATTCATTTAGTTTTTCACGATAATTCGATCCATGGCAGTCCGTTGCAATAATACAATTTTATGGTACTTACTAGCACTATTATGTACTATATGCATGTACGACGGGTATTTATATATAAATGTTTTTATGTAGAATTGTAGAGTAGATTGTATTTAATACTGATATGTGAGCGTATGTTTTATTACTGTGATTGTTTTATTTATGATTAATTTAGTATTATATATTTTAATGAATACAATTACTTTTCGTATTTTACCGGATAGATAGTGCGAATAAATGTTATTTATAAAGATTATCGTCATTATATTATTATTTATATTTTAAATATTTTACCTAGAACATACTGAATGAGATTTAGGGTTGTATAAGTGCTAAAAAGTATTTTTAGTAGCTATGCAGACTCTTATTTTACGATTACAATTGTTATTTAATATGAGTGTTAAATATGTCTGTTTAATATAACGGTTTAATATAACTATTTAATGGCTTGAATACTTGTGTGATTATGGATTAACGGAATGATATTGTGTAATATAACAGGGGTATTATAATAGAGAGTAAACGCGTTATATTACGTGTTATAATGTAATAGATATTATAGTACGTGAAGGTGTATATAGAGAAAGATGTATAATCGTAAATATAAATATATTTATAGAGACTTATAGAGTAGATAGATTATATTTAATGCTAGTATATGAGCGTGTGTGTGTGTATTACTTTAATCGTTTATTTATTTTTAATTTAAAATTATGTATTGTAATAAATAAAATTACTTTTAGTATTTTACGAGTTAGCTAGTACGATTGAATGTTATTTATTTAGATTATATTAATTATTGTATTATTTTGTTATTACATATATTACGTAGAATATACAGTATTAGAGTATATTAAAGACTTTATAAGTGTAGAATAGTATTATTTAGCAATATAGACTGTTAATTTACGATTGCTATTGTTATATCATATGACTGTTTAATATAACTATTGAATGGAATACGGTACTGGATGGAATAGGCGTACGATGATGAGCAGAAGGTGATTGTGTAATATGATAATGGTAAACCCTCGGTGTGAGGAGGTTTTTGCACTGTGGAGCAGCGTCGCGCTGTGGATGAGGTTTGTGCACTGTGGAGCAGATTTTTACTGTAACGTATTAGCCCTTCTCGGCCGCTATATATCAGGGTCTACTGTTCAGGTTAAGTTCAGTCAAAAAATGGAAAAAAAAATAAAGAAAGAAACTTATTTCGATTATTTTCCGTGAGGGCCCCAGTACAGTATTCGCAGTACGGTACAGTATAGTATAAAGTACTCTACTCTACTTTGTCTGATTTGATACAGGAGAGTGCGAGAAAATCCGAAAATCTGTCTGTACTTGTACAGTACAGTACTTCCCCGCTTCAGGACTAATCGTTCCATCATACTGCACTGTACTTGTGAGCCACCGTAGCACTGTGCAGAACGACACATTCTTTTCGGATCTTCCCGCATCCTCCAGTAGCTGACAGTGACAGCGGAAGTTTCGTCAAAGAAAAGAAAGCAGTAAAGGTACAGTATCAAAAATATAAATACGTGCATCAAGCTGAAAGTGGTTTCGATCTTCACCGTCCTATTCTAAATTTACACTGGTAAAATGCAGCGCAAAAGGAAAAAATTTAACAATATAGATGAATATACGAATATGGTAATAAAGGAAGAATTAACAGAGAGTGATTATCATGATGATCTTACGTCTTCTTTCAAGCGAGCTAAGAGAAATGGCATTAAGTATATCAAGAAAGAAGATGTCATAAAAGAGTTTACTGTTATACCTTCGATTGGAAAGAGTCTTGCTGAAGATATGTATAATTTAGATATTAACTCTATTGAAGAGTTGAAGATGCATCATCCTGATCAGATGTACGCAAAATTAAGAGCTCAAGCAGCAGCTCCTATGTGTAGATGTGTATTATATGCTTTTCGCTGCGCTGTGTATTACGCTAGTATACCTATCCAATATCACGATAAACAATTACTCAAATGGTCGTCATGGAGCGATAAAAACGTACAAAAATTGAACTTAAATGAGAGATTTAAGCATTTATTTTAAATGGTTGTCCGATGGAGATGACAATATTTGATATATTGCTAATTTTTATGACTTCGGTTATATTGCATGCTGACTTTTTTTTTAAAAATGCTGTACTTATTGTACAATCCTGCACGATATCGCGTTATGTTAATAAAACTTCAAATTTACTGTACAGTATACGCGTATACAGTCAATTTTACTAGTGAATTACATCATATTAATCATCAATTACATCGGTGAATTACATCATATACCAGCTGATGTTCACTAGTATGTTTTTGTTAATAAAATTTCCTTGGCTGCTTTTGAGCACTATACGTAAAACTTGAATACGGAATTGACCTTATTCGGTATAAAATACGTTCATTTTTAATATTTTATAGCATTTTGGACCCATTTCGAATACTACTCACAGCTTTCAGAATATTGAGTACTATGCAACTTTGGACATTGCCACAATTTTTAAATGTAGTGCATACATATTTAATTTTAACGTACTATGTAATTTAGTAGTCCATGGGTATTCCTTTAGCGATTACGTATTGTCTAATTTCTTTCGTAATACAGTAATGAAAAATTATGATACTATACGCAGCTATTACGATCGATCTGAATGTAAGTACGTGAAAACTCACTTTGTGCGCCATTCTGTGTTGAACTCAAAATCCCTTTAATTGTAACCAATTACGTAATGCCGTAAAGTAGAAAATTTCAATACATTTTCGAATATTTAACAATTATGCAATACTGCATTAAGTAGGTGGAAGCATAGGGACCTGGAAAGATGTTATGAAGAGCAATTTTTAGATGTCAAGTATATATATATATATATATATATATATATATGTAAATTTTACCGCAACAATCAATGATTCTCTCCTCTAAATATAATAGAATATATTTTATTAAGTGAATTAAGTTCCAAGTTAAGGGAAAATTTCTACAGTAGTTAGTTGCGAAAGGAATTTGTCATCATAGTACCAAGCTCACAAACATCGTTAATAGATTGCGTACTAGACTACACAAAGAGCCCGAAATGTCGCCTTTAGAAATCCAATTACGAGATCTTTGCCTTTGAAAAATCCATTTCTGGATGTTGAGCCATAAACCTATCAGAAATAGATACAGGAATAAGTCAATGCAGCCTAAATTTTGGTAACTAATATAACTTACGGTAGCATGTACGTGTATTTGTGAAGAAGTTTAGAAGGCAGTTATTATATCTTACTTTTTCAACACATCTTGCTTTTTTTGCTCCTCGGATGTTGGTAAGCCCATCTATAAATTATAGTTGCATTCGTAAGCGACACTAATGCGTAAGCAATATTCACCATTATAATCTTAAGTGATTGTTGCTTCGAGCTATCAAATTTATAATAGCGCCAGGTTTACGTGTAAAATAATAGTGGATGTTGAATTTTCGTATCTTACCTCCTTCTGTCGTTGGTCATACATCATTTTTTCTACCATACTTCGTGTTTCGCCGTCTAAATCTGATAACTATAGCAACAGATAACACCAATTATTTTATTGCAGTTGTATACAGTAAGTAGTAAGCAACAAAGAATACTACTGAAAGTTATGAATAGAAGTGATGCACTCTTATTTCATGCAAGATTATATACAATATATATTTAATAAATCAAACTGTGTTATTACAGACCTTGGAGTTTTCTGGCTCAACCTTCTTAGTATTAATCTCCGGATCAGTTGTTACTAAACGAGGCCACCATTCCATCTTGTTTACTTTTTCTATCGTAACCATTACAGCTTTCTTATCTTCAATTACCCAATAGCAGTTTTCTATTTTAATCTACAATGTTTCAAGCAATAGAAACACTGTCACATCAGTACAATGTGGTATATGGTCTTCAACTGAATTTGAAAACAGATTTACAAAGTTACCGTTTTATGAAGATCTCCATCTATTATTGGTTCGTGCCCTTTCAGTCCAATTTTCAAATGCTTTAATCACATGTGATTAAATTAAAAAACAAAGAACATAAAACAACATTAGAAGAAACTATAGCAGCGGAGTCTTTGCTCAAAAACTTACATTGGGTTTAATCTCGCAAATAACATCTTTTCCTTTGACAGGAAAAGAGACTTTGAAGGGAACTCTAAGCTAATATCGGAAGTCATAAATATATCAGTTGAGGGCCAGATTCACAGCAAGTATCAATTTAATAGTTAAGACTATGGTTGTCAATAAAAAATAATAATATTCATCCTTAGTTTCATACTTCAACATCGGAGAGGGTCTAAAAGTCAGAAATGAACAGCAGACGAGACCGTGATTACTATTCATTAGTTGTAAGGCAAATTTGATTAAGCTCATTGTTACTCTAAGGTAGTATGTATGAGTATACCTGTGTCCATTTATAATTAGGTAGATCTGCGCCATTGCCGCTGTTAGGCTTGAGCTTGTTTTTAGAATCTTCATCTTCACTATCATCCTTATTATCAGGCTTACTGGTCTAAACGTTAAATACCACAAATTCAAAAACACGCATTCTCTGCTAACGTACGAAATCGTACACGTCCAGTACAGCCATATACTGCATCATACCTCAGCAGTAGATTCGCTCACTGGAGGATCAACTTTAGGAGCTTCTTTCTTTTCTTTTTCAATTTTTTCTTGAACTTCTTTTGCTTCTTCGTCCGTCAATTCAACAAATTTAGGTTGTTCTTGTTCCTGTTGTCGTTGCTTTTCTTCTTCTTTTTGCTTCTTTTCTTTCTGTTTCGCAATCCTTCTAGCACGCGCTTCAGCTTCTTGTCGTCTAGTCTCTAAATCCTGCATGGTAAGACAGAAAATTGCAATATCTATTGAGAACGATGGCATGATACAATGTATTCATAAAGAAATCGCGCATATTCATATTTTAAAAGTCAGGGCGTAGAAACGTGAAGGTGTTATTTCTGAAAGCGTTGAACATTACTTGGTTATCATATATTGAATTAATTTAATTCTTATTCGAAGATATCAGATGATTTACCTTTAAACTTAACTTTTCATGATGGTCAAACTTTTCAAGTAGCATCTATAAATGAATGTATCCAAAAAAGAGTACACCTGCATTATGTCTTCATCACTACGATAAATATCGTGGCTTACATGCAATTTTAAATTACTTGGCATGTTATGCACAGTTGTATCAGATAGACCGAAGTCATGCGTTGTAAGAGTTACCTTCCTGGCAGCTTCTTTACCCCCTCCTGTAAAGAAATCAGTTTTGCGACGCAAGAAGGAGAATAAAGTGTCCAGTAACTATAATAAAAGCAAAATCATACAGTACAGTCAGCAGCAAGTTATACGTTTCCACGTCTACATCGCTAAACGAAACCCCGTCGTTAAGCTGAGGCCATCTCTGAACTTTACAAGGTTTATCTGAAGCACTCGTAAACTTTCATTTATTTGTGCATCTTGAATAGTCAATTTCTTTCAAAGGGAATAATAAATCTATACCGTACGTTTAAATTAAGCAATTATTCTAAAGCAGGCACCAAGAAGTATGTGTTTGATCGTTGATGCCAAATTTAAGAGTTATATAAAATTTAGTTTAAAAATGCTGATGCAATACTGCGCTAAAAGTTTCCTCAAAATTATCAATTTTGTGAATTCCACCATTGGTGAGAGAATTGGACTACTAGTCTATTTGTAGTCTAATTGTCTGACAAGATCAAGCGAATAGATAGCTTTGCATTACAAGATGTAGCTGTACCGGCATATGGTTTACATGTAAAAATTGGAGTTGGCATGATCATGTACTTTATACTAAAATTACTAAACTATTATGCTAATAAAGCTATCCATTGCCATTATCTTGTTAGCTCAATCTTAAGTACAATACCATCCTGATAATACTGTACGCGAATAGTTAGACTACTGTTTTGTGTTTGAAGAAATTGCATTTCACAGTTGAATCTCCAAAGTGAGAGCTGCACAGCAAAGGAGTGTATCTGCTATTCTATTCTGTTAGTACAGTAATAAAGTCCAGTTAGATAATGAATTGTTCAATTTACTTTCATTCAAGATGAAGAATAGCAAAGTGAAACTGGGTTAGGAATATCATCACAATTCAATGACGCAAACGGTCATCATGTACAAGTTGAGCAAAGGGCCTAGTAAACTATTCTTGAATGTATTATTTAGCCATTACTGTATTGAAAGGAATACTGTACCATGGCAACAAACTATTCAGTCAGTATTTCTCTCGTCGATATTATACTAAGGTATGATTCTACACTTTCGCAATGCGAAATGACGTGAGGCACAAGCGTAAGCTATAGCAGTACAGTACGGTCCTACCTAACTCGCTTTCACTTTAATATCCAAATGGGTATAGTAACGTCTAAGAATGAATGTGCGGATATCGCTGTATGCAAAATGTGCTTTAGGCTACTTTCGGTTCGCACGACTGAAGCATTTACCTACAGTAACATGAATGAAGAGGGAGAGAAATGGCTAGAAACTGTGATTGTATGGGAGTGATAAGTTATCCAATTGTAAACTAGGAAGCTACTACAGGCCGTCAACACTTTGTTCAATCCTGTATAGCCTATAATGGAAGGTAAGAAACGGCGATGAATTGTCATTGGGCTACATTACAGCAGCAATGACAAATTAATGAACTACCCTCCATGAATGGTTTGACACTCGTCTGACAATAAGCTCTACAAGTACAGCAGCATTTCTTACTTGTGGAACACCTTCTTCCATTTGTTGAGCCAAACTCAGTAGAATACCGTCATACTTTTCTGTTTCTGCCATATCGGAATGATTAGTAAGTTTAGAATCCAGTTAATGGTGACGTGATGATGATGCAAAATTGCAAAGGGAGCTGTTTGCAACGTGCCTTCGCTTTACTGCAGACTCGACCCGCCGATGATACTGTCAACTTGTGAGTCTTTGACGTTCAGTACTGTACTGTACAGTACTGTACGTCGAATAGAGTACTGTACGTAAAGTGATGTTAAGTACTGTACAGTACAGTACGTACTGTACGTCGAGTAGAGTACTGTACAGTACAGTACAGTACTGTACAGTACGTAAAGTGACGTTAAGTACTGTACTGTAGAGTACAGTACAGTACAGTACAGTACGTAAAGTGACATTAAGTACTGTACTGTACAGTACTGTACAGTACGTAAAGTGACGTTAAGTACTGTACTGTACAGTACAGTATAGTAAAAAGTGACGTTAAGTACTGTACACTACAGTACGTAAAGTGACGTTAAGTACTGTACGTCGAGTAGAGTACAGTACGTAAAGTGATATTAAGTTGTGAGTCTTGGGCGTTCAGTACAGTACGACGAGTAGAGTAGAGTACAGTACGTAAAGTACTGTAATGTTAAGTACTGTACGTAAAGTGATATTAAGTACAGTACAGTACAGTAACAATAGCCTTGGTACACTATAGTACTGTATACAGTATGGAACGCACAGGAGCAAAGCGTGAGGCTGTCGTTTCATACTTTAACTGCCAAGGCAATGACGTAAAGCTGTCAGCAAACCCCCCCGAGTCCGGTACATTGCCGCCAAAGAGATTGGGAGCTGATATGAAGGGCTAGAGCGGATTATGACTTGCCAAGTTGAAAACTCTTCGCCATTTGATGTTCATTTTATCACCATGGAAGATGTAGTGGAAGAAAGCGGTGGCCCGTCTTTAGCCGATCTGGGGATTACTGCTGGAGCAAGCACACAAAAAACCGCTATAGGCAAAACTAAAGTTTATGATAAATTAACCTTGTGGGAGAAATTATTCCTCTTCTCATCGTTAGTTAGCTTTGCTACCGTGCTGGGTTTAACCATTCAACGTTTGACTGTCCTACAACCGTCAAGCCCTGATTTTACCTTTGCTCTTGTTCTACTTTTAAATATTGCTTTCTGCTTATATTACGCTTTTAATGGAGTTTTTCGTGAGCGTGAATTTGAATTATACGCATTTATTGCGGCTTCTGTCATTGTCCTCTTTTATGTCATTATCGAATTTATAATTCATCCCAAGCAACGCAGCGGATATAAAATTGCTCGTTTAGTAGTGATATGTGTTCTCGCTCCCATTGATATTGGACTATGTTGGAAATCCGCTCAAGAATTTGGTTGGTTGGAATTTAACATCGTTGGTGCTACTGAAGTATTACAAACAGCTTATCGAACAGTTTGCCGATTATCTGCTTTACTCAATTTTGACCTTCAGCTCCAATTTAGTTTACTCATTTTAATCGTTTCTAATTTTACTCAATTAAGTACATTGGAAAAAGTGGTTATCGGCCTTGGTGTTGCTATTGCAGTGATCATGTTTATCCTCGGCTATATAGCGGTACAAATCGAATCGGTTATTATGGTCATAATATTTATCATCTTGTCGGTTTGTGAGCCAGGATATATTGTCTACAAGTTCGCTAAAACCATTGTGTTCCTAACCTATCGTGTTGTCCCTAAGGAAGGGTCTGCGTTGATATTGGATATTTCCATTTTTGTAGTGGGGACTATCGCGTTGATTGTTCGCTTAGTCTTGATATTTGTGATGAATCAAGCTTACAGAAACTTTGGCAAGGGCTTAAAAGACAAATCATTTGGATGTTGTACGACAGATACTTCCTTAGCTCGAACAAAAAATCGCCATTAACCAAACATTGCACGCTAGCTCGATGGTACAACCACCGTAGCTTACCATAACAATTCGCTGTAATAATAAGTAATGACAAATCTCAGAGTTTGAAATATTCTACACTCAACATTGGAAGGGACTGAATAGATGTAATATTTTTTGATCTACCGTAGTATGGTAAACTGATTCAGTAGCTCAATAATTATAATGCAACCTTACGCTATCGTTCACAACAGTAGTCATTGAAAGGGTTATGCTAGATACAAAGTCCTAATATTCCTGTGTCAGAACATCAAAGGACAAAGATTATATATTATTATCAAATTTTAATTAAAGACGTAGATTAATAATTATAATCAACTTTTAACTTTACTTTTTTGATGTCATCATTGTAGTAGTCTTATTGTATCGATAAAGTTAAACAAATGGATAAATTATTGTTGACTTTTGTGTTAAAATACGATTTCTATCTGAGTTCTTTACCAGTTTCAAATGTACAGGTATTCTTCTTTATTTTGTTTATATCCCGAATAATACAGTCTAAATTGACTTGAATTGAACCATTTTTATATGAAGGTTAAAAATTGGCACTTAGATCTTTATAGATCATTACTAAAAAGTACTTTTGCTTTATAATCAGCTTGTGTAATACTGCAGCCTATGCGTTCATAATTGTTTTGTGTTATTATGCTACTGTAATCTACTTTTCTAATCCGAATTTTTGATAATTTTTTTTTCCATCTTACCTCATTGAATTTGTTGATAGCCCCATTTCTAACGTGGATGCGATAAATTAGTCGCTCAAATAGATAATGTCGACAATTATTACGTTATAATTGGATATGTAAAGTTTAGATGCGTAGACAATGTGTATCTTACCTAATCTTAGTTATAATAGTATGACTACTTAAATACATAGTACTTAGATCAAGTCTATCAATTTCACTAAGATCTGTCAACTGCAATGATACTATACTATGATTGCTATGATATAAAGTAATCTAATATTTTTCATTACGTATTGACAGCAATTGCATACTTTCAAAGTATTGCATATGTAAGTGTGTATTTTAACATTGTAGTACCTGAAAACATTTCAAAGTAAAAAGGATTGTACGCGTACATAATTATAGCCTGATTTCATGACTTAATGGCAATTGATATGTTCGTCGCTATAAACTCAATCTTATCCTTTGAATGTTTATGGAGCACCAATATCTCAAACGAACTTTTATTGCTAAGCTCTCTGCCTCATGATGTGCTTGTAAGTTCTATTCCGTTCTAATGGTGACAGTACCGATATTTCAACTTCCAAATTAGTTTAGCATGCATTCATGTCACTAATTATTTGGAAATTGCAATAAAACAATATAGCGAATGAAAGAGTATGTACAGTTACCATAGTGCTATCTCGCCATAGAGAAGTTAGCGATATTTAGTGTCCTAGCTTTATTTAGATTACGAAATATATAATACTTTACACATCTCGTGCTTTCATTATGACTAATTTACATTAGATTGTACGTATATTATGAGTCTATGACTTGATGATTCTGTTAATGGGCACGTTGTAATCTAACTGTCTTGTGGTAATCATCGGAAATCGATGTCGGCAAATATTGTCTTATTAATTAATTAGGCATTCAGATATAAAGTTACAGCCTAATTTTAAGCTCTATTGATACTAATTATAATCCTAGCTGTTGTAGAAAGGCACACAAGCCCGGCATTTGCATAATAAATTAGTTTTCAAGTTTAGCGTTAAAGGTAAACTTAAAGGCATACCAATTACTAAGAATCCTTTATATGGGATTAGGGATAAGTATTCTCAAGTATTTCTTGGACGGATTTTATTATCCTAACGCGTGGCTCAGGGACTAGGATGGTAGATTTAGGTTTTTCGATATCTCACCGCAGAGATGTCTTGTGACAATCGTACAGTAATAGTATACACAAGAATAAATTAGATGATATGGTGCGTTTACTTTTATTACCTGTAAATTAGAATTAAATAGTATTTTCAAAAACAAAATGGGTACATGATCTCGTTTTAAGATCTACGTTTATCAGAGGCTCGCTATTAATAATTTCACAAATGCAAATATACAGTATGCTTCCTATTTAATTTATGGACAGTTTTAAGTGGGCAGGTATAGGGAGGCCACCTAACCCATTACAAATTGATGAATGTACCGTAATGCTGT
Organism: Trichoplax adhaerens; assembly: GCF_000150275.1. NCBI lineage: Eukaryota > Metazoa > Placozoa > Uniplacotomia > Trichoplacea > Trichoplacidae > Trichoplax > Trichoplax adhaerens. The sequence goes on from NW_002060947.1 coordinate 7,099,140, forward strand.
AGTATTTAACATACTATCTTTACATTGAGGCCAGGTCACAGGAATAAAATGAAAGATTTCAGATAGATACCGCTTTTTGTAACACATGATTTAAATTGCAATTCCTTTCAATAAATGAAAGATTGATCCATCTTGACCAAGGCAATCATGCCCTATTTTTGCTTTCGACGTAGATTATTATATTGAAGCTAATAACTAAAAAGAAAAGAGATGCTACTTTGGAGATTGCTTTGTTATCTCAATTCTTAAGTCATTGATATCAGTTTTTCTGATTTACTGAGTGAAGTTGATCTACAAAAAAGAAGCGTAGAGTTGTTACAGCATATCGTTTAGTATAAATATAATAATAATATTATCGTACTATAACAAATTAACATGAAATACTCTCTTGTTACCCAGGAATGATTAGGACTTACCCGTTAACCATTCAACGCCTTCATGTAATCCTTCTCCAGTTAGAGCATTGCTGGCACTACATAGAAAATATCATGTATACACATTAAACTCAACGATACCGGTTATTTAAATCCACAACAAGCTGTAAGATAATCACTTACCATATATGCCAAGGTTTATTAGCAATTTCTTTTAGTCCCATTAATTCTGTGCACTATAAGTTAATTATAATAATAAGGTAAAAATTTCTTCTAAGTGCTACTTTAGAATTTACAGTATTAGAAGAATCTTTTGCTGTAAAAGATAATAGAGCCGAAATAATAATATAACCTACCGTAACAGATGATATAGCATCCTTTAAGTCCATTTTATTAGCAAACACTAAAAGTGGAATTTGTTTATGTCTAATCTCTGTTAGTGAAAATTAAATGAACCGAAATTAGTTTTACACTCTCTAGTTAAATCTTGGTAACTGTAATTGGAAATAACTAAAACAATCTTACAGAAACAAAAATATTATTAAAGTATATATTTACCTGGATGTTTTAACATAGAGTCTAGTTCATCTTTAGCTACAACCATCCTCAATTTATCGCTACTATCTAAGACGAAAATAAGGGCTTGTGCTTCTCTATTTGATGTAAAAGAAACATACCAACATTGTCCTTAAGTTTTACCATACGTTTTCATTTAGACTATTTTAGCTAGTAATTAAACTATTCCATTTTACTATATGATAGATTTGGATAAATCTAGCGAGATAATTGTTAATGTTACTCTGTTCATTATAATATAAGCTTATATCAAATCTACCCTAAGAATAACAGTCTTTTAAACTAAGACTGACACTTCAGGAATAGCTATTTCACAAATGGACTATTATAGATTTACTTATAATAATGTTCCCATAGATTTCTATATCTTCCTTGACCAGACATGTCGAAGACAGTAAATGATAAACTAAAATTTAAGAAAATGTTTTAAACCGATAAGATCAGAAATCGCGTGTAACATCAACTGATTGTATCTATGTTAAGTATTAAAGGCCGCTTACTTTCTTGACGCAAACTTTTCAACGCTAAACCCAATCGTTGGAACTATATCCAGCTGCTGCGTCTGGATAAAATCAACATAACAATTCCGTAACATTTATTACGTCTTTAAAATCATGTTAAAAGTTAGAGTATCATTAGTAGGCACATTACTAATACCATGCGACAATAAGTATATCACTTAGATTAATGGATAGCTATTTGATATCAGTATTTACTTTCGCCTTTGGATTTTTAGATTCGGGTTGATATTTTGAAATTATCAAAAGATTGATTTAATTTAAATAGGTATATTGAGATGGCAATCCGCTTGGATTACTTAGTTGTGAATTTGTGTATTACTGAATTGATAAAACATATATAGAATGTATCACAATCTCGAATCAATCATTGCTTGGTCTGTTTTGCGTAGTGTCACGAAAGGATATTAGGGAACGATTTAGGGCAATACATTTCAAGGTTAGTGGTACTAGTCCCAAGCCTTAATTCATGTACTAGGATAAATATTGATAATTACTTATTATAACTCTTCTTATTAAGGCCTGTTCAATCAATCTCAAGTAAATATTCCAAAGAGCGACACTTTCAATAAGACGCTTAAAATAAATTTTGATAGCGATTACATAGTGAATAATATCAATTACTATGCTGTATCGATATACAATACCTTTTCGGGTTTTAAACGATTAATTATGGTTGATTTGCCGCTGTTATCGAGCCCAATACATAAGATATTACATTCCTTCTTCTTTGAGCGAAACCAACCTGAAAATCTGTCAAATAATCCCATTTTCTTGTAATTTTATGCCTCAGATTAAATGTATTAGTAATGATGCGTATGGCGATAGCAAACTCAAGTTGACAAATGTGGTAGTAAGCGTTTTCATACAATTTGTTGACTAAAGTGAACAAATGAGACTATCCAGGTAAGCTAGAAAGAAGATCAGCAGATTTGACTTTGCCGTTACTTAGATACCGATCTACGCACGCGTACTGGGTGACAGCTCTTCAGTCTAGCTTTTCTACCTTTCGTCTATTGTTTCTGCTATCGAGTTATAGATGATTCAAGCTCTACTGAATGCCTATACTCTAGATACTGTATGGGTATTATCATAGCTTATTGTACCAAAGTACCCGGTTACTCTATTATCCTCGTCTGTATGACGTCATCACGTTAGCACGATCTATAGTACGGTCAGCCCATTGGATTCTGTTTCAAATAGATGTCATAATTTGAGATACAGTTACAGTGTACCATACAGCTTTGCGCGACATCTATTTTGCACATATTTTTTATACTACAGTAAAGCGTACGGTTCGGTATAGACCAGGTACGATTCAGCATTTTGATATCGTGATGTCGTCTTGCAGCTACACTACAGGCGTACGTATAGTCTACAAACTACTGTCTGAGGTAGTATACTGAATCCTGCACGCACTTACCCCAAGCATCCCCTATGGGACTAGTCGTCAACAAGAAAGGCAAAAGTAAATAGGCCAATGCAAGCTGATTGCGATGGGAATTCCTCGATATTTTTAAGCTTTCTGTTGGTCTGATTGTAATCCAGTAGTAATCGAATCCACTCATGAAGCAAGCAGTAACAATTTTTTATGTTATTATAACGATTGCTGTGATTTCGCTGACACTATGGCAGAATTATCTCAGTCACAATCACCGCAGCACGTTCAAATCTTGCCCCTGTTCGAAAATGTCTCTATGCCAACCTCTTCAACTTGGCCATCGGAAAGAAGTCATCGGATTTACTGTCGATCATGGGATATGGCCTAAATATGATTGGAGTAAATTAACAACTTTAGTCCTATTTCAAAAAACTATCGACCTCAAGTTAGTGTGCCATGCTCATTCTAAAAATGTACGGGTTGTCCTGGTTGCAGACTACCCTGTTAAAAATCTTACCAATCAACATCAACGTTCGGATTATGTTAAAAGCAATGTAGCCAAGGTAATGGATTTAGACATAAATGGCAAGGAAAGAATGGACAGGATAGCAAATCATAATACGATATTTTAAGTAATTATATTCTACTCTGGTACTGTGTATAGTTATCAGAATGAAATAGGATTGATACATAGGGTGTTCGTAGATTACGTTTCTTCTAAAAGCTAATGAAATGGATTCTGGTACGAAAAGTACATGTATTACGTACAGCTAGTAGTTTTCTTATTTGTATTTTATGAATTAAGGTTATAATTATGATTTCATACTATGGTAGTACACTCGGTTATGAAATAGTTCGTAGCATTCTTAGTTCTATTAATTAAAAGAATTAGGAAGATGTAAATCATTGTTTTGATGGTGATATTGGATTCAATTCTCAAACCGTTAATTTATAGGCTTAAACAAACTCGAGTTATAACTATAGTTTGATACTGTGGCAATAAACTCGATTGTTCTTAAACAGTTAACTCGTAGAATTAACTAAACTAGAGTTGTAATTTAGTTTGATACTGTGGTAATAGATTCAATTCAATTCTTGCACAGGTAACTCTTAGGGTTCAATAAGCTAGTGCTATACTAGTGTAATGCTGTGGTAGAGATTCACTCTTGAACAGTCAGTATCTGTCTTAGCTATCTTAACCGAATCGGAGTTTGTAGTATACTAGCAGATTCAGTTTTTGACTGATTCAAATTTAAACTGCGATTTTTTAGGCGAAAAAATATTACTTAGATGGTATCAATATTGATATTGAACAACCAATACTGAAGAACTCTGCGGAAAGCAAAGGTTTAATAGCTCTTGTAAAGGAGATGACGGATTCGTTTCATTCACAGATACCTGGCTCTCAGGTAAGACATTGCATTGCCCTTAATTATTAGTGGCATGTGACTTTTAAGCATGATTCCATAGACTCGATGGAAATAATTAAGTTCAATGACTGATCTCATTAATTAGATGCTTTACGAGTATTACTGCTTATACCGTTATAGGTCTCTATTGATGTTGCTTGGTCTCCGAAATGTATCGATAAACGTTGCTATGATTACGCAAGCATAGCAAAAGTGTCTGACTTTATGGTTGTAATGTCTTATGATGAGCGTAGTCAAGTTTATGGTAGCTGTGTCGCTAGTGCTAATTCACCCTTTAATCAAACTTTTACGGGTATGTATTAAATGCTGTAAGAATCAATTCGTTCCTCTATAACAAAGTAAACTGCTTAATCATGATAGACCTACAGTATTATCATTCTGACAAGATCAGCTAATGTAGAGTAATGTTTGACGCTTACTTTTTAGGTGTACAACAGTACTTAGATCTTGGGATAACCGCAGACAAGTTAGTTTTAGGCCAGCCATGGTATGGTTATGATTATATTTGCCTAAATGTAACGGCCGATAACATTTGCCAAATTAAAAAAGTACCGTTTCGAGGAGCCCCTTGCAGCGATGCAGCTGGATTACAGCATGGCTATTCGAAAATTCAAATGCTTCTATCTCACAATGCAACAACGGATAGAATTTGGAACGGTACTCTTCGTGCACCGTTCTTTAATTATAAATCAGCTAAGGATCATAAAATACATCAAATTTGGTACGATGATCCTGAAAGCTTAAAGTTAAAGTATGAAACTGCAAAACATACTTTTAAGATGCGCGGCTTAGCATTTTGGACCGTCGATTCTTTAGATTACGGCAACTCTCCCAGTGCTAAGAATCAAACTAAAGAAATGTGGAACGCAATTACTGTTTAAAGGAACTATAGTTTAATTGAAACCTTTGCTAACAATCAATCTACCCGTAAATAAAATTATTGTATAAACAAAGTCATTTAATATTATATTATGAACTTACACTATAACGAGGTTACTCCTGTATCGGATTATTCTTTACGTAATTTGAGTAAGTAAACTAGCTATCTTTCTAAAGGGTTTATAGCTACTGCATATTTAATCATTAACTTTTAAAAAGAATGAATTATTTTTGGATTTGAAGAGTACTTTAAATAAAATTACAAAAATTTTAATGCGATTCAGCATTAATATCTTTTTGTAATGTTGTAACAGATAACTCTCAATTGTTATTTTAACTAATATGTATAGAGAGAAGTGTATATTTACCAGACAATATCCAATAATAAATTGATAACAAATAACGGAAGCAATTGTTTATGTACTGAAGCTTATTTTACGGTTTACAACGAAGCGATTGACATTAACCATCATACCCAGCTCTACGAAGAAATTTGTAAAGCTAGGATGACTCCTTAACCTTGATAAAGCATTAACATAGCGTACATTACAGAAGAAATATATTTTGTATTACAACGTAATTACTTTTTGAATCTATCTCTTGACACATTTTCGCTAACAAGGTTTACCAACATTGATGTTCATACTGTATTAACTCACCCTTTTATATTGTTCACTTTTGAATTGAGATACTTGTAATTGGCGAATTTCCAATAAAAATATGTGCCAATGGTCGATAGACAAGTACCTTATTTCAATAATATATATTTCACACTGGACACTAGCTCTCCAGCATACCGGCTATGTTTATTTTCCATGTAGTTACCAGTTATTTCTTAATACCAATCCATCTGTTAAAATTTGCTATCCATTACTATTAAGAACCGCAACTTTTCAATCAATATCGTACTCTACGAGATAGAAGTTCCCATTAATTTGCTAATTATAAAGTCCAACAGCTTTTATGGTGAAGAAGTAGTTAAGATCTTTGTCATTGATTTCTGATAGTATTTATTATATAGTTTCCGTATGTATTGCTAATAGTTGCAGAGATTGTAAAAATTTAATTTAATCTATCCATAGTATCAAAGAAACCGGCATTTACCACCGATGAAAATCAATGGAACTATTTTGTTAGCCGAAGAGTAAATTGTTATTATAAACTATTATTTTTTGCTCATTTGAAGGTTACATTCGTATTACTCGTATATCCTCCAATAAATTATACAACAGCTTCAATTTATATAGGGCAACAAGGTACGGCAATTCCTTGGCAAAGTATAAAATTTCTTGCTTATTCTTTTGCTTAAGAAATCGATAATGCTTTGAACAATATCTAAACATAAAAAATAATAAACGGCAAGTAGTAGATTAAGATGGCCGAGATATTTATGTAATCAGCCTTCTAAAGTAGCAAACTTTAATTCAAGGGCATCACCAAGAAGTTATGGCCTATAGTCAAAAGTATATCGGTAGTTTATTATGCAATATCCAATCTTATTGCATAGAATTACTACTGATGTTATGTGAACAACAACTAAGTCTGGATTTGTAGTATAATTTAAAAACACATTTTATCGATTTATTTTTTATTGCAAGTTTTAAAATTTGTCCATATAGTGAAAATTACACACGTATATACCGATATACGAGTATAGTAAACGCTAGGAATGCACTATCATCGTCATCTTTTTGTAATTTATATTTGAGCCACTCACTTTGTGAAGTCTGTTATACTGTATGCTCTTACAACTATCGATATTAAAGAGATTTTTTCTCTTTGTCATTCAAACGGATGCTAAAAATAAGAAAGTAAAAATAAGCATTCAATATGCCAATTCGATATTACTATCATGAGAATACGAAAGAGTAAGTAAAAACGAAAGGTAAATTAATCCAAATTAATTAACATTGTGATTTATGCACATTAGAGTATGCATGGAGAAAATTTTTTTGAATAGAATATTGCTATTACCAAGATACAACAATGATATTTATGGTCTTGATATAGCCTGATGATGGTCAAAGAAAGTAGTTGAAACTATGTAACGTGATTTTAAGAATTACACATAAATTAGAAGAAGTTAACATTTCGAGTGTTCCTTAAAAAGTGATTGCCTTATGATCCCCTAATTAGAACCTCATATAAATAAGAATCAGTTGCCGTACATTCAGCAATTTCAAAATGAAATTTGTTACGGTTTGATCATTGTTCTATAAGGATTAATATATGATCTTTTATATTTAATATTGAGCATTGAAATAAGGAACGAAAATTAAATCATTTCAAGCTGTTATTAAGCTAGAAAACATTAAGGTTTCGAGTTTTTGAGTACTGTATCAATGCATTTCCACATTGCTGCCGATTCTTTGGGGTACTGGACATAATTAGGAAAATCGGTGCTCCACATTCCAATTCCTCTTATACCAGATTTAATGGCATAACTATATTTAATACTTAAGCTCTTTGGATTATCATACCAAACTTGATGTATTGCACCCTTTGCATCCTTATAATTAAAATATGGTGATTGCGAGCTATTGGACCATTTAGATCCAGAGGTTTTATTGCTGTTAAGATATTTTTCAATTTCTCCATATTCAATAGAACTCTTACTTGAGTCATCATTGCCTTGTATATTCCATTTTACATTTCTTCTAGTAATCAAACCATGCTTCATTTTCTTAAATAATTTTGCCACATTTTTTAAAAATAGTTTCTCTGAAAAGTTAACGCAAATATCATCGATCAAAATGCCAAGACATCGATAGTTATAGCCATACCACGGTTGTGCAGTGACAATTTTAGACATTTGTGCTCCTGCTTTTTTATAAGCGTGAATACCTGCCAAAATGATGGAAAATGTGATTTCTGTTAGAATCGACATTTTAGCTATTCATTGTCAACACACATGTCAAGCTTAATAATTTTTTATTTACTTCTAAATACAGGATGCACTTACTGTAAACAGTGTTTCGAAATGGAGAATTTGCGCTGGCGATAAGTGACCCTTCTTCATCATAATTCATAGTAATAACGAAATCGACAATTTTCGATATAGCTACATTTTTGTAGCAATGGCCAATAGTACATTGGGGCCAATAAGATGCATCAAATGTTACCTATAAGCGATTAGAAGGAGTTTATACGTATTGCCATTCTCATTTAAACTCTATCAATACATAATATAGTATGTCAATATTTTTATAGGCTAGGGATTAAGTTATCGTTTCATCATAAAATTTGATTATTTATCCTAGCTCCATTAAATGGTTATAGGCTGGAAAAAGCAAGACTGTATAAAGTTGGCTAAACCGTCACATCCCTAATAACTTCTACTGCTTTTCATTTTATTGAAGTAGGCTAACATGATTATTCATATCTTTTGTATTGATAATTAATAGATACTTACCAGAGATCCAGGAAATGCAGAATGTATAGCAGTTGTAGTTTGATTAACAAACTTGATTAAATCATTCGCTTCAGGCGAGATAATTGGAATCGACTGTTCAATATCGAAATTAATCCCATCTAAGAATTTGGTTTTAATCTATTGTCAAAATGATAAAAAGACATAATGTATATTCAAAGGATTGATAGAAACAAGCACGGTAGTAGAGTTAAGTTCTAGTTTGCTTTAGACATCTTTACCCTCCAATACCCTAGATAAACTAGGCGAAAGTACTTATAAGCATCTATAATTCAATGTTTAGAATCCATCGGAATAATGATAGACTATGTATCTAATAGTCTTAGAGGAGAGCAAGAATCAAACATTTTACATAATACGATTAGCAAGATATTATTTTAATCTTCCTGAATATTGATGAATTAGGCGATAAATTATAAATAGCCCTGTTTTCTTCGCAATATGGCCTACTAGTAACTCATCAAAATCGTGTCAATAAAGTACATTTAATGCCAAGAACGTGCGGCTGCATGCTGAGATTGAGATTTAATTATCTTCAACTATACGTGACATTAAATGAAATTCATTTCTTCTTTTAACAATCAAAGATTGATGCAAACTAAAATGAACAATTCTTTTGGGGTCTATCAGTAACTTAAAACTGTTCTCAATTGATATTCTGAATGTTTTAGATAGCCAAATACATGATTAAAGCTGAAGCCTATTATTATTCCTACTAGAAAAAGTAAATTGTGTTTTCTTTCTGTATGCTAACTGAAAGAAATATATGTTTTATGGACAGTCATTTCATCAATATCACTTTAAGCTATTTTTTTTTATCTAGAATAAGTATTTTACTACTTTTATTACTACTGCCATCATAGTATTTTTAGATGCCGCAACCGTAATGATATCCTATCAGTCCGTATCATATCATCATTCGATAGTAAAATTCGATAAAAAGCTTGATTTACCATTTTTACTTTATCTTTAATCCATTGATCAATATGTGTTTTATTAGTCAACTGTTGGACAGGAAAAGAAGCTTTAGGAACGAGACGAACGTGATGAGAGTGAGCATAACATAATAAATTAGGATCGATATTAGGCAATTGTTCTTCAAAGAGAGCAATGGTGGTGAGATGAGTCCAATCGTAATATTTCCAAAGCCCGCGATAGACTGAGAATGCTACCACTTCACTTCGAGGACCTATTTGCACTGGCTTACAAAGTGATGGCGTGTGGCAAGGACATTGATCGATTCCATGAATTTGTATTAACCAGTTTAGAAAACAAGCTATCAGAAAAGTAGTAGACTGATATGCCATTTTCTCTCGTAGTGTTATATTATTGTTGTCTGCTTGTACTGGATACTTGCTAATAAATCATAAATTTGAATAAATCCTGGCAATTACAATTGCAAGATCGGGTTTTTCAGCGTTATCAACACAATCTAATGCAGATTTCCTATTGAATTCTGTTAGCCTTGAACATAAATCATCCTAGTTATTACATCGATGATTGATAGGTGGGATTTCTTCTCTATGCAACTAACCTATTACTTTAATGGACGGTCTGATGATGTATTTTATTGGCTGAATATCCAGTTACGATCTAAATTTACTCAGTTACAGTATTGTAGTAAGGGAAATGAAAGCTTCTCCACCGTTAAAACTATAATAGAATTAACACAGAGTGGAGTACAAAATCATGATTGTATTAATATTACTAAATCCAATCCTAGCTTACGTCAATGCTCAACTCAATTACTCAGTAAACATTCACTATCCGCGGTTGGTCACCAAGCACACTATGGCCACCGATACAAGACTGTCTACAGTTAAAAAAGTATCTACAAAGATCGATACTATACCCTTCTTCTATTTAGGAAAGTTTATAATTAATGGATATTTACTACCCATACACGCGATGGCAACCGATACGAGACTACTATTCAATACTATCTGCCAAGGTTGATAGTGCAGTCTCAGTTCTAGCAATGTTTGTTTATTCATAAACTGTATACAAGAAAGCGGCCGATATAAGGCTACAGTCGAAAAGTACAAAATCAAGCAGGACAGTGTCTATGTATGCTTAATTTCATGGCCTTGGATTTAAGAATGTTTATTTAGTTATTTGTTGATATTCATTGGCCGTATATAGGAAAGTAACCCGATGTATGGCTGCAAAAATAGTTTGAAAGAGTATCTGCGAAAGCTGATAGTCTATAGGCTCTAGCCTTGGAGCTGGATCTAGCAATGCTTTTTCAGTAGTTAACATTAATCTCCTATACCAGGCTATATACGTATATGCAGGATTGCTGTGCATGATAGTTATCGCTACAATGGAAGAATGCTTCTTCATGGGCTGATTTTTACTATCAACAAATATAGAAATAGCAGCCAATGCAAATCCGAAAATGCTGTATGGCGGCCAGCTTGTATAATCTGTACTAAGTCACAATACCTGAGAAGGTCTGTTAATAAGGCCTTAATTTAAGAATGATGAATAATATTAAACTAGAGTTATGGGTGGCAGAATGGGATTAGATGATAAAAATTGTCCAATTATTAATGTACTAGATAGCAACCGGAGCAAGATTGCTGTAGGATCGAATTGGCTTACGTCTGTTATTGTTTTGTTCTCAGTCAAAAAATATCTACAAAGGTTGATACTACCATCTAGAAATATTTATTCATGAGCTGATGTAAATTATACCTATACATTATATTCTACGTAAGATATTAAGTGATAAAAGGCTGTAGTCAAAAAGTAGCTACAAAATTGGATACTACAGTCTTGCGTCTCCATTTTTTGATTAATTCATATCGATTGCCACCAATAATGTAAATCGCTATAGTTCAACAGTATAGATAAATACGTCAACGACTAAGAGTGGGAAGACAACAAATCCTACAGACTCCCGCCGAGCAATATCATTCATGTTCAATTGATGCTATGGCGCAATATTGGGCAATATATCTAACCCAATATAGCCTAATTTTGTTTGTACCATAGTGAATTAATAATTTAATTAGCTCATGGGCATCGTCATTGATTCTGATTATACTGTACGTATATGCACAAAAACTTGTAGATTTGTGGTATCCATTCAACGCAGTGTTTCAATATCCATGTCTAAAAATTCATCTAGAATACAGTACAGTGAGAGACGACGATCAACCCTGTAATGCAAAGTGGATTTCTAAGCACAATACGAAGGGAATCCTGCTAAACTCTAACAGAAACAGGGACATTAGTCCTGATCTCTCTCTATTCGACCTCCATCTTACCCTAAACAAGCCTTTGGGTCATTTGTTGACCAACGTGGGCAAGGTTTGGGCGTGGTTGCCATAGTTACTCGATGATGACGTCATACGATCTTCACCACGGACTTCAGGGACGTCACGTTACCGTCATGTTATCGTTGTTTATTGATGCTAGTTGTATCCATCGATGGACTAGAGCAAGGAAAACATCGATCATCGCGGTTCTATTCTCATCAACTTTCATCATTTTCGTCTAATTCCGCTGAAATTTGGTCAGAGTAACGTCAGATTGACTGGCTAACCAAACGGATTGTAGTTTATAACCGTTGGAATCCAGTTGAAGACATTCTTCTCCAGCAAGAAGAGGGATAACACAGCGTTTTAGATTGAGTGCAGCCATTTGCCAGCTACATAAACACATTCATTAACGACGATCATCATCGACTTGAAAGAGCAACGATCATGATTAAAATTATAGTACTAGTCTTGATCAGTGGTTTGACTTTAGTTACGGGTTTACAATCTACCAAGGCTTGTCCTTGCCAACCTGAATCCTTGTGTCGACCCGTTAATGTCGGTAACAGACCAGAAGTGATTGGATTTACGGTCTATCAAAATGCTTGGCTACATTACAACTGGACTTATCTAACCACATTAGTATTGGATGAAGTGCAATTAAAGAATGTCGATCCACATTTGTTATGCTATGCTCATGCTAGAAATGTCCGATTATTAGCTCTGGTTCAATTCCCAGAAGCTGCCATTGAAAATGAAACACTACAACAATCTTGGACTGTGGAAACCATACAAATGGTGAGATGAAGTTATTTTTATTATGCTAGGCGTTATTACAATTGTAAAATTAATTCTAGATCAGAAGTGACGATTAAAGTAACGCTATACAAGAATAGAAACTTGTAGAGAAATCAAACCGCAATCGTTCTATTCTTGCTAGTTTTACATCCCCCATATTTGGAAACGTAAATAGAGCATGACTAGAAGTTTAGCTGTGACTATTGACAATCCGTGTATATGAGAATAGACAAATCGCATTTCTGCGCGATTTTGATTTCCTACAGAGTTTTTTCAACAACAGTTGAGCTCGTTAATCTAATTTGATGAACCTTTAAAGTTAGTTGTTGACGATCACACATCAGCTGTTACTTCTGTATGGATTGATATAAAATTTCTAGCCAGGTAATTTAAAATGAAGTCACTTCAGACTGTCATTTAGACTTAAAAGCTAACGAAATTCTTGCTGTGCAGTATGTGTATACTTTCGGAAAACGTTGGAGTTACTATAAACATGGCTGTAATACCATCAACATTCAATATTCGTTGTTAACCACCGTATCATGACACATATTTAAATAAAATTCGTAGCAAACTAATCTGAGAATAAGATCATTTCAGATTATGATTTAATCTTACAAGGTAACAAAATCTCGCTGTACTGGATGTGTGCTTTTGTGAAACGTGAAAGTCATTACAGCTATCCAAATAAGTACTATACAATCCATGAATTATTGTTGGCAAGAATTTAACATGACTTATCGTTTAAAAGATACCATAAAAATAGCACTATTTGAGCTCGGTTATTGCTTTCGCTAATTTAATTACTACGACTATTATATAATTGAAGATTATAAAAATTATTGTAGATCAATAATTGAAATAGTAGAGTAACCATAGAGTTAACATTGCGTTTTAAAAATCTGCCATTTGGATATTAATAGGTTGCGGATAAACATTTAGATGGAATCAACATCGATACAGAAAAGTACTATCCAATCAATTCCTTAAAGGCAAAGAAACATGTCGACTTTATCAATCGAACCACAATTGCATTTCATGCCATCTTCCCTGGATCACTGGTAATCAAACTCTCTCTTAAATTATTTACATTCAATGATGTCTTTTAGTCGAGTTACTGATTGTACAGCTTATGCCATGTTCGAAATTGGTTTGGTCAACCTTTATAAATTATTCTTGTATCTGCCCTAACCTAGGTAACATACGATGCAGGCTATATCGACAATTGCGAACAAAACTCATGTTCTGACAGCATTACGATAGCATCAGTCGTCGATTTTATCATGACCATGAATTACGACGAAAATGGTCGAAAATATGCATACTCCAATTCTCCGTATTATAATACTGTTAAAGGTAATTCGTCTCTTGAACTTTCTTGATAGATTTATGTGTATATGCATACTTAGTCTTAAAAATGAATAGTTCTTAATCTAATTTAGTATACGTATATGTGTTATACTCGTATGATCACTGCTTTTAGTGGTTAAAAAATTAGTTATGTAAATAGCTTATTCTAATCTCAGAAATACACTGCAATATTTTAGTATTGTAGTACGTCCATCTAATAAGCGACGTACGGCTATCCTTTAAATCATGTTTGACTATCAAATACATGTGATCTACAGAACAGTACTTCACTCCTGGATATAGCTCACTAAAACTAAAAGTATATACAGTATATACTTTTACACATTCATGCTGTATGATTACATTAATGCAACCGTGAATAATCGTTCTTATCATTCTTACTTACATTTTAAATCAGGTATTAAATCTTATTTAAATGCTGGCATAAATCCTCAAAAATTGGTCGTAATCCAACCTTGGTATGGTTATGACTACAAGTGTATAATTCCCCCTGGAGCAGATTACTGTATCATTAAGGAAGACTCCGCACTTGCATCGACCAATAATGCTACTAAACCAAAGAGGAGAATATCAAAATTTCCTTTCATTATACCTAGTGATGATTGGAAAGTAGACCCAAATCAAGCGTCCATTACCTACGGAGCTATTTGCAACCGTCTCCGTAACCATAACAACACTCGAAAGTGGAACCCTGTTACAAAGACTCCATATTTCAATTACAAGCGAAATACTGGAGAAATTCATCAAGTGTGCTATGATGATGCCGAGAGTATGCGGCTAAAGAGCGATTATATATTTAGTATGAAAATACGCGGTATAGGGGTTTGGACCGTTGACTTTACGGACTATACCAATTTTCCAAAAGAGTCTGCCGCTTTATGGCAAAGCTTGACATTTGGGTTGGAAAAAATGCCCTAGAGGATGAATTTCTAATCTACAGTGCAAAATGAATTATTCGTATATTTGTATATAGTAGCGACGCAATAATCTCATATCATAATACGATGATGGTTTCAGTTTTGAATAACCCTAATGCTGCAAGATGCCCTTATTAAACACAACAGTAAATTATGAAGTAATTTGTAATGAGTTTTCGTTTAAATTTATCCGTTATTTTAACTCGTACTCCACTTTTCGATTCCAATTTGTGGAAAGCAGTTTAACTTACTCCAACAAATTAATTTTCGGATCTTTAGTAAACTTGATTTTTTGCTATAGTTATACGAAACAAATGGGTTAATATGAGATACCGTTTTAATATTATCATTTGTTACGCAAGGTCATTTTATTTGATTTCTTCACAAATAAGACGAACCATTCTTAGCATCCTTTAATCAAGTTTAATTAATACTACATGCAAGTAATACATTACTGTGAAATATCCTTTATTATTACTATTATGTAAGCGATATCACATTACTTGATTTCTTCACAATAACACCAACATATTTTTGAATTCGAGTAATCATGTTTTATTCAATACTACGGGTTTACGAAAGCAAATGTATTTACTATGAAATTTCCTTTAGTGCTGTATTATCATTATTTAATTTCTTCACAACAACGCAATCCGCTTTTGAAATCGGTTGATCATGTTTTATTTATAATCGTGATCGAATTTGTGCACGAAAATGTGTTTACAAATGTATAGAACGCTATGAGTAGCGCAAATACTCATATACATTGATGATGCGATACGAAATTTACTCCAAATGACGGAAAACCATACAAAATTAATTTTACAATGTATTTTCCTGTCTTTAAAAACGTTGAGTACTATACGCATTAATTATACTATTAACGTAGAATCAGCATTCATCTACGGTTACAGTAATGAATTGCCTTCCATTTGTTATCGACATTACTCAACTGTTTCTTATCAAAACAGTCTTATATAGTTCATATATATATACGACGTATATACACATTTATGTATTTTTTAAATATTACAATTTTTTACGGCGATATAATCAAGCTTGCAATTAAAACTTAATAAAGGATAAAAAATATTTGTCAGCAGTGTTGTTTTAGTTACTAATATCATACTTTGCACTTATTATATGAGTTTTAAAGCCAACGGTAAGTATGCGGTCGATTCCGCTTTAACTAAACTCAGATTAATGTAATCTCACTAAAAAAGTCAGGGATTCATACTGACGATAGTAATTTACACTTACGTTCACGTGTATAAAATTACTATTTAACCCCGCCACACACCCAGCATATTCATTTCGATTATTAAATCATTGATAAAAGTGATTTGATATTATGTACAAGGTGAATGCAATAAATGAAAAGTTTAAAATATGACATTACCACTTTTCATGTTAAACAAGCCAATTTTACATTTAAGTTGATGCAAAATTTCGTAATTGTTAATATCAAGAGCTGTGCAGCTGTGAACGCTAATACTGTATAATACACAACAAAGAAATTTTAACTGATCGATTAGCTGCATAGTTTTTATACGTAGAAATTCAGATATATAAACGATAGCACAATTATGAAGTTATTATCACAAAGTGATCTCACGCGTTCCGACATTTATATTCCCAAGTTTTGATAAATACTGTAAGTCTTTGACATTAAGAAGGAATCTAACAGTGAATCAGAATCTAGTATTAGATTCAATACATAGAGTATCATGTTGCAACAGAATCACTCAGTCACACCACTACGTAAATCATCCACTTTGTTATCAGGAGCACCACTAATGATAACAGCAGTTTCACTTTCATTGATACCATCAGTACGTGCATTAGCTGAATCGCTACCAGTATTTTCAAGTAATCTGCTAGTTTCTGCTTCATTAAGTTCAGTCTCTTCAGCTAAGAGATTAACTTCCATTGGGTTTCGGCTCCGTTTAGCTCTGCCCAAAAGATTAAATTTGCCAACGCCTTTCATATGTTCAACGACATCCTGGTGAACATCGGAAACATCCCACATACTCATGAAGGATGTATATAACGAAGTATGAGGTGCCGCTCCGTCGATATAAGGTTTATGAGAAAAGACAAAGTAGTGTAATAGGGCAACTATAAACATTTCGATACATATAAGGAAGTTCTAAAAACAAATGGTCAATAGAATATTGTGATGATTTCATTCGAGAATAACATTGAATCATTCGATTAGCAACCTTCTATCTTAAATTGAGCCATAAGGTCTTATTAGAGCCCGTATATCTTACCTGTAAACCTTTGGCAACTAGCTCAGGGTCGTAAAAATTCCACTGCTTATTAGCCCTAATAACTCCGGTCTGCAAACAAAAATTGTTACGCGAGTGTTAATACTGGCGATGAAAAATACTCTTAAATATTTCGATCTAGAAGGTTCTTACGTCAACCAGTACTGAAATGAAGCAGTCTTGCCTAGACAAGGTAACAAAGTTATGTTTTGAAATTAAAAATAGCAATTTTGTAACTTCAGCCTGTAACACAGCACAGTTAACAGTTCCTGCTATTCTCATAACTAGAAACCGTGGCCAACTTACCAGAATGAAAAGAAAATTATAAATTTGATTGCAGCAAATTTTCCAATGGGTTTAATTGGTTTTAATTCTTCTTTAAAGGCTTTGTAGAACAACGTTAGACAATACAAAGCGATCTGAAAAGAAAGATTCAAAATAACATACAATTATTTCTTCTAATACGAATTATTGTAAATTGATATGATAGTAACTACTTGGCAAAGAAAGTACATACCAGTTGCGTAAAGTTATCAATAATTATTATGTAAGGATATGGATAAGCAAAGTTAAATTCTCCTTCGTGATAAGCTCCAGCGAGATGACAACCTCTATTGGGTATAAGATTGCAATAAGGAGTATTACACTAGATGTAAGGGTTAAAAATTTATTCGATAGATTTAAAAATTTGATCTATGCAGCAAACTTACAAAGCAATTAATGTTGTTAGAGGCATAATGACAACGTAAGTTAGTACTCCTTGTTTACACCTAATTAGGAAGGGCCTATAAACAGTACGATGAATCAAGAAATGTTATAATTTTGATAATCAATCAACAGCTGTGCTGATTCACGCCATCTTATGGATGCTTACTAATGTAACTAATTAGTATCTACACTTTCGTATTACCTGCCGTTCTTCCATGCCTTAAGTTTACAAAATGGGAAAACATGAGTTATTTGGGGCTTCTCCTGTAGTCTTGCAACAATGTCATATTCCGTTTTCAGAAAGTTTAAGAGGTAAACCATGAAGTTGTATAACACGTACGCTTCATAGCAGCGTCTAACAGTATCAAAATAGAATCCAATTTTTGGAAAACGGAGTGCGATCCACTGTAATTAGAAGCAAATTATTGATGAGTTTTAAGATTGAGGATAGTTTATATAAGCATTCTTTAAAACCTATTCAATGTAAGTTTATCATGATACAAGTATCTAGTAGTTTGATTTCACACCAAAAAAGATGTCGATACTGTAGGTTTAAAGACTATTAATATTTGAAATTCATCGTTTCAATATCATTACTAGTACTCGTATATTGAATCATGAATACAGCAATTACATTCTCGACAAGATTAGATTAACTAACCGAATTTAAGGAATAAATTGGTACCATCCACAGAATCCTGCAAAACATAGACAGAGTATAAATTATATTAACGAATCAAGTTTTTATGAACAATTTAAATGCACATTTCCAAAAATTATAATTATTATTTCAAAAAATAGTCTAAATAGATCATGTAGTTAGAATTGCAACACCTTATATCTACTCGTTAAGGTATGCGTAGTACTAATTCTAAGATCGCGATAGTCAATTAAACACACTGTACTCGTCCCATTTTTCAATAAATTTTCTAGCGTAATACAGAATGCATAATTGGAATACTCCATAACACATCTTTTAGATTATGATCTGATTTTTGGATAAATGATAGCCTGTATCAGTAACCGCTGTGTCCCATACTTTTAACTGTTGTTTTGATTTTCGAGAATGTCTGTAATCAAGAAATAACAAATTACCGTTCTCGCGGTATACTTCAATGAGGTTTAGTGTAAGTTATTCGATCGGCAGTTCAATGAAGTACTTTTAAGCTTTTCTAGATCACTGGCAACCATACATTGGTTTAAAACATAGCTGAGGGCGCTGGCTCTATACGCTATCGTAGCCAAATGCGACAGCATCACCAATACCGTTTAAATTTAGTAAGGGATCAATTATCGAAATTTAATCTATGCATCTATTTAGAAGCAATCGAATCGAAAATATTAACTATCTTATTATATTATTGAAATTATTTCAACCAATTCTAATGCATGATACCATGAGACATTCCCTTTTCTATCGTTTTGATTGCTCTATATCAGTATGAATATCGTCATCTTTAGACAGGCGTATAAGAACCTTCGATTGTATTTTACGGTGGAAAAGAGCCCACTAAAACTTATTGCTGAAGTTCTTCTTACATTAATTATTGCATAGACAGTACAATACTTGAAGTAAGTCTTAATATTGCTACCCATGGAGCCTCTAACGATACCACGGAGATATTCCTTCTTCTACCATTTTTACCATTCTAAATGTATTTTTTTGCCTTTACATAAAAACGTTTGATCTGAACATTCGATATTATTTAGTGTAGATAAGAACCAAGCACTGCTGTCATGGTGCATCGAGTAGTCTAAGATGTGGACATAGTCAAGTTGACAGATATTATACATTGACTATGCTATCATTTCCAGTAACCAGCATGCACGATAAACAAGTTAGCATACCCTTTTTCTATAGTTTTACTCTTCTAACGTGGAATGGGCCCGTCTTTCCATAAGAATATGCCATAGAATTATAGTACGACTAAAGATGACTTTACACTTACAATTAATGTTGCTCTTAACTAACAAGAACATCGTTGCAGCACTATCGACGTCTGTCATATGGCGTACTGAGTATCTAAATTAAAAATTAACCGTGGCAGTACCAGTCCCGTAATAACATTATAAAGTTAAAATTGAATAGTTACTTACTTACTGTGCGTCAAATTTAGACTCTAAAAATCGTTATTAAAACGTTTGTAAGGTAAGTTAGAGCAGCACAAGGTTAAGCGAATCGTTGTTTCCTTGATTTTACCCATGATAACAAGGATAGCCATTATGGTTTTACGACAAGGTCGAAACCTGTGTAGACTCCAACTGTAATTAAATCTATTTACGGAAAAATCAAGATACTACCATTTCTATTCTTTGTATAGCTTTCGATCAGTATAAGAAATGTCTTACAACCTGCCTATACCTATTTCATCAGTGCAATAGCACATATACATCTATTCTACTAAGCACAAAAGTCCCCCCCAAAAATCCTCTCCTGGTAATAGGGCCGTCATAGGTGTCATAGCTTGTTGTTGTCGTCGCCGTTACCTTATAATATGTCTTTGCAGAATAGGCTGCGTATAATTGAGCAAATGTTGTAATACTCTTCCATATTCTCTCTTCCTTATATCAATGAGTTTATTTTATACTAAAATTGAGTCTAAACGCAACGATTTTCAAGTTATTTGCCTACTTGATCATTGAAATCGGACGGGTAGTTTCCCTAATCCATCGACTCCATATTGTTTACGTCTATGTCGGCAGTCCGGATAGATTTGAAAGAGCTTCAGCACAGCTGTCCAAATCGTATAGAAGTCGTGCGCTGCCGCAGGACTGATAGAAATGCCCATAGCGCGTCGTCCTGAACGGAACAGTACTCGCAATCGATTCACTCATGACGTCACCATCCATCGTTCAAGCTTTCTATTGGACAAGATCATAACCATGACATTATTTTTGTTCTAAATTGTAGATCACAGTAGAGTCTAGAAGCCTAAATGATGTCGCCAATAGGGGTAGTGCGCCTCAGGGTGACATTATTTTTGTATAGATTATACGATATAGTATGATCAATAAGAAAAAATAATATCGCCAATACTGGCTTCGGGTGCACGACATTATTTTTGTTCTAACCAGCTATAATATCCTATAATAGGAGCAATAGTTATGTCAGTGGTATGTTGCCACGGATTTTATGACGTCATAATACCTGGCTTCAAATATGGATCTTTTCCTACGTCACTAAAAGTGGGATGGACGTTGCCATGGTGACGGATCAGATCTGAACTCCAATTATAGAAATTAATTTATTAGTGATTTTGGGGGAAGTTAGTGAAGGTTAAAGGTTAGCATAGGAGAGGACTAGACTGTGCTGTAGAATTCTACGGTCTAGATCTAGCATCTGTAGTCCCTGGTACGAAATATAGCTGCTCTTGTTAACGTCTCTAACTAAAGCTTCAACAGTTAACTGCTCAGCTACGAAGGTGTTCTGTATCCAGCCAGAGACGTTTACTCGAAGCCTTATGAAGTTAATTACAGTATGAATAAATCCTTTCTAGTCAGATCCTTTTCAGTAATGAATTTAGAGTGCAAACAACTGTCTGTACTGCATACTGTAGTATTACAGTATCACTGGATATGATTGCACTACTCTTGGCTTACCATGGTATTACTCAGCATTTCTCATTGTTTCCTAGTCAGTTACAGTACTCTACCATTCATACTCATCGCAGCTCACCTAGGTTTATAGCACTCTTGACCTAGATCTGCTCTCTCATTTCCATCTTCACCTTCTTCAGAACTTGTCTGGTGAATTTCTCATATCACCGGTAGACTGTCCTATTCTACTCAGCATACTGCAAGTACAATCCAATTACTATCAAGTGGATACTCATGGCCTTCCAATTTAAGAGCGTGTTAATCACTGGAGCGAATCGAGGACTGGGACTCGAATTTGTCAAGCAATTAGCCAAAGCATCGCCGTCTCCCAAATATATCTTTGCTACTTGTCGCTCTCCAGAGGGTGATACTGTTAAGGTTAGTTGTATTACCCAATTGCAATATTTTGAATGGTGGATTAGAGAGTATGTTGTACATTCGAATATCAACAGAAACACCATGCGTTCTAGAGCAGTTTATTAAATAAGCTCGTATATCCGAGATCATCTGCAAATACTCATATGATGGTATAATACAGTAGAGGAAACAATGACATATAGCAATTGAACGCACTCATATTTTAATATCTCTACCTTTTATAGAACTTAAGAGAACTCGCCGCTAGTCATAGCAATGTGACGATCATTAAACTAGGTCAGTTGGCCGAATCTTTCATGAGTGATAACAAATCATTTCAAATTGAAATATTGCGATCAAGTCCAATCAATCGACCAAGTTTCTGCATAGACAGCATCATATACGGATAGATTGAATCCTAATCTATATCCTGTCCATCAAGTTGTTCACCTATCCAGTGCTGCTATCGTACCTGTATTTTAACTGGAGAATAATAAATGGACATGCAAAAAACTTGGTTTCTTTATTGGACTTGATCTGAAAAGTTTTTTACTTCAATGATTTTCCAAATGTCAAAATCGGTTACTTGCAGTATGAATATCTACTTCTTGATACAACACTCTACAAAGTGAAAACAGTATAGAGTTAGATGTCAGAGATACCATGCATAAAGTTTGAAAATATCTTTGATGCTGTAGTCTGGTTCTAACATTTTTATAGATGCTTCGGATAAACAATCTATTGAAAATTCAGCAGCTGCAGTCAAAGAGAAGTTAGGTGATGAAGGGCTTGATCTGATAATTAATAACGCAGGAATTGGAGCACCTGGAAAACTATTGCAAGTTACAAATGAAGATATGATTCGTGTTTATCAAACTAACGTTATCGGACCACTCAATGTCGTACAGGTATAGTAAGATATTAAAGAACAACGATATTTTAGCCAAGTTTAATTTCAAACTGTTTCCCAGTCTACGTGTGCTATATACAGTAGAATGCAAGCATCTTGGCAATAATTGTGATACTATTTGATGTTACATTGCATTCAATAGGCCTATCACTCCTTAATAACAAAAGCAGGAAAGAAAAAAGGATTTGCAGCCGTGATCAATATGTCGAGCTGGCTAGGATCATGCGAGCAAACATCTACCGGTGGATTTTATCCGTACGGTGTTTCTAAGGTAACTAGTAGAAACTACGATAATACTCACTTTATAAAAGAGATTTCTTGTACAAGTTCATACTCTGTACCTTCTACAATAAGTCATACAAAAATGAGAAAATATGATAGTAATGTCATTTCATTTGAAATTATTTTAGGGTGCAATGAATAGAATGACGAGAGCATTAAGCTATGATTTGATTGGTGATAACGTCATTGCCGTGAGTATGAATCCGGGATGGGTTAAGACTGACCTTGGTTCACAAAATGCAACACTAACTACGGAAGAATCGATTAAAAAAATGCTTAAAGTGATTAGATCTTTGGACAAGAATAAGAATGGAACATTTTGCGACTACAACGGACAAATCGTCCCGTGGTAAAATTTCTGCGAAGAAATATATAGTAAATTAAAGTAAATGTAGACTGTGTTATCATTGCTACTTTTACTGAGCATCAGCAATACTCATAGCAATATACGAGTTAGGGTTAGGCTCATATATGTAGATCGAAGTAATCGTATTTGTTTTCTTACACTTTCAATAAACTTGCAAATTTTTCCGAATAGGATAATAATCGTATTAAATTTGCTACAGCTGCAGTATCTAAATTATTTCGTTGCACCAAAAGATTGCAATGATAGTGTTACATGCAAGGAAGGACTGTTTGATTTTTCTAATGAGCTATGCCTACTGAATGTATATTGCAGTATATTTGACTGCTATTAGGCAGTGTACAGCATGGCAAGAAATAAGTTACTAGGGTTAATTGAACTAACTTTGGCATCATCACCCTGTGGAAATTCATAAGCTGTAAATACAACCGTATAGATAATTGCCATGCCATTTCGGATCTCAGCCTTAGACCAATTCCAATAGTTGTATCGTTTATGCTTTCAAAGTTGAAGATAATAATATTGCGATTGGTTTGATTGTAAATTATGCAATAGTAAAGACAAAAAATTTTATTTGTGTGAGATACAGGTATACTGACTGATATATAAGAGTATAAAGAGTCAGATGCTAAAAGCTGTTAATCCGTTAGTGCAGTTCTGTGTGGATGAACCCGTATATTTATTGCGTATATACAGCACAGATTGTACAAAATTACTGTATAGAGTATTATGTATTAATTAACAAACACTATTAGTATAGATCACTTTTAGTATCAATAAGTAATTAGTAGATGTATCTGTATCGCCTTGCTTATAGACCAGTATTACGACATGGTTAGAACTACCGTACGTATATCAGTGACTCATAGTTTACATTAAAAAGTTGAAAGAAATAAAACTACTCAGTACTACTGTACAATAAAAAGTAATCTAAACATCAAGAGTTCGAGGTTGTACTGATCTGGCTGCGTGCAATTTGAGCCAAATTTAAAGTATATTTCTTCAAAATTTAAAGATATAATTCAAGGTATCACCATAGCTGAATATCTTTCAACTATTTTAAAGGGTTCGCCATGTCTCTGTAATATTGGTTTTATGATTAGTAGCTATTATTCGGCGTGATACAGATACAGGACAATCGCAATAATGCGCGTATTAATTAATAGTTAAACTATGATCCTACTAGAACTAAAAGCGGTTGCAACCTTGCAATTTGCAGCCCAACACATTCTTAACCTGGATCCGCTTCTCCCATTTCCGTCTTGTCGTCCTTCATTCTAAGGTCAGTACTAGTCTCCTCTGGTCTATCTCTCATATCATCGGTAGGCTTCCTATTCTACTGGACTTTTGTTGAATCCACTTCTAGTCAGCACTCTGCAAGTACAACCTAATTACTGTTGGTTTAACATTCATCCCCTTCCAATTCGAAAGCGTGTTAATCACTAGAGCAAGTTGAAGATCGGGACTCAAATTTACCAAGCAATTATCTAAAGCATCGCCGTTTCCCAAGTATATATTTGCCACATGCTGATCTCCAAGAGGGTGATACTGCCAAAGTTAGTTGCATTACCCAATATTTCAAACCGTATATTGGATAGTATGCAGATAGTAAATTAAATTACTCGCGAATTACAATAATATCAATGCATGCATTATGTGTTCCAGAGGAGTTTACTAAGATGAATCTGATCTCATCTACTAATAGATTGATATCCGAATTGCTTGATATGAACCATTGAAGTCTTCGTAGAACTTAAAAGAACTAGCCGCTAATCGTAGCAATGTGACGATAGTTAAGCTAGGTCAGTACTAATACATTGCACCTGTTGACCGAATCTTTTATCCATGATAATAATCCATGCAAATTTGGAGATATAGATTTAAGCCCAAAGACCGACCTAGTTTTTGCATAGACTGTATCACATAAAAATAAATCTGGTCCTAATTCCATTCATAAGTTTTCCAGCTATGCAGTGCTGGTGCCATACCAATATTGTAACAGGAGGATAAATGTTCCTGCAAAAACTTGGTTTCTTTATTGGACTTGACCTAAAAATATTTTTTACCATGGTGATTTTTCCAAATATCAAAATCAATTGAAGTATGAATATCTACTTCTTGATACAGCACTCTACAAAGTGAAAACAGTATAGAGTTAGATGTCAGAGATGCCATACATAATGATTGAAAATATCTTTAATGGTGTAGTTTGGTTCTAACGTTTTATAGATGCTTCGGATAAACAATCTATTGAAAATTTAGTAGCTGTAATTAAAGAGAAGTTAGGTAATCAAGGACTAGATCTGATAATTAATAATACAGGAATTGGAGCACCTGGAAAACTATTGCAAGTTACAAATGAAGATCTGATTCGTGTTTATCAAACTAACGTAATGTCGCACAGGTATAATACGACATTAAAGAACCGCCATGTTTTAGCCAAGTTATATTACTTCATCCTTCAATAGCGGTACCTAAGTCTACATGAAAAGCAATTCCTTGGTAGTTGACTAATACATATTTGCGACACTTTTTTTGCGTTGATAATTAACAAATAATAAAAAGTAATGATACTGAACGTATTACACAATGCAAGAATCTTAACAGTAATTATGATATTACTTGACTTTGCATCGCATTCAATAGGCCTATCACTTCTTAATAATAAAAGCAGGAAAGAAAAAGGGATTTGCAGCCATGATTAATATAACGAGCTGGTTAGAATCATGCGGGCAAACACCTGTTGGTAAATTTTACCCGTACGGCCTTTCTAAGGTAACTAGTAGAAACTACAACAATGCTCACTTTATAAAGGAGATTTAATCTATAAGTTCATACTTTATATCTTCTATAATAAGTCATACAAAAATGAAAAAGTTTGATGCTAGAATCATTTCGTTTTAAATTGTTTCAGGCTGTAATGAATAGACTGACGAAAGGATTAAGTATCGATCTGATCGGTGATAACGTCATTGCCATAAGTATGAATCCGGGATAGGTAAAGACTGATCTTGGTTCGCAAAGTGCAACACTGACCACGAAAGAATCGATTGAAAAAATGCTTAAAGTGACTAGATCTTGGACAGGAATAAGAATGGAATATTTTACAACTACGTCGGAAAAATGGTCCCCTGGTAAAATTTCTGTGAAGAAACGTATTGTAAATTTAAACAAGTGTAGATGCTGTTATCATCTACTTACGCTTATTGAGCTTTAATAATACTCATAGCAATAAATATGTTAATCGAAGTAATCGTAGTTACTATTTGGCGCTTTCAATAAATTTGTAAATTTTACCTACTTGGATAATAATTGTACAAAATTTACTACCGTTATAGTATTTAAGGACAATTGCTTAGCATTAAAATTGCCTGATGTGCGTACGCCAAAAAATTGGAATGATGGTGTTGCATACAGGCTTGCGAGGGAGGACTGCATGATTTTTCTAATGATCTCTACCTATACTGTATACATACAAACGTATAGATAATTGCCATGCAATTTCGGATCTCAGCCTTAGACTAATTCCAGTAGTTGTAATATTTGTGGTTTCAAATTTCAAGATGACAACGTTATGACTGGTTTAATTGTAAATTATGCAAGAATAAAGACGACAAATTTTATTTGTGTGAGATACTAGTATATATAATATATATATAAAAGACGCGAATGCTAAAAACTGTTAATCTGTTAGTGCAGTTTTGTGCTGATGGACCGTACAATTCTTCTCTCAGTAATCCATCTTGTTGTAATGCAAGTATATTCGTTATATCTTTCTCTTGTACTGCTCTATTCTCTCTTTACTTCGTTCTCTACTCTAACAGAATAGTAGCTGTCTGTACGTTGGTATTTGCAAATAAAAATTTTTTTTATTGAATTAATTTAATTATTAGTTTCTTTTTTCAATTCGTTCGTTCCTCAACTCTGCTCAAGTCTCTTTGATCCTATTCTAGTAAAGTATTGTATAGGCAGAGATTATTAAAGTAAGACTATTTTTGTAAGCTCGAGTTGCTTTGGTACATTCCAATTGGTAGAAATTGCACCTGTATTCAATTTTTTGTCCGTGCTGATTCATTTAGCGCAAGCTAGCTCCGTATTTAAAATCAATTTTGAACAATTAAATCGATGGATCAATAGTTACTAAGATTGTAATTATAATTGTAATTATTACATCTTGTGTATAATTGTAATTGTAATTATTAAATCTTGCGCGTAATTGTAATTGTAATTTACTGTTCAAAGTCTGAAAGTAATTGTAATAATAATGATTATTTTCAAATGTAATTAATGATAACACCATGAGAACGGAGCGGAAAGGTTAACATACGAACATATACCGTAGTCCATATATATTGCTGTATAGAGTATGGTATTATGTATTAATTAATTAACGAACACGATCAGTATCACTTTTAGTATTAAGAAGTATCTGTATTGCCTTGCTTCTATATAATGTATATGTGAAGTTTTTTTGTTGTTAAAAAGAAAGGGAAATGTAATATGATCCCTAATTGTAAATGTGATCTTGGTCGAGTACAGTGCGAGCTAAATCGATAAGCATCACCTGTCTACAGTATATAAGACGAGTTGTCTATGCTCTAGACCAATTCTGTTACTAGCTTCCCCGTATGTGATTCTTGTGAATAACCTGAATAAAAATCCTGATACTTTTCAGAGTGTAAAAACGAGTCTGAATCACTAAATTTCCCATTAAGGAAAACAGTACACTAGTCTCTTCTAGTTTATTCCACATATCGTTACTAGACTGTCCTATTCTACTAGATCCACTTTTAGTCAGCATCCTGCAAGTATAATCCAACTGCTGTTGACTTAATACTCATGGCCTTCCAATTCGAAAGCGTATTAATCACTGGAGCGAGTCGGGGATTGGGACTCGAATTTGTCGAGCAATTATCCAAAGCATCGCCGTCTCCCAAGCATATATTTGCTACTTGCCGATCTCCAGAGGGTGATACTGCCAAGGTTTGCTGCATTACCCAATTGCGATATTTCAAACCGTGATTGGATAGTATGCTGACTTTGAATTAAATTAACATCGATATAAACGCTATGTATTCTAGAGCAGTTTACTAAAATGAACTCGTATATCTGATGTCATCTGGCAATAGATTGATATCCTAATTGCTTTGTGTAAACCAATTGATTTTTTCGTAGAACTTGAGAGAACTTGCTGCTAATCATAGCAATGTGACGATTGCTAAGCTAGGTCAGTACAAATGCATTGCACCTTTTGAACGAATCTTTTATCCATGATAACAATCCATGCAAATTTGGATATTAGAGATCAAGCTTAAAGACCGACCAAGTTTTTGCATAAATAGTATCACATACAAAAGGATTTGATCCTAATCTAAATCCTATCCATCAAGTTTTTCTGTTATCGAATGCTGCTATCATACCAATACTTTAACAGGAGAATAATAAATGTACATGCAAAAACTGGGTTTACGTATTTATTGGACTTACTTGACCTAAAAAATTTGAGCTTGATGATTTTCCAAATGTCAAAATTGGTTACTTGCAGTATGGATATCTACTTTTTGATACGACACCCTACAGAGTGAATGTAGTATAGAGCTAGACTTACGGAGATACTATGTGTACTGAATTGACAATTGAAAATATCTTTGATCGAGTAGCCTGCTTCTAACATATTTTATAGATGCTTTGGATAAACAATCTATTGAAAATTCAGCAGTAGCTGTCAAAGAGAAATTAGGTGATGAAGGACTAGATCTGATAATCAATAATGCAGGAGTTGGAGCACCCGAAGAATTCTTGCAAGCTACAAATGAAGATATGATTCGTGTTTATCATACCAATGTTATCGGACCACTCAATGTTGTACAGGTATAATGCAAATATTAAAGAAACTAGCATGTTTTAACCAAATTCAATTTTAAATTATTCCATAGTCTGCGTATACATCGTGGGTGAAAGCAACGGCTGTTATAGTTATAAGTATTATTTCACTCTATACATCAACAGCGTAGTTTGAGTTTTCTTCGAGTGTAATTCCTTTATGATTGGTTATTATATTACGCCATACTTTTTTATGTCGTAGATATTAAAAATAATGAAAAGTAATAATACTAAACATATTGTACAATACAAGAATCTTGGCAATAATTATGATACTATTTGATTTCGCATTGTATTAAACAGGCCTATTACTCCTTAATAACAAAAGCAGGAAAGAAAAAGGGATTTGCAGCCGTGATCAATATATCGAGCCAGCGAGGATCATGCGAGCAAACATTTTCTGCTGACTTTTTTCCGTATGGTGTTTCTAAGGTAACTAGTAGAAACTATATGATAATGCTCACTTTATAAGAGATATAATCTATAAGTTTATACCTTCCGCAATAAGTCATACGAAAAATAAGAAAATTGGATACTAATATCATTTCATTTTAAATTATTTCAGGCAGCAATGAACAGAATGACGAGAGCATTTAGTTTCGATTTGATCGTACATAACGTTATTGCCATGAGCATGAATCCAGGATGGGTTAAGACTGATATTGGTTCACAAGATGCAATACTAACCACGAAAGAATCGATTGAAAAAATGCTTATAATTATTAGATCTTTGGACAAGAATAAGAATGGAACATTTTACAACTACAACGGAAATAGGCTCCCGTGGTAAAATTTAAGCGAAGGAATATATTGTAAATTTAAATAAATATTGGCCATTTACTTATTTTTACTGAGTATCAGCAATACCAATAGCAATATAGATGTTGACTAAAGCAATCGTAGTTGCTTTTTTACGCTTTCATTAAACTTGCACATTTTGCCGAACTGGAATAATAATCGTACTAAATTTTGTTGCAGCTACAGTACTTAAGAACAGTTACTTAGTATTTAAATTACTTCATCACCCAAAAGATTGCAATGACAGTGCTGCATCACTTACGTGCCGGCATATGAGGGAGTACTTGTATGGTTTCTTTAATGACGTAAGCCTATACAATATGTGCAAATTCATAAGTAGTAAACATACCTGTATAAGTAATCAGCGACCTATAGTTGTTGTATTCTTTGCACTTTCAAAGCTAAAGATGATAATGGTTGCGACTGATTTGATTGTGAATTGTGCAAGATTAAGAAAATAAATTTTGTTAGTGCGAGATACGAGTATACTTGTATGGATAGGAGATGGCTGCTAAAAGCTTTTAATCCGTTAATGCAGCTTTGTTCTGATCTGTTCGTTTTCTATCTACCTTATATGGGCTGTATAGTGCCATGAGAATTCTGACTGTCTGTGATATAGATTGATTAGATTTGTGGGTATATGAATTATAAAGGTAATGAAACTTAACTAATATACCCAAAAATGTAAGATTCTCGAGTACATGCTGTTGTCGTAGCAGTATTATTAATGCAATCATTCTCAGTTATAGCTACCTTATCTCCGCATACATCGACCTTAAATATAAGTCTCCCGAATTTTACTATTTTCACAAAATGGATGTAATTAACTTAAACTGCACAGCTGTCCAATTGTACTTGTGCTGTGCATGAATTGAATAGAAAGTAAAGAACTTCATGCAATAATAAATTCATTAGCAAATATCAATAAACAATAAATTGCTATCATGATTATGCACACTCGTCGGCTTTTATCCTAAGAAACGGCTCTTAATTTACGATTAATAGATTAAATTGATTATTTAGTAGTCCCTAGGAAAGACCATCAGCACTCAAAGGTGATATTGTGCCAGGTATACTATACTCGTACATTGGATTGTAACATGCCATACCGTAATTGCAGTCTTCATGTGAATGGAGACACTTTTAATATTATCAAATTGTTCTTAAATAGCTGCAACGAATTTAGTGGAACTTCCAACTTTATTTTAAGAGTGAAGTCAGCAGTTACGAACAATATGCGTATACATATTTTGTAAGGGTTATTACTCGCTATCAGATAGAGCAAATAACTAATAAAAGGGTTTCAAAATCTATTGGAATTAAATTTACGACATGCACTCTTTGGAATAACTTTACCAGGGGATAATATTGCCGTTGGCGTGGTAAAACGTTCCATTTTTACTCTTATCCAAAGATTGAATAAAATTAAGTGTATCTTTAATCGAGTCCTCAACAGTTAATGGAGCTTGTTGAGAACCAAGATCAGTCTTAACCCATCCAGGATGAAAGCTCACGGTGATAACGTTATCATCGATCAGGTCGTAACTTAATGCTCTGGTCATTCTATTCATAGCAGCCTGGGCGAGTTAAAAATAAAATGATGCAAGTGTGTTATTCCTCGTTTTCCGTAATACTTAGCATACGAATATAGATTCAATTCGTAATGGTTTCTACTAGTTACTTTAGAAAGCCCGTACGGATACATTCCACCACAAGATGTCTCCGCACATGATCCTAACCAGCTTGACATATTGATAATGGCTGCAAATCCCTTCCTCTTTCCTGCATTTGTTATTAAGGAGTGATAGGCCTGTTAAAAGAACACAAAATTAAGTGTACGAAAATTACAATTGTTACAAAGATCAGACCATGATATTATGAACGCGTACAGCATCGTTATTATTTTATTTAAGGAAAAAAAAATAAGATCGTACGTACAATAACTAAACTGCGAGCAATGGCGCTTCCTTAAGCCAATTAATTTAAAGCGTTCAGCAGTCTACATACTGTGCATAGTACTTGAAGAAAACAACATTCAGCATGGTTATATTTTTAATTTATGGTACGTGAAGAAAATAACACCTAACATAGTTATACTTTTAATTTCCTTGTTTCGACATAATAATAGAATCTGAGCTACCATTTTAAGCGTTATCACTATTTAAAAATATATCGATACCAATAAATTGAAGATATAACTATGCTAGCCGTTGTTTACTATACGCAATATCTATGTACATTGTTCAATATTTTAAATTGAATTGGCTTATATATTATTACTAATAATATATTTATACCTATAAATTATTAGTGTAACTTTGCTAGATGTTATTTTCTTTCAATACTATGTACAGTATGTAGACTTTGTTTTCTTCATAGACTACTCTAGTAAAAATGTTACCCTTACTCTCACTTTAACGTCAAATCGCTGCTCTTACTACTGTATATAATTTTTTTTTTTCATATTTCGATTGAATTGGATTAAACGTTATCGCTATTTACTAATATAGTTTTACCTGAATGACATTAAGTGGTCCGATCACGTTGGTATGATAAACTCGAATTAAGTCTTCATTGGTAACTTGCAATAACTTTCCCGGTGCTTCAATTCCTGCATTGTTTATAATCAGGTCGAGCCCTTGATCCGCTAACTTTTCTTTAACCACCACTGCTGAATTTTCAATCGATTGCTTGTCCGAAGAATCTAAAAAATTTTCGAAAGCAGGCAATTTCTATCTAAGATGTTTTTAATCATTTGATCATGTTAATACGTACAGCAGTGTTATCCTTATCCTCAACACTCTGGAGACTATTTTTACTATGATGAGTTAAGTATCGAAATGTAGCTTTATAATAACAAATGCATCGTGCAGATCATCGATTTCAACATTTGGAAAAATCATTACACTATAATTAATCGTTGCACTGCTATCTCTGTCCTTAATACTCTGGCTTCTCTTTTCATCATATCGAGCTACGCAACAAAAAGTATCTCTCCGTAAACTCTTAAACCGATTCAGTCGACTGTTAGTTCGTCAAACCTCAGTCTATTGCACATAATGCAAACTATTAATTTCAACATTAAGAAAAATCATTGTGCTATAAGCGTATAAAATTGACATTGTATTCTATCGGTTGGGATCCAATAAAATTCGGTCCAAGACTGACCTAGCTTGATGATGGTCACATTGCTTCGCTTAGTCGCAAGTTCTCTTAAGCTCTGTCAAAAGGGCATAAAGCGTATGTATAATAAGATGAGTACATGTCTTTGATTATAATGAGCAGTAGAATAATGTCGTAGTTTATTATCATTTTTACTGTACTTTGGGGTTATTCTATTGGGATATTTCGATCGTTTTGGCACTATTGGCAATCACATTGAATGCAGTAGGACTAGATATTAAGGTACAGTAAGTGGATCAACTCATTCTAGTAGCTTGAAATCTGATACCACTTCATCAAAACATTGGTGGAATCAAATGCATTCGACGGACCCAGCAAATTGTTCTACTGTACAACGTAGATCGAATGTATTTGATCCTATAGGCGTCCATCAACGACTACTCCATTTTAGCAGTCCATGCCCAGGCGTACATCATGAGCTTTATGTACATTTGGACATACAGGCAATAATAGTAGTACTTTACAGTGTAGAATACTCTACTTCAAATCAGTATTTTTCATGGAAGTAGTTCTGTCCATGGCTATCAACACAGAATACTCCACTTCAAATCAGTATTTTTCACGGAAGTAGTTCTGTCCATGGCTATCAACACGTCTCAATCCAACTCACCTTGGCATTATCGCCTTCTGGAGATCTGCATGTAGCAAATATATATTTAAGTTGAGGCGAAGCGGATAATTGCTTGATAAATTCAAGTCCCAATCCTCGATTAGCTCCAGTTACTAATACGCTTTCAAATTTAAACATCGCCATATTGTGGATAGATCAGAATGACTGTCAACTCGTACCGGACTGCAAATCCAATCAAGGGGTATGGAAGAATGGCTTACTGATGGAAGGAATAAAACTACTAGCTGTAAATTCAATAATTTCCTATGTATAGGGTAGTTTTTCACCGATGAGTCTGTGATCTTTACTCGTGGTTGAGTATGGTATCGCACTGTTGACTATGTTGTGACCTTGCTGCTTTTGGGTCAAAATCAACACCCTCTCGATCAGGCGTTTTAAATTGGAGTAATGGATTATGTCAATTCTCTACGACTAGAGCTCTCCAATTTATCACTTAGTGACATGTTATTCTTGCTGTTCTGCTAGTGCATCTATCTACTCCAACTCCATACTGTCTATTGTCTTGGTGTGTGCAAATAAAAACTCTTTTATTAAATTGTCATAGTGAATTAATTTTATTTTATTTATTTAAACGCATTTGTTCTTCACGTCGACGTAAATTTGGGGGATCCAATTCTAGTCATAAATAAGCGCTGTCCGATAGAGAGCGGTGAAAGAAAATACACTACTATATAGAGTTGCATCCTCCATAAAAGGTTATTCTTTGACCTCATTAGCATTTCATCATAATAACACTAAGTGGGACGATGGGAGGTCTTAAATTGCGAGTGGACATGACATCAGTTTTGTTTTACATTCAATATTGTACAGGAAGGCAATCTGTAGCAAAAATGCAACATAAAATAGAATATCTCAAACTATACTAACCATAGCGTCGAGTAGAAGGGATGACATCTTTTTGGCTCCAAGATGCATTGCCCGGTATCTACTATTTCAGCTCAAGCTGCACAGTTCGTCAAACCATCAGCCAGATGATAGTTCCTAAATTTCAATTTATCAATCTAGTCTTGTTGATTTCCTTCTCGGTTTACTAACGCGTATTGGTGTCGTCTTGGGCTCATGATGGCGTTCACTTTTCAAAGTGTGTTGATCACAGGAGCCAGTCGAGGGATAGGATTAGGATTTGTAGAGCGATTGGCTGCAGCATCGCACTCTCCGAAGCATATATTTGCCACTTGCAGATCTCCACAGGGTGACACTGCTAAGGTTAGTGGCGTGAGTGATGTTGTTATTATGGCACTTAGCAAAGAACGCTATTAGCAATCTTAAGAGCTAGCTAACGATGCACGCAGCATGGATCATTCCTTACCTGTTGTTCATGACTCGCTGCTAGGCGCTAGCAGCATTAAAAAATTCCGCTCGCTCACTGATCTTAACGATGTACCCTTTTAGTAGTCACACAACTGTACAAATACTTTATTAGTCTAGCAATCGTAAAGAGCTGGTCAATTAATTTGGCGCTAGCAGTAAAAAATTCCGCTCGTTCATTGATCTTAACGATGTGCCCTTTTAGTAGTCGCACAACAGTACAAATACTTTATTAGCCTAGCAATCGTAAAGAGCTGGTCAATTAATTTGACGCTAGCAGTAAAAAATTCCACTCGTTCACTGATCTTAACAATATACCCTTTTAGTAGCTTGCTACGGCACTACGTTGCCTAAATTCTAAAGTTAAAGAAAGTATTGCTACTGACGGTGTTTCTGTATTATAGTGTCTACTGGTTGCCAGCCATTCAAAAGGATAGTTTTTAGGCGTTATAGTAGTAGTACTATATTCTTTACTCGATCTTTCGGCAGATTAGGGTAGTAATCTGTAGAAGCAACTCAAAGTAAGTGCTTTACCTTAGACTAGTAAACTTGTCAGGAAGTAGTCCGTGATAGAACCACATAACCAACGGTATAAATACTTCATTAGTCTAGCAATCATAAAGAGCAGGCCAATGACAGTAGTTTGGGCGCTAGCAGTAAAAAAATTCCACTCGTTCACTGATCTTAACGATGTGCCACGCGACGGTACAAATACTTTAATAGTCTAGCAATCATAAAGAGATGGCCAACTAATTTAGCTATAAACATCCTATAAGATGATGCAAGTACTTCATTATAAGACAGTAGCTAACTAACAAGGATACCTTTGGCCTTATTACACAGCACTACATGATGCTGTCAACACTTAAATATTATATACTTTCTTATTATTCAACACAGCAGCATGAACCTCTCAAAACGAGAAGAAAATATTGCCCAATACTCGCTACTGCCTATCTACATAAAAGTCAGTCTTCCAAAAAATTTAGTCATCGCTACCATCGCCAAATTATACACGGACAGTGCGGTATGTAACTAATTTAGTATACATAATTCCAAGCATGGCTTTGATAGGATGGAATCGTCGCATGGTAGCTAAAAGTGTCCATTTTCATACCATTAGAGCAACCATTTGGCAAGGCACGAAATTGAGAGTGATATCTGCTATAAAAGTATACGCGTAGATGTTGTTTAACCACTGAACCTGTATGAAAATACGAGTATACAATCAATCCTGTAGTGGCATGATCGACAATCGTATTGCTGCTATTTTCTGACTTGGCTGCTTGCAGGTTATAATGGTAGCAGTCATGATTAATCCCAGATATCCTACAGTTACTACTGCTAGTAAATGAAAACTGGCCGTAGCAGACTGGATGTAAATAGTGTGATTGCATCATCGCATACATCATGATGATTGCTGAATATACGCGTATATAGTTATGACATTATAAATTAAAATCAAATAAATGGCATACTTAGATATATCTCAGTATCTATCCCTTACAGACTTTAAGAGAACTTGCAGCAACTCGAAAGAATGTGACCATAATTAAGCTAGGTCGGTTGAAAGTATTGCACTTACTGCATTGGCTGCTTCTTTACTAGTGATTGAGCTGTATGAATTAGAAACTTTGATTTAATGTTATGCTTTCATGGTGACTTTTTTCAATTGAATAACTGTGCTGTCCAATTTTTCTATTGGATAAGAAGCAACTCTGTGTTATGAAATGCCAAATTATGCGCTTAGTAATCATTGAAAAATACTTTAGATTGAATAGATTGATCTTCGAATTTTCAGATGCATCAGAGAAGCAATCTATTGAAGATTCTGTGGCCTCAGTCAGAGAGAAATTAGGTGATGAAAGACTAGATCTAATAATCAATAATGCAGGAATTGGAGCGCCTGGAAAATTATTACAAACCACCAATGAAGACATGATTCGTGTTTATCATACTAACGTTATTGGACCGCTCAATGTCGTGCAGGTAGGAAGATGTGTCATAATTCATTAGCGATCCTTAGCGTTAAACAAGTTCCATCTCTAATCCCTTTGCCTGCTGTATCTCTACGAGTATGCTGCAATAGTTGTGGAATTGTAAATGAAATCGCCATATTCGATGTTATTCTTGTGAAGTAATAACGTATATATACATTAAAATGGTGGTTCGACTTATATAATGCGAAATTTTAACCTACGTAATAACTTCACGATCAAAATTTTCTATATTGGAATTTTGTAAATAGGCCTATCATTCCCTAATAACCAAAGAAGGGAAAAGCAAGGGACTTGCAGCCATCGTTAATATATCGAGCGTGGTAGGATCCTGTAAAGAGACATTTGCTGGTGGACTCTACCCTTATGCCCTTTCTAAAGTAACTAGTATGATTAATAAAATTTCAATTTTATAGAAGGAATTCACTCTGTATATTCAATTGATGGCTTTTACTTGTTGCCAGTAAATATTACAGAAAACGAAGGCTACTTGACACCTAAATCTCTTTCCTTTCAACTCAAATTTAGGCTGCATTAAACAGAATGACTACTGCATTAAGTCACGATTTGATCGATGATAACGTCATCGCCGTCAGCATTCATCCTGGACGTGTTAGAACTGATCTTGGTTCCAGAAAGTCGCCACTTAGTGTGGAAGAGTCAACTACAGAAATGATGCAAGTTATTAGGTCTTTAGACAAGAGTAAAAATGGGACATTTTACAATTATAATGGAGATGTTATCGCTTGGTAATGCTGCTATATTCTAAATGGTATCGCAATTGCAAATTTCAAATTATGTTACCATAACTCTTGCTGATGTTGAACAGACAGTGCAATATCTATTAATCTTAATTATAATCGCCCTTACTACACCGTAACAAACCTGTGTGTGATTTCTCTGATTGGGTGTTTTATTGTCACAAACTTGTTTCAGCGATTAAAACTGTTTTATTTTACTTTTTAAAATCCTGAATTTCTGACGAAGGCATATAGACTGTATCAACTACCTCTTGTAGTATTTAGAAAGGATATTGTTTGAAATCTACAAGCCTTGGTGTCCCATTAAATCATTTATCGAATTGCTTTACTTGCTGTAATAAAATTTAAATGTAAAGGAAACGTCAGTGGATAGTAATAGCTTTTATTACAATTTATTTATTGCGAGTGTGATAGTAACGGAGGATTAGAATTAACAATGACAGAAAGACTTGGCTTTACATACTACTACCGGTCAATATCTACTATCCTACAAGTAACTATAACATCCTAATTACTCACATCAACAACTATTTTAGTTAGTTAATCTTACTAACGTTACTTTTGCAAATGAACAAATCAGACGCAGGCTTTCATTATAGTATATTTATATCTAAAATCTCGATCCCCTATGCGATTGTATATGTTTAAGTATGAGTGCGAAGATTTCAAACCGGATCTACCTTTAAGAGGTAGTTGGTGATATTAGATATTGCATAAACTCGAATATACACCTTTCTATTCAATATCCTTTTCAGTGAATATGAAATTAGTAAAAAGACCCATCGGCCAAAGCGTACATCAAGGTTACCAGGCTCCAGGAACTGTAATGGCTGTTGCAATAACGTTACATTTGTATGATGTCATCTTTTCAAGCCAATCTTCAGGCTGTCTTACCTATCGCTACCCATCTATGATATCAAGTTGCAATAGTACTGTAAGATTACATCAATATTTTTTTATAATTATATATATATATAATAGAGAGTTATGAGCGAAATATTAATACAGCATAGAGGTACAATTGCAAAACGTTTATGCCCCTGCATAGCCAATATGTATTGAATTTTCTCTCAAGTATGGTGGCATTCTAATTTACAGAGTTTTTGAATTTGTAACATTAAGCTGCATGCAGAAATGCTAATCAGGGTTATGTATCCCTCCGATTAATTATAGTACAGTATACTATCCTCGTATAAACCATTCATTTAAATTGTCCAGCAACCAACCATGCTACCTTTATAAGCTGCCAAAACATGGACTATTTGATCCACCTGGCTTGGAGCTGGACCCGGCTATTTTAGCCAGTTATCATTCTATCAGAGACTACAGTACTACAAAAAGAGGCTGAAGAAATGATCGTTTAGTATACTCAAAATACCCAGGATGATTATTTCAGCTAAATTGTATGTCTGCCTACTGTCTAGTGTCCATCATGGACAATTGAACATCCAAATAAGTTACTCGATACCCGAGAGGCAGAGCTCCGGAAAAACAGCAGTCAGGAGTATTGCAGCGGGTAGATGCTTTACCTTGATAGTAGTGTCCCATACAGCCGTCAGTAGAGACCTTCTACTGTATAGTAGAGCCCGCAAATTATATCATTTTGTATCAGCAAGTAGCACTGATATTTTCTCCGTATCATGGAGACTGTCCTACTGACTGGTTACATACTGATTCTTATTTAGTAAATCTATATTCTATCTATATGTTATATATAGATAGATAGATATACATATATACCAAACAAATTTTGTTTACATTAGTATCATTAAAGTACTATTAAGAGATTGGTCGTGATTAGTGATCTTTCTAGTCTGATCAAGACTAGAAATTGGCCTTGAACAGTTATTTAATAATTAATCGCTTGCATTTGTTGCCTAGTCAAGTATTCAGTGATGCCATTCAAGAGAAAGATGCCTTTCCTGTTTGAAAGCGTTTTAGTAACGGGAAGTAGTCGTGGGTTTGGCTTTGAGATGGTTCGCCAATTGGCTAATTTGTCATACCCACCCAAGTATATCTTTGCTACGTGCAGATCACCAGGTGGAGAGACAGCAAAGGTGATCGCAAATTAAGACGATACAAGGATTAAAGTTGATCGAGCTAAGTGATAAAGCAGTTTGCCTCCTAGTGATTTTTGATCGGTCAGGTTGATTGTTCAATTAGCTAGTAAAACGCCATTGCAATAGCGATGTTGTACTGTATTATTGTCAATGGCTATGATAAAACTTGGTGTACATTTTTAACATTCTTATAGCATCGCCATTGATCGTATAATTAATTAATGGACTGCATTATACTATTGATTAAATTTATCTCTACCAATTTATATCAACTTTACCGTCATCAATCATGACTGAGGAGACTCGATTCGAAATAATGAACAGCGCGATACATCGTTCTAGTTGATTTTATATCAACATATTTTCACTTTCTTGCATATTGATGATGAATATTTTGTATTTAGATGATAGGAGTTAAAGAACTTTGCATCAGATCATAGCAATGTCACCATTATTTCGTTAGGTAAATTTTACGGAAATTGAGAATGTAGAAAATGTCCTTAACTTTGTTTCTTTGTAGCTAGTATTAGATAGTTTAGCAAACACATTGTGTACTCAAACAGTAACGAATTTCATCCATTTTAGCTATTAAGATCTAGAAATGTACTGATTTTCATTTTATTTACCGATATAACAGTTACCAAGAAATAGATTTAGTGGCTAGCGTTCAATTTTGATAACGTAACAGTTATAGCGATAGCGGAATTTTCTTACTTGCATTCAACAACATATTATTAAGACAGTTTACTTTTTATAGTAGTTTTAACTTCTCTTACCACTGCCCATTTTTATTCTTTGCAAACCACACTAAAATTTTATCGTTAAAGTTTTATACTGATAGACTTTTACTTTCATCAATAATCTCAATTCCTAGATACTTCATCGAAAGAATCCATTCAAAAATCAGCTCTTTTGGTTAAAGAGAAATTGGGCAATGATGGACTCGATCTTGTAATCAATAATGCAGGAATTAAAACAGAATCGCCTAGTTTTCTAGATGAAACAGAGGAGGATATGATGCGTGTGTTTAAAACTAATGTGGTAGGACCCTTCCAAGTCATACAGGTTGGTGTCTAGTAAAGCTTAAAATTTTAGCATGATAGGTGCTATGTTCGTATTACATAATATAGCAGGTTTGAATGTATGAAATGGTAAATTCAAGTCGTATAGCGACAAATCTTGCAACATACTACTGCAGTAAGGTAGTAATGATTTTACTTTAGTGAAGCCAACGGACCGCCCCATTTATCCTTGCCTAGTCTATTTCTCGTACTTGTCTCAGATTCTTTCAATTTATATAGTATTTAATAACAGTATAGATCTGTATTTCTTTCAGAACTCCAATTGGACGCTGTAGTGTAAAAGTAGGCATTGATAGATGATCATCTAAGCTAAATTACCTACGAACTCTATTGTCACTTTATAGATAGTTATACAACGCTTACTTCATGATCAGCGAGGGTTGTTATTACTTAGTAAATATGATATATTAA
This sequence comes from Trichoplax adhaerens, assembly GCF_000150275.1. Taxonomy (NCBI): domain Eukaryota; kingdom Metazoa; phylum Placozoa; class Uniplacotomia; order Trichoplacea; family Trichoplacidae; genus Trichoplax; species Trichoplax adhaerens. The sequence goes on from NW_002060947.1 coordinate 7,140,679, forward strand.
TATAAGAAGGAATTATAATTATAGGTACGTACCAGTACACATTTAAGGACACGATTACGTTAATGTTTGATATTGACAGATTAATACAGGTGTTTACAAATGCATACGACAGCAAACAGTTATACGATGATTCTTATATTTAGTATTAAATTCGACATGCAGTCTGGTTGATTTAAAACTCATCTACTTCTTAATTCTTACACTTAGAAATATCATTTTTTGCCCAATGTTTAGGCCTATCATTCACTTTCAGCTACGGCAGGTCAGAAAAAAGGTTTCGCCGCTATTCTAAACTTTTCTAGTATCCTTGGACCATGCGAAAAATCGAATTTTGGTGGTTTATATCCTTATGTCATATCTAAGGTAGTAGCCTAAGCGATAGAGTATAAAAATCAATGCTGCATGCCTGGTATATTAATGTCTATTTTGTATTTAATGTACATTTTTATCTTTGCAACTCCCAAACTTTTTCTATCTATGTTTTCAGGCTGGCATGAATAGAATGACCAAAGGCTTGAGCTTTGAGCTCATTCGTGATAATATCATTACCATGTGTATTTGTCCGTGTTGGGTAAAGACTGCAATGGGAGGTTTGGATAAAGGCATACTAACACCACAAGAATCTGTTGGATATATTATGAAAATTATTCAATCAATGGATAAAAGTAAAAATGGAGCCTTTTACAACTATACAGGTGATATCAATCCATATTGAATGAATTTATCAAAACCAACATTACAAAGTAGCTAGTAGCATAATCATCTTAGTATCTACTATGTGCCGTATGTTATCAATCTATGCGTAAAGTAAAGATTTAAAGACTTAGGTTCGTGATAATTTCTCACACTATAACTAAGTGCATAGTAATTATGTCTCAGCAATCATAATTTGCTTGATTTTGCGGTAGTACAACTATTTTAATATCTCTATAGTTTTATAGGATATTACAAATATAGAAAGGTAGACTTTCTGTGCAGATATTATCGTATTATTGATTTCAATATTTCTGTTCATTATTATTTTACGTCTGCCATTACTTGATAAGAATATCTTTTGCTGTTCAAAAATAGTCAATCATTTTATGCCGTTGCTTACTCCATAGTAAAATACTTATCATTCAATTTATGCCTTTTTTAATAATTGTAACGTTCGATTCTCGATTACTAATACATTTTATCGTAATGTTAATAAATTTACGATATTAGATCTATTTTGTAACCTATCTTATCTTGTGGACTTGCACGACAGTATGGGCAAGAAAAACGAAAGATTAATTGCCATAGTTAGACTTTTTGGGCATGCTTGAGGGCATAGTGTAATTTTATGATATCGTTGGTATACGGGTGTCTGTACGCGATACCCCGTATGCAAAATGTTTTAAATTTAGTTCTCAATGTGGCAATTTTTGTCAGTTTTACACCACACCATTAGCTTTCCAGAGAAAAGTTACCCCGGCTAAACATCCTTAGAATTATGTCTATTGCTTAACCTTGATTTGTATCGTGGACAAACAAACAAACAAGCAGATTTCATTTTTATTTATGCAAGGAAGGATATTTCACTTTTTAGGCGATAAACAAATTTGGAGGCCTTTAAAATCATGATATCCTATTTTAAGATTTATTCTAAGATAAAAAATTTGCTCGAATCTGATAATTTATTGATTTTGAACATCAGGTGATCCAATTTTATCGTGAGACACTAAGTCATTTATATTGAGTTCCATAGCATAAAAATATTTTATGTCCTGATGGGTACCGCAAGAAACAATATTCAATCTTAGCAAACTAAATTAATACGTTGTCTAGCATGATGAAGAGAGTAGCGTATCGAGAACATATTTACTAAGTTTAGCAGAAGAACACAAACAGTACTTTTATGTAAGATGTTAAATAAGTACATCAAATGATGTAAAACTGACAGATAGAGGATAAATCTATAAAAGACAGAAGTTTGTTTGCTAGTGATGATATGTGCCCTTAGTCGTTGATGATGGCATATAATTATAATTGTCGACAGTGTACGAGTTATGTTAAACTAAATAGTTTCCCAACGGATAACAGTATCTTGGAGTAAATAAGCCTGAAGAAATTTGACAAATTTATCGGGAAATTGGTGTTGTATGAAATGGTGACCACCGGGGATGATATACAATTGTGATCTTGGAATATTCTCTCGCTGATAGTGAGCATGAATAACAGGTGTGATAGGGTCATTTTCACCGTGTAGAATAAGTGTTGGACTTTGAATCTTGCTTAATTCTGATTGACACAAGCCTTGAGCATTACGAAGTAATATTGAATGCGTGTTTAAATAGCTAGTGAAACATTGTTGCACCGTGACTATGTCACCATAAACTTTAACATAGTCTTTTAAAACCTTTGGATCAAAGTCTGATTCGACGTTCTTAAGTTGATTTAGAATAGCGAGTTCTTTCTCAGTATTATAAGAGCGCGTTGCTAGTAAAATTAGTTTTTGAACCCTTGTCGGATACTTAGCGGCTAAAATCATAGCGGATACGCCACCGTCACAAAATCCGAGAACTGAATACTTTTCAAAACCTAAAGATTCCATGATAGCCGCGCAATCGTCAGCATCTTTGTAATAAAAATCCAATGGACATTCACGAGTTTGGGGAGGTTTAGATCGACCAAGGCCTCGAAGATGAAATGTCACTATTCGTAAATGATCGGGAACATCTTGTATCAAATAAGAAAATTCAATATCGCTAGCGCCGATACTACCTGGTATAATAACCAAAGTCTCTTCACCGTTACCCGATAATGAATAGTAGATATTTGTTTCCATATTAGAAGTTTTCACACTGATGACGTTACTTGACATTTTAAAAATATCTTTAGTGATATAGTTTTACTTTATGTGTACTAGGAGTTTCTGACGAGACTATAAAACGCTGGTGCCTGAAGACCACTTTTTAGTTAATAGTCGGTTAGTTAGTCAACCTAGTTTGTCAATCTCTATTAAATTGTCAAGACTTTAACCTTGGTTGACTAGATTTCTTCAGTAATAAATAGTAGTAATTCTCCGACTACCTCGTCTATACTATCAGTGATGCTGTACCTATACTATAGTATTCGGTCGTTGGAATTAAACTATTTGATGATATAGCTAACCACGTCTCTTTAAGTCAGTAAGAGACATTCTTCGTAAGCGTTGGCGTGTGTAGGCTTACTTTGCTACTAGTGGTGTGTGACAATCGTATATGTCGATTTCGATTCAATATCCCTTTCTTCTTAATCTTTAATTTGGATATCGTACAGTACTAGAGAAGAAGCACTGTGCGGCAGTAATATACGCAAAGTATAGGTAGTCGCCGAAGAAATATTTCGGATAACTGGTATACTGTAAGATTAAATAATCCAATTCAATGAGTGTAATAAGCGACGTCGCGCTAAAAGTTATTAAAATAATTTACGTCCGACAGAGCCATAATTGGCGAATACTATATAATAATATTAGCGAGATGACAGTAATAATTTTATTAGGTTATCTTGTGTCAATCATATTTGTTCTTATAGCATTATATAGCTTAAATCATTATCATTAGGAAGGATTCTAACATAATTCAACAGCACGATATCATATTACCCTTAACTCCTAAGGGTCTCTATGTTACAGTATTTAATAAAGAACAACGAAGTCGAGAGGGACAATATCTCTTTAATCTTCTCGGAGCAAAATACAGCATCGATTTTTATATTTTTGCCCTGTGCTAAATCTGCCCGGTGGACTGTCCTCAACAGAAATCTTCTTTACGCTCTCATCTTAGATAAAACCTAAGGAATTAAGTTGTGACATTAATTTTTTAAATGTCCCTGGCTGGCTAATACGGGCAATACTACTTTAAAGCTGCTCTAACATATGCTACTATACAGTAAATGAGGGCTCTGTATTCATCGGGTCAATGATAGGATAGCATACTGTAAAGTCTATTTATTCAATTGATCTGATCAAATTAAACCAAGTTAAGCGTACAGTGGCCATGAGCCCCGTGATATCCTAATTAGCATACAAACAGCCAAGGTTTGAAGATAGACCAGGTATCGAGTACTGACTGTGCTAGAGAAATCGATGATTACACTATCATTGCAACTATTCTCTGCGTATCATCATAAATTATCAACATAAGCCAACATCAAGACTACTGTATAAGTTCATCTTTAATAAAATAAAATTACTTGCATTTATTGCCTGCCTAAAGACTCAGTAACGCTTAACGAGAAGATGCCTTTTCAGTTTGAGAGTGTTTTAGTAACAGGAAGTAGCCGTGGGATCGGTTTCGAAATGGTTCGCCAACTAGCTAATTTATCATGCCCACCCAAGTATATTTTTGCTTCTTGTAGATCTCCTGATGGCGAAGCAGCAAAGGTGCAAATTAAAATGATGTATTGATTGAACGTGATCGAGCTAAGTTGATACACTTGCAGACTGTCTTATCAGTAATGATTCTAGATCAGCCAGGTTTATGACTGAATTAGCTATTAAAATGCAACTACAATAGCGATGCTAAACGACGATAAAATGTGTGTTATTCTAATATTATTGTACTGCAGCAGTTTATTAGACGACAAACACCATAATACTGTATACTACTGATTTTATTTTTTACTTTTCACCGATTCATGTCCATTTTATCATGATGAATCATGACCGTACTGATGTGACTTCATTCGATATCCATAGCGATAGGTCGATTTTGTACTATCATGTTTTAACTGTTCTGTGTATTGATGATGAACACTCGGAATGTCAATGATAGGAGCTACGGGACTTTGCATCAGAACATAGCAACGTCATAATTATTCAATTAGGTAAATTTCAAGTAAATCGAGAACATATAAAATAGCGTTAGTCTAGTGTAGTCTCTTAGTTGCTAATATTTAGACACCGTACTAGGTATACACGTTGTATGCTTAGACAGTAATTATCTTCATCCATTTTACCTCTTTCGATCTAGCAAGTGACTACATTGAAGGACTAATAAGTTACTAAGAAATGCCCTTAATGGCTAACTTTCAGTCTTAAGGACATCGCAGTGATAGTAATGACTACAAGCCGGAGTTTTTTTACTCGCATACAACACTTATACGATATTATTAAACAGTTTCTTTTCTGTAGTATTTTTTAAACTCCTCTTTACTACAACCAATTGATTCATTGTAAATCATATAGAATTGTATTTCAGGATCTTGTATAGTTATAGACTTTTAATTCCAATAAATAATCTCCATTACTAGATGCCTTATCGAATGATTCGATTCAAAAATCGGCTGTTTTGGTTAAAGAGAAATTGGACAATGATGGACTCGATCTTATAGTCAATAATGCAGGAATTTTGACAAGATCCCCTAACTTTCTAGATGTAACAGAGGAGGATATGATGCGTGTGTATAAAACTAACGTGGTAGGACCCTTCCAAGTCATACAGGTTGGTATTTATTAAAACTTAAAAATGATAGCAGGATGGATTATGTCTTTAAATTGCATGATGTATCGAAATTGAACATGTGAAATGGTCAATCTTGCAATGTAGTAAGGAAATAACGGTTTTGCTGTGATGAAGCTAGTGCACTAAGCGCGTTAACCTTTGCCTGGCTTATTCTTAGTACATTCGAGACTACGAAGAAAATCTGCCTGATCGCAGATTGTAGATTATATGACGTTTTATAACAGTACAAAGCGGATATTCTACTGTAAAAGTAACGATTGATAGATTTATCATCTATATAAAATTACCCACAAACTCATTGTCACTTTACAAAGACAGTAAATAGTTGTACAACCATTTACTTTATGGTTAGCGAGGGCTATTATTACTAAGCAACTATAATATATCATAAGAAAGAGATCTAGATATAGATTCTAGGACATTCCGTAAATGGTTAATATTGAGATATAAATGTAAGCATTTACAGATACGCCTAGCAAATAATTAACGAGAGTTCTTAGTATAACTTGCTAACAATCGTGCATCCATTTACTTTATGATTAGCAAAGGTTGCTATTACTTAGTGACTGTAATATATCATAAGAAAGAGATTTAGATATTCGTAGATTCCAGGACATGATCTAGTCATAATTATTATAATCGAATAATATTAAAAGTTAAACATAAGCATTGACAGACAAACGCAGCAAATAACTAGCGAGAGTTCTTAGTAGAGCTTGTTAACAGTTCTAAATATTGTAGTGATACTTCAACAGAGAAACAGTAGATACTTGTTCTCTCTATTAAATTGAAAAATTCTTGTCTAGATTGATGTTGCATAAATAATTAAATCAAACTGTAATATCACTTAATGTTTAGCAATAAATTTAAAATTCAGTCCAAATGATTTAAATTCTATTTATGTGTAAATGTCTAGGCTTATCATTCGCTTTTAGCTAAGGCAGGTCAGAAAAAAGATTTTGCTGCTATTCTAAACATTTCCGGTACCCTAGGATCATGCGAAAAATCAAATTTTGGTGGTTTATATCCTTATGCCATATCGAAGGTAGTAGCCCAAGTGATACCGTATAAAAATCAATGCTATACAGTATATCTTGTAAATAGATTACTAATTTTATATCCAATATGCAATTTAAAAATACTTTCAATCAATAATTTTTAGGCAGGCATGAATAGAATGACGAAAGGCTTAAGCTGTGAGCTAATTCGTGATAATATCATGATCATGTGCATTTGTCCAGGTTGGGTAAGGACTGCATTAGGAGGTTTGGATAAAGCCAGGCTATCACCACAAGAATCTGTTGAAAATATCGTCAAAATTATTGAATCTATGGATAAAGATAAAAATGGAATCTATTGCAACAATACAGGTCAAATCATCCCATGGTAAAATTGCAATAATATGACTGGGCTAAATTTTTTATCGAATGAACTTTTTCAAAGCTAAAATTGTAAACTAGCTAATGGTCTAATCATACAATTGAGGGTATGGTTAATCATGTCTCAACAGCCATAAATTACCTACTTTACTACAGTACAACTAATTTAATATCTCTAGTTTTTGTAGGATTTAATAGAAATAGAAAAGTATACTTACTCTTCAATGTATTATTGGTTTCAAACTTCTATTCAATTTCTTTTTTCGTCTGCCAACATCGGATGTGAATATCGTCTATTGTTAAAAGTCATCGATCATTTTTTGCTGTTATAAACTGTATACCGAATGTTTGTCATTTATCCGATGTTGTTTTTAAATAAAATGACCATGACCAGCTATTGTCTATTAATTAATTATATTTATCGTTGAGGTAATAAATTTAGGATATTAATTTCTATTTTTACTATCAATTTTGTAAGCTAAGACAAGGAGAACTAAAGACCAATTGTTATAATTATTCCAACCATAATTATGTTAAAATTTTTGCATGATAACTAGTTGGAATTACTACAACTACCGCTAATGAAATATTATTTCCAATAATTGAGGTCTGCAATCATGAAGAATACTTCTCAAATATCGCATTTCGAATACAATCCAACAAAGAATACTAGTTGCTACCAAGACTCTTTACATACGTGTGTTTATAATTTACACCTTGTAAGCGAGTGTTAATATCATTACAAAAGTGTGCTAACTCGGACAAATGTAATAATTTTTCAACTCGTTGTATAACTCAACAAAACTTAAAGAAAAACAGCAGGAAAAATTGCCAATTTCTTCAATCTGATCGATTTTTAATTGTGCATTGAGGCACTTTTTACTCTATACTGCAAGTTTACGAGCACTTTAGCCTTTACTAATATGGAACATTTAGATATAGAAACGTATTTGCACCATATATCCGATATGATCCGAACATTCTTTGAGAACTTTGCAGATAAATAAATAATACCTTACGAGAGAAAGCTGTAATTTCATAAAAATAGCAGGAAAAATCGTCTATTTTCTTAATGTGATTAAGTTATGATTCTGTGTTGAGGTATTCGTAACTCTGCACTGCAAGTTTGCAAACACTTTAACCTTTTCTACTAAAAATATCTAATATTTTTCGAAAATTTTGTAGATAAATAAAATAATACCTTACGAGAGAAAATTAATTTCATACAAATAGCATGAAAAACTAACTATTTACTTAATTTTGATCGAGTTGATTCTGTATTGAGGTACTATTATCTCTGTACCACTAGTTTCCAATCACTTTAACCTACTGTACATTACTAATAATACTTTATATTTTTGGAAAGCTATGTAGATAAATAAATAATCCCTATATTATATCAAAAATATCGTTATTTGTGTGTTATTTTTAGTATATTTCGAGAGAAAACTGTAGTTTTATACAATCAATTATTTCTTAATTACATTACCATTTGCGCCTCGGCATGGACAGCATCTGATAATAAATATCATTATTATCAACTGTGAGTTAATAGTATATCATGGCTTGATCTCATTTATGATATCGGATGTGCTGCACGATAATCAATAGCACCATTTGTACCTGTGCACATCTATTAATTAAATTAAATTATTGCCCTAATAACTGAGTAATACAATAAGTACTCATGGATAATTTTAGTTTCTAGTGATTTCATTTATCTACAATATTATTAATTCAGTTGATTAATATGATGTAGGGAAAATGCAATACTCGTATCAGAAAAGAGTTTGATACTGTGTATAATTATTTTTAGCCTACTTAAGATACCATTGATCATAACTTATGATCAATAGGAACCTTGCACTTGGGTATGCTTCATGCATTTTGCTGATAGCGTAGCTAAATACTATAGGCAACCGTAAAATTTTATATCATCATGAATCACCTCTTTAAGTCTATAGTAAGAATATTAACGATCTATCAGCAGGCAATAGTGTTCAAATATGAAATGTAGAGTAGATTCCATGCCTGCCTGCTCGTAGTCAGTCACTAGAGAACATTACGAATCAATTGATTTAATTAGCAATCAAGCCAGATTTAGCACATAACATGATGATATTGCAATAGCGAAACTATTACGACTTCGAGCAGTGCAATCTGAAACTGGTGCGTTAATGTACTACGGTGCTAAGAAGTGTCGTCCAGTTGTTATTGACATAATTAATGACAAAATATTGTATTGCATTTGCACCAACACTTTACTGACTTTAATTTGTGGTCAACAATCATCGATCGCAAGACATCAGCGAAACCTATAAATACTTCACAATTTTCATCATCTGGCAATAGAAAATAATCAAAAGCATTGAAACGTTTTCGGAAATATTGGTCTATCGTTCAGTTTCTCAATTTGTAACTTCACTCATTTCCTGTCAGCAAAATCATGAAGACTGCTCTTGCTATCGTATCGGTTCTGCTTTGTATGACAACCATTGTGGTAATTTTAGATTTATATTTACAAAGATTGATTTCTTGATTTGATTTGCACAGTAATTTAAATTTTTACAATTTATTTCAGTCTGCTATCGTAACAGACTATGTGATCCAAAGTAAGACTTAATTTTGATTAGATTATTCGCTTTTATCTACTAGTAAAATGGTACTCATTTCTTGTCCCTAATCTATTTACAATCTACTATAGCTGATCCACGAATTTGTAAAAACAGCGTGCTAGCTTTTAAAGTCCATGGAACATCAGTAATTGCTTGCCCAGGTGGTTGGAGTGGACATATTAGTAACTCTAGATTGTGTGGAAGAGGTTATCACTTGTGCAATAAAAATGATAAAGGGCCCAAACTTTCCAAAATTAGCTACTCACATGGCATCAAAATTCCCGGCTGTTATGCCTTTAATGCAGCTCATGACTTTGGACAGTGTATTGACTGCGAGAATAAGCGACATCATGATGACTTAGGTGGCGTTGGTGTTACATGTCCCAGAAAAACTACCAGTCAAAGTACATCTTGTTTAACCGGTGGAACGATTGATGCAGCACCGAATGTGAATTCCTCCAATAATAATAAAGGTTGCCGTTACCATCCAGGAATATCAGGCGTTCTATGCTGTAAGAATTAATAATCCACTTACAGTAAGAATCTTAGTAAGCTCCGTGTTATTTGATGTTGTAGTTTAAACAATGTTGAAGTTGCATAAGCGATATAAATCAATAAATTGATATGGAAAAAAATTAATACCACTTAAGAATATCTAATTTACTTCCATAGCGCAGTAATTGTCTTGTTTATGGAAATATTCAGCTGTTAAAAGAATAAATTTAGTTAAGAACGAAGCTCAATCTACGCAATTGTAACCATAACCTAATCGTGTTAAAGCTATGAAGAACAGTGATTCATTACGAACTGATGTTACCGGATCTATGTTACGGGTGTTTGCAGTGATTAAAATAAAAAGTAAAAACGGTAAATGAAGAAATCAAAAACCCCTATATAATTGATTTTGTACCCGATCTGGAAAATACTAATCATTAATTCAATTACAAAATAAAGTCTTCTTTAATTCTCTAGCATTACCATTTTCTTTTATTTTATGCAGGGCAATACTAAAATTGTTTTGCAATGTTTACGATAACTGCATGATTATAGCGACAGGTACTAAATTTAATAGAGTTTCAATTACAATACAATGCGAAAATTTAAGTAATATAGTTTTCTGGGCCAAAGCAGTAGATAGAAAACTTGAAGAATTGTTGGGCTCGGATGTAGGACAGAATGGGGCTTCATTAATTAAATTATCGAAAACCGATAGACGTTCGATTATGAACTACAATCGATGGCGTTGAAATAAATATAGATGCAACTTCATAAATGACTTGAGGTTTAACATCCATTATGTAATTTTATCCTAAGGACCTTTCAATATTAACGTTTGTAGTCAAGGCGGTAGTATACAATTTTAAGGATTGCGTTATATCAGCTCAAGCATTCATTTTGGATGTGTTCAAATACCTAATTCTTACTTTCAAGAACTTGTGAAAGTTTCAATTTTTGAGCTAATAGATTAAAAGCGTAGAACAAGATAAATGCAAGGCTGAGTATTCCTCTACCTGAGCTCAATCACTCAAACGGAAAACAGCTTATTGAATTGCATAATACTGATCTGCAATGGATTATCTAGATATTCTGTCGCAACAATACTCGTAAATGCATTTTGGTGGTCGTTGAATTTACAGTAAGCAACCACAAGATCTATAGGTTATGGAATAATTAGCTCCCCAAAACTTTGTACACAAAGTAGCAGTATAGAGAGCCTGATAATGCATAACCCCATCGTCTTTATAAGATACAGTAAATAGGAAATACGGTTATACTGTCACCTAGTAAACACATCTTACGTATTTACTTTAGAACATCAACATTATCTATTTACCGTAACTGTAGATTTTAGCTAGGTCGTCAATTTTTCTACATCAAGCTAGCAAATATTCTATGTACTACTTTATAGCATCGATATGATCGATTCAATTATAAATTTTGATTAGTCTGTCAATTTTTTCTATGTCAGTTTAGCAAAAAATCTGCTTGTCTACTTTAAAGCATCGACAAAATCGATTCAATTATAGACTTTAGTTAGGCTTTCAATCTTTTCCTGCACCAAGTTGGCAAACACTCCACGTTTCTACTTTGTAGCATCGATAATACCGATTTAATTATAGATTTTACATAGATTGTCAATTTTCCTACATCAAGCTTGCGAAACACGTACGTATCTACTTTTCTTATAATATCAACATTATCGATTTAATAATAAATTTTAGTTAGACGTAGATAAGTGGATGATATCTGAGTTTATGTTGATACTTAAATTGGCGCAATAGTTATTAATATTATTTATATTGTAATAGTTGGAACTGACAGGGTCTACTTATAACTAGTGCCTTAATGTATCGACAGAACATATATCCCACTATTTCTCTATCCTATTACTGAAATTGGAAAGGCGTTGAAATATTGGCTGAAATATTACTTTGATCAACCTCATCGTCCAGATTTTTGACTTTTGTTCATTTTCCAGTACTAATAATCCATTAGTGAAATATGAAGACTTTTCTTTCTCTCCTGTGCGCTCTACTCGGTCTAACTAGGTTTACGGTAATTTATTGTTTATATATTTATAATAATTACAGCTATTTCATTTGAAAAAATTTATTACACAGTTTAATTCCTAGAGTTAACGACTATATATCCGCTATATATCCGCCAAATTTTTCAGTCTGCTATGGTAACAGATCATCGAATCCGAAGTGCGGTTTTTGATAAAAATTTGTGTCTACGACTCAATTTAAATATGAATTTCAACCCTCAGGTGGACTATGTCAAACGAAGTAAAACATTTTAAATTCAGCTTCATTGACTCGAATAACTATAACCCGTCGATTTCTTTAATCTTAGTTACTAGTAAAATTATACTTACTCTTGTTCTTAATCTTCAATAGTGAAGCCATCAATCTGTAGAAATAGTTTGATCGGTCTTAAAGTCTATAAGATATCAGTCATTGCTTGCCCAGGTGGTTAGAGAGGGCATATAAGTAACGCAACTTTGTGCGTTAGTGGTTATCATCTATGCAATAAAAATGACCAAGCATCCCTACTTTCCAAGATCACATATTCGCATGACGCTCAAATCGCTGGATGTTATGCATTTAATGCAGCTCATGATCTTGGACAATGTATTTACTGCAAGAATCAAACATACCATGATGATTTAGGTGGTGTGGGTAGAACATGTCCTAGAAAAACCTCCAATCAAAGAACATCTTGCTTAACAGGTGGAACTATCGATACAGCGACCAGTGTTTCTTCCTTTAGAACCAATAAAGCTTACTATTATCATTCAGGAATATCTGGTGTTTTGTGTTGTAAGAATTAAAATCTATTATCTTAATAAGCCTCTTTTGTTGTTAATAAAAGTTCTAGTTTTAAAGATAGTCAGCAAGAATAAACTCTAACTGTATATTTTATTCGTTATATAAGCTACAGATAATTCGATGTGATTAAATTGATTTCGCTTACAATCGCTAATCCACTTTAAAAGAATATTCACTGCCTCAAGTAGAAGTGGTTAGTATTGTAATATCAAATATAGCTTTTCTAAAATACTCTTATAATGAGAAACAGATTAGGAACAAATCCTATTATGAGCAGTAATAACTGTAATCTGCTTAACAATGTTGTTAACTTCTTTTGCTATTTCTATTATTAACTGATATACTTTGTATGTCTGGACTGATGATTTGTAGGTTTGTTAAAAAATTAGCCTTGCAGTGCGACTAATTAAACTGCAAACATGATAAATTTCGAAATCATAAATCTCTAAATAGCAATCAAATTGTTTTGCGCAAAATTAATCTTTTGAGCAAGCCCTGAAAGAAAGTAGATCTTGTGAGTGTGAGACTTTATCCAAAGATAAAAGATAATTAATAAAGATGTTTAAATTCGATTAAGATAAACTCTTCGTCACGATTGTGAAATATTATGCTAAGCAGTTAGCTAGATGAGATAAAGTACTATATTTTTTATTTTCAGTAGAAAGAAATAGACTATTGGACTTATAAGAATATTCTGTGCCTGTATATCGGGCACAGTAGTAGTAAACTGATGTTATTAAGACGTTATTAGAGTGGTATTATAAGAAACTATCTAACAGCGAAGTCCGATGATACTAACTTTAGTTCACTCTTCAACTGTAAGGTTACTAGACAGTTCTAAGATTTATACATGTTAAGACATGGAACGTAACTAGTACGTTATGAAGGCCTAATTTTGTTTTATTCTTAGTTTAGAGGACTACAACAGGTACTAACCGTAGTGATATGAAATTAATAGAAATTGCATGGCGATGAATGTAATTTTTATTTCAAGTTAAAGTAGTAATAAGTAAAATTTCGACTAGCCTATAAGATGAATAAGACGTTATAATTCATGATATGACGGCATAAAAGTCTAGAAGTGAGTACCGGAGAAATAATTATTACTTCTCTGATTTCTATGTAGCAAATAAATATATTGGTGTTTACAGTAAGCTTATGCTGAATTTATAATTTATTTCTAGAAGAAAAAGCTCCCGTAAAACTTACAAACATCGAGATTTATTTCTGCTACGTTTGCTGCAAGCGTAGTTGTAGCAGTGTAGGAACCTGATAGCTCAGTCTAGTCCGGTAATTATGGCCTTTCTAAAAAATGTTTGATAGTATTTTAAAAATTATGTTAACAGATTTTCTATGTGGTATTCATGTATAACATTTGATCTAGAATTAGTTAGCTTGCCTAATGTTTAGTGCTAATAAGTTATGTTAACTTAAGACTTAAAGAATTCTGCTCTCTTTTTTTTAAAATACTGCAAGAAATTACAATTTTGAAATCTAGCAAGTTTAAATTTTAGAAATTTATCAAGTAGGATAGTAATTCATCTAACTACATTCAGAAGATTCTAGTTACATAAACAATGCTGGAATTTTATTCCGGTTGGCAACTGAAAATTATACGTAGATTTATAAGAGCAGTTTACTATTTGACGACAAGACTAAGTTTACATACTAATTAGTATATACTTCGTTGTACATGGTATTCTAATATCATGATAAGTTACATCTATTAAAAAAAGTTACTTTATTATGAAGTTTAATAGACTTAATAGCAGTCTTAGCTATCTAATTATCAAAGTGTTAGTTTTCACTTTACAGTTTGGATTAATAATGCGATATGAACTTCTTATAAAATGCTATAATACTATGTAATTGAGTAGCAGAAACCAATAAGAAAGGTCTAGACTATCTCTTTACTTTAAAAGTTACCGGATTGCAAATTAGAATACCAACAGATATGATGAATATTTATAATATATGTGTTAACTTGTATATAGCAGTAAAATCGCTTTCTCTCTCCATACATATATAGCCCTTGTTTTCTTCAGTTCTGTATCTGATATTGCTAAAAAATATTGAAATGACATCGTGCATTGACTAATCATAAGCTACTTTACAGAGATCGACATCATTGAATTAAGGATAAATTTTAATTAATTAAGTACTAATAATTGATGATATTCAAGTTTATTGATGTTTAAATGAACGTAATAATTGTTAAATACTGCTTGTAATACAGCATTTAGAGCCAACTGGCCACTACATATTGTATAAATATTATTTTGCTTTCTTCAGTTCTATGTTTGATGTTGCTAAAAAATCTCGAAATGATATCATGCACTGATTAATCATAAGCTACTTTACAGAGATCGACATCATCGAGTTATTGTTGGATTTTAGTAAATGTCAATAATTGGATGATACTCAAGTTTATATTGATCGAGTTAACGCAATAACTGCAAATACTGGTTATACTACAGCATTTGGAGCCGACTGGCCACAACGTATTGTAACACTGACGCCTTGACTAAGGATTTTGTAGAATATTTAATATACCACGATGACTACATCTGTATAAGCAAACAATATGCTTGTTACATATTAGCAAAATTTCCTTATTTTTGTTGAAATAATGAAGGGCAAGATATGAATCAGTATTTAAGAAAGGTTAAGCTATTATCATCTAGTACTGACAGAACCTATAAATATCCCAAATTTTCATCTTCTTACAACTGAAGTCGGAAAACCGGTCGAAGTACCGGTAGAAATATTTCCTTTAATCAATCTTAGCATACATATCCTCGACATTAATTATTCTCTAGTATTCTATTTTGTGAGAATCTGAAGATTTCTCTTGCTCTCGTGTGTATTTTACTCTGTATAACTACGCTTGTGGTAATTTATTGTCGAAATTATCAATCATTATAGCTGATTCATTTGTAAAGAAATAATGCGATTTAATTGCATAAGTAACCAACTTCATGTCTGCAATATCTTTAGTTTGTATAGTGAAGCCCCAAATAAGGTTACGATTAAAATTATGGAATAATGCAAAAATAGATAAGTTTTACGCTAGGTTGCAAGACTACATACGTGTCTAATTGTGGAAGATGTTTACAGTACGTATTGTAGTAATTGTATTAAGGTGCTTATATTAAGAATCTGAGATAATAATAGATAGCGTTAATTATGTTAGTAATATGAGATTTGTATTGTGACGCTTTAATTAGAAGCGCGAACTATGGATTTATAGCGCGATAATAAATTTAGATATGATCTTGTAACTTAATTTGTAAGACATGATTGTGCTTGAAAGAAAATCATTATATAACTAATTGTGTATAAATTATGAATATTGCCATTATAATTTATACAGTTCAGAGATAGACCTATTGAAACTAGATAGTTCTTGATAGTTATAAGACGAGCCTAACCTATGTAGTAAAGCGAAATTTACAAGAAGCTGTAGTTCTTTTGTATTTTTGAGAACATACTTTATCACAGTTTGCTATGGTAAAATATCCTCAAATCCAAAGACCGATTTATGATAAAAAATTGTACCTGCACTCCAATTTACGAATAGATATACAAACTCTCGAAGCGCCTATACCAGACGAAGTCATTATTTTAAATTCATTTACTAGAATAATTATCAAACGTATCATTAATCTAATGTACTAGTAAAATGTACTCTTTTTTTGTCATTAATTTTTAATAGGGACAACACCAATCTGTGGAAATAGCGTGATTGCTCTTAAAGTCTATGAGATATTAGTCATCGCTTGCCTAGGTGGTTGGAGAGGACATATTAGTAATACAAAATTATGCACTAGAGGTTACCATATGTGCAATAAAAATGATCGAGCATCTCTACTTTCCAAGATCACTTTTTCGTGTGGCATTCAAATCTCTGGCTGCTATGCTTTTAATGCAGCCTATGATTTCGGACTATGTATTGATTGCGGGAATAGGGAACATCAAGATGATCTAGGTGGTGTAGGCATGACATATCCTGTCCTACAATCAAGGACTATCTTTATTATCTAAAATGAAGGGCTCTAATACCTCTTTACAGTAGATAGAAGTTATAGATGATATCAAAAGCGGTTAAGTAATTAGCTATTCTATTTATATCTAAATGCTTAATTACTACGGCTATATTTATTAAGAATATCGATATTCGATGACTAATATGAGACAGTTAGATTATAATATGCCAATTCACAGAGTCGTCAAAACGCAACATAAATTCTAATATCGGTCAGATACAATCATATTTTACGGTACAAGGTACCGGTATATAAAGCATAACCATCTCGTAAACTAAATGAAGATATGCTACCAAACATTGCTAACTTCTCTATGGTAAGATATCTTCGTGATAATCTTTCAAAAATTTAGTTGCTTAGAAAAGTCATAAAATAAAATAGATCTTGCGACTACAAGATTTCATCTGAGCAGGAGAATAGTTAACATTATTTAGAAATATACTTTGTTATGTACAAGTTTATAAAATAATATTAGTAGGTATAATAAATTACTTGGTGTTGATAGATGAGTAAGATAGATTATGAAGATTTCATTTAAATTCCAAAAACACAACGGAAGAATTTAAAACAACCAACTGAATCTCTCTAAATTTTGGCAATGTAGATTAGAGTGATAGTTATTAATTCATGAACTAATGTTTAAAATTCAGTATACAATTCGGCGCTGAATACATAGAAGACTACAAAAAAATTTAGATTAAGATGTATATCTTGCCTCGATATCAGAGGATTATCATATCTGTTGGTAGCATGAATTAATTAAAGTAATAATTATTTTCAGTAGAAAAAAGTGAACTAGCAGCAGGCTTACAATAGTATTTCATGTGCCTACAACACAATTCTTTTCTTTTTATTATTAATTAATATACTATTAGATCGGCAGCACACGGCGCTAACCAATCACTAATTTTAGTAATGTTTGCCTTAGATAGTTCTTTAACCTTATTGGTCTAATACTGTTTACAAAACTAGTCGGTTTTGATATTTGCATGTGTTATGATATGGCTAATTTATCTGCTGTAGCTGGGATCTATTAAAAGCCGGCTGTTCTTTTTGCTTAATTTAGAGGACTAAGATAGTGCTTGTATTGCTAATTCATCGTAGAGATGTAAAGTAAACGATGATTGTTAAGCAAAGAAATGTGATTTTGTTACATGTAAAAGTAGTAATAATTAACTTACATATACGAGTATATATTGATATGTTACGAGCAAAGATCAATTCTAACTTGCAATATAGGTTGAGAGTGTGTTTTCGGATCTGCACTGCTGTGAATTGAAATACTAATTAATTTCTATATAGATATAACTAAGATTTAGCACAGTGAGGTCTCGGATCTCTCTAGAAAATCACAATCTATCTCATTACTAGCGAGGCCGTAGCTTATATAGGTTCATGTACCTAAAGCCGACTTAATTATACGATTTATCTCGTCTTTTAGAAATCAATCAAATTAATACTCTGAAGAGTCTCAATTTATACGGATTAAACACAGTCTAATCCTGTTCAATTTACTGTTTCAGTATTCATTTACGACCAGGGATTACTTATTTCTATACGAATTGATAAAGTTACGAAGTTATTTATTTGATTTATTTACATTCTTGTGACTAATCGCAATGTTAAAATAATGTAACAGCGCAAAATTAGAGCTAGCTTTGCAATTTAATATTGTTAAAATCTTTATCCAGGCATCGATTAAATCACATAGTATTTAGATGATTATTGAATATAGTGCTACGCTACGTCTTTACTATATATTCGTATACATCATTATGTGAAACTAACTAGAGATGAAGGCAAATAGTTCTGTTCAGTTCAAGAAAACTTTACTGTAACAGTTATTTTAAAATTTGTGTGAATTCATAATTCAGGTTACCTGATGTTGGAGTGTTTACTTTTACGAAGTACAATAATGACGATGCTATCGATAAATAGTATTTAATAGCTATGCGATATTAAATTGATTGAGCCAATAATTTAATAAAGTCAAGAACTATTTTATATAGTCGTCAAATTATTGCTTATTTTATAAAGCTAATCAGTCAATTTATAAAATAACCAAGTCGGAAGTTATTTTATAAAGTATGCCAGGTCGCCTTGGATGTTAAAGTGCTTATTTTCACAATTAAAATCATGGCGAAGTACTATGACTACTTTTTATAACACAGAAGCTACTTCTAGCGACAGTTAAGCGCAGACACTAGTCTTCACTAAGATCTAACTAGAAATCTGCTGATTTTAAAAGGTTACTCGCTTTTATACCTTTCATCCATCTATTTGCAAGCAGCTACAGCATACATATGCATAGAAGTTAATACTGATAAAAATATCAGCTATCGTGTATTATATTTAAATTAGTATCGCTTTAAGCTCTACTTTAAAATACGTTAGAGCACTCTCATAACATGAAATTAACCATGATCAGAACACGATCTGGCCTTTGAGCTCTTTTTTAATTAGATATCTAACTTATCACCAACAATCCGTATATATACGTACAATATAACTCGTCGCAATACGAGTACGATAACAGATGCTATACATAGATAGCATTTAGTAGTTATGCTAGGCCAAGTTTTAAGTATCAAATCATTGCTCGTTTTATGAAGCTAACTAGTCAATTTATAAAATACCGTAACTAAGTCGGTAGTTATGTTACAAAGTAATGCAAGCCGCCTTGGTTAGTTTATGAAATATTATAACCATAGCAGTTTTATAAAGTTACCAAGAAGTTACAGATAATTTATGAAATAACTCTCGATGGTTATCTATAAAAAAGTTCTTAATTAATTTATAAAATAATCAAGGTGATGGTTATTTTGGTTATTTTATAAAATATTAACCAAAGCAATTTTAAAAAGATACCAAAGAGTGAATGGATGATTTATGAAGTCATTTTTGGATGGTTACCGTATTTTATAAATGTTATGTGTTACTTTATATAATAATTAAGCTAACAGTTATTTTATAAAATAATTAACTCAGTAAATTTGATTTAAAGCTACATCGCTTTTAATCGAAGGAATTTTACATCCAGAATGTATACCGTGCCTTTGATATCATAACACTCTACAGTAAGAGTACGTCAGATCGATGATCTTTACTCTCATGTAAAATGCTTGTTAAAGAACTGCATTAATCACAGTTAGTCCGGTAGCGGTTTAATTACGTCTACTTAATTGATAAATAGCATTTAATAGCTGCATCACTTCTAATTGAAAGAATTATTCGTCAAGGCGGTATACCGTGCCTTTGACATCATAATACATCAGATATCGATCGATGACCCTCATTCTTATGTAAAATATTTGTTTAAGAACTGTATGAACTCGCATATACTGGCTGTCACGGAGTGATGTGCGTGAAGCTGTATTGCTTTTGTTATTAATTAATTGTTTACCTGCATTAATTAATTGCCTGGGGCTTTAAAAATTGTAATAATTAATGGAGTGTTAATTGCAATTACAGCCTACAATGTTGTGAAATGGTATTATTGTGCTTATGTGTCAAATCATTAGTAGCTGTTAATTAATTAATTGCAATTAAGGTTGCTTACAAATATTTAGCTATAGTGAACTATATAACTTATTGGTAAACAATTTATCATACTAATGTAAGTAAATCTCGTATAGCAATATTGCACAATTGCTTATATGTGCACCGCTTATCACCACCGAAAACTATAAAAGCCTGAGCAGCAGCTCTGCCAAAAAAAAAATCAGTTAGTTCCTCAGCTCTTGTTATATAAACAAGTATCTGCTTTAACTTAATAAACTTAATTTACAATTTTTATTAGAGTAACTTTATACCTGTGTGGTTGTATCTTATAATAGATCTCCATCACTACGAAAGAAGTAGACTTATTCTAGTAGATTTGTATCGTTCGCAGTGTTACTTAAATAGTGACAAAAGAGATACTGCCACAGTGTATGTAATTGATGTTATACCCGATCGTGGTGCTTAATTACCTCTGCTTAACTGATAAATAGCATTTAATAGCTGCAACGCTTTCTAATAGAAGAAATTATTTGTCAAAGCAGTATTCCGTGCTTTCTGGCATCATAATACATCAAATTCATGACCTTCGTTCTTAAGTGAAGTGCTTGTTGAAGAACTGTATGAAAATCGTACATACAGGCTAATCAATGTCAGCAGATCGTGATGTTTAATTACGCCTACTGCAATTGCATCTATCAATCTTCTTTAATTCTTTTATTAAGATGTAAACGAAATGGATAAATCCCATTAGTACAGTCAATAAACTATAGCATTATCTGATAATATTGACTTAAGCATCTCTTATCTAATTGCTTTAAGCATTATTTACATTTGACAGAAGCATATAAAAGCTCTGCGTTCACGCATTTTTCTTATCATTTCGTATTTTCCTCAGTGCCTTGAAAGGAAGAAGGATCGTTTGATTTGATTTCCAAGTAAGTATTAAGCTGCCGTTCTAGTTATTCTTGGTAGAAATGTGTGTGAAATAGAGTTTAATTCTTTTAGCTTCCGGAGTTATAAAGTAGCTCCAATTATCTATGTTAAATTGTACTCTTATTTCTGTTACTGTTATAAAGTGTAATAAACTTTGCTAGAGTTTTGTTATTTTCATTCCTAGATACTTAAAAACATTGAATCATTGCATTAATTTTTTTGCTTTTATCAAAACCTGTAACATAAAGCATGAAGACCGCTATCATCTTTTGCGCTTTATTTGCCGTGACCTTTGCATCAGGTAAATTTACTAGTACCATTCTAATAATAGTAAAGATGTCAAGTAAAATTGTTATAAATTTACCGTACTTGATGCGCAAAGCGACGCTTTAAACGCAATCCAGTATTAGGCAATAGCTTATTAAGTCAATTTATTTCTATCCGTCTATTTTTGCAGTGTTGGTATACAATTGTATACTCTAATGACTGATAATTGGTTTTAATTTATTGTTTAAGCTGTGATTTTGATCATTACTCTTTTATGTTGATGTTTATAACTCTCCAATTGGTAATCCATATTTCTAATGTTATTTCTATATTCTTACTAACACTGTAGTTCGTCCAGTGCCATTTGACTTGGATGAACAGCACGAAACTGGTAAGTTAAGGATGTAACATTTTACTATTGCTACGTAATTCTGATATGTATCGTGAGGATAAGCCAAACAACAATAAGTTATGCATCGATAATCATATATTGACTAACTTAATGAGATGTAAGAAAGAAATGAAAGAAGTCCTCTATACTATTTGTATAGGATAGAAGAGTAGTATTTAAATGACTGATGATAGTCGTTCATTATCATGGTTACTTATAAGAGATACCAATTGAAACTGGACTTAGAACAGTATGTAAAACAAACAAAATTACAATCTATTTTAATTTAGCTATTCCTGTAACTGTCGACATGTTTACATTAGAACCGTATCTCAGTATCATCGTGATGCCATTACTTGAACGCTATTCGCGGTCGATTCGATTGTATTGTAGTTCTATCGAAGCAATGAAACTAGTACAGTAAAATTGCAATTCAAGTAGTGTCATATTGTACTCTACTTATGCTTCAAGTAGTATGCAAAACAAATTAAATTGCAATTTATTTAATTTCGCTTATAATAACATAGCTACGACTCTCGGTATTTCGATATTACTACAGCATTATATCATCACTATGCTATTACTTCAATACCATTCATCGTCGATCAGATAGCGTTCTAGTTCCATCCGAGCAATGTAACTTATGCAGTCAAGTCACAGTTTAAATAGTGTAATAGTTTACTCTGTAGATAAAGAATCGGCTTGTCAAATAATTTTTATCCCAATTTGTTCACTTATTTCAATGTTCGTCCATTTAATGGTATGAAATAACCTTGTACATTACAGTTGAATACAACCCTAAGGTGTTGACTGTACCTGCCAGGAAAGATATAGATAGAATTATTAACGGTCAAAATGACGTGAGAGGCGAACACCCATACCAGATCTCTTTGCAAAGAAAAAATCCTTCTCAGCCTGGCTCATTCTACCACACATGTGGTGGCTCCATCATTAATCAGCAGTATATTTTGACTGCTGCTCACTGTGTTGACAGCGGTGTAGCATCTGACTTCAGAGTAGTCGCCGGTGAATACGATTTCAGCAGAAACGACAATTCTGAACAAACCATTGCTGTTACTAAACTGTAAGAAATCGATGTCTAAGACGTTATAATTTATCATTAAATCTAGAACTAAATAGGTTACTCTTTATTCCATAATTATAATATGAATTATAATTATTGGATAGCATGAAACATATTGCTTCTTTGCCATCCTATGCAGTAACAATCATCTTAGGCTTTATAACGCGGATCGATAAAAATATCCTTGCGTGACCGAGTCTTCTCTGACATTTTATTTTTCACAGTATCATCCGTAGCGATTGGAATCCAGCTAAGATCAACAATGATATTGCTGTTGTTAAATTGGCCAGCAAATTGACCTTCAATAGCTATGTTGCTCCTATCGCGTTGGCTTCTGTTACTCCACCAACCAATACAGCAAGTCAGGTTACTGGATGGGGATTAACTAATTATTTCCTTCAAACCAGACCTAACATTCTACAAGTATTGAACGTCAAAAGAAGATCGGACAGTGACGCTGCCGCATCAAGCAGTAACTACAATAGTTTTTCTCAAGTCGCAGCTACTACTACTGCATACCGTGATGGAACCTGCCAAGGAGACAGCGGTGGCCCACTTGTATTCAAACAGAATAACCAATACCAGCAATATGGCGTCGTTAGCTACGGCACAGTCCGTAAGTTTGAATGAACATGATTATTATTAGAACTTGATTCAAAAGATTGCAGTGTGATAATCAACTAGCGGTTTTACTATACCTTCGCCAAATAGAATGTTGGATAGCCCATGTATTTCGCTTTGAAAGTCTTACGGCATGAAGGAATATTATGACCAATTAATTACTAATGTTCATTTTGAATACTTTTTTTTCTTACAGCTTGCTCATGGTCCTCTGCTGATTTCTATGCCCGCGTTTCTTCCTTCAAGACCTGGATCGAAAATAACTCCCGCATTTAATCTGCCACATGGATCACGTAGTTATGTTACAGCATCATTAAAAGGATAAAACCTTAATAGTTAAATTTCTACGGTTTTAGATACAGTACACACGTCGATAATAGGTTCTGTAGCTTAATTCAAAATAAAAAGGCATTTTTTCATATGATTCCATGTATTATTAATTTCGATGTCTTTTGATAAGCATTAACTTATTGAAGATAATCCCAGTGCTATATGAGAAGGATTCTGTTTGAGTGAAATCGCAAATGTGCGCATAGCAAGGAATCATCTATGTTATTGAAAAATATGACGTACTTTAGTAAACTATTACCCTTGTACTGGATTGCTTAGTCAGTCAAACAACGCATAACAATAATCAACTATAGAAGGTCAAGAAATTCGTGTCCGTAATGATATATCAAATACCAACCATTTAGGTTCTTGTCAATCCATTTTTGTCCTGCAATGGACGACGGTAGAGTATATATTTCAAAGAGTTGTTACTTTATACGTCCAATTTGAGTCTATTGAAAGTAGATTGGCTTATTCTATGGATATTTTATAACTAGAATGATATCAATCTAGCCATAACATAGTAACGTCTACTTTATCAGGCTGTCTAATTTTTCTACGCTTAATAAGGTTAATTCAAGGCAGAAACCATTACTAATAAAATTAAGGCTAATTAATCAGAATTTTGTATCTATCTTGGCTATTATTTATTTTTATAGCAATAAGAAGTTACTTTTAAGTTTCAGACTTCGCCTCTGGTACACATCAATGAGTTATCTTGCCATATTAATAGTAAATTACCTACGTAGATTATCTTGCTATTTAATGTACAGTACCTGAATTAAGTGATCATTGAAAAGAAAGCTTCTACAGATGTAATGTTATTTTAATATGCCGTTATCGATCTATTTTATATCGGTGAAATTGTAACAAAAATAGCTCGATCTGGTCTATTGTAGTATATCTCTCTAGCGTAACATCTTGACTATCCGATAATATTTCCAATCGAAAATGGATACAAGCACAGCAAGGATTAATTCTCTGAGAGCTAACATTTTCTCTTTGCAACTGTTACCGCCTAGTCCAAATGGTAAATAGGAGAAGATATCAAAAATTTGTTTCTCCTTCCATGAATCCGTCCGGATTCAATGTAAATGAGTTTTGTCACAATTTTTCAAGCCTAATAAGTAGATAGTTTTCATACTTACTAGTAACATATATCTTACTATACAGTACAAGCTATCACAGTATCATGATTGTAAGCAGCTGCAGGGCAATACAGTATTAGAAAATGCTTAGAATATTGTTCCAGCAGTACATTGATAACGACATCATGTTAGTTACCTACATGCACTAATGTACTTTTACTTGATAATGAATAGATGCGCTATAACATAAGATTGCTTCCCGAATTTAACAATAATGTAACCATAGGCTATTTTGTCTCAAATTAGGCAAGGCTAGTTTGTATGTGATAGCTAGACTTACTTAGAAACCCCCTAGTTCCTTTCTGGATAGAATAATGTCCAGCAATATCGTCTAAATATCATTTTTCGACCAAGAAGCTAATATTACTTTTATGCTATTTTTCTATTCATTAAAGATTCGTTAATCATTCAACTTATAAATGAATCAAATTTAAGTTTCTCTAATTATAATTCTACACCTATTAAGAATAAATGCAAAATTTTTTGTAAGCACGATAAAGTAATCTTTAATTAAGATTGACATCGTTCGCCATATTCTGTAATTAGATTCGTGTTGGAACAAGGCACCGTGTTTTTAACGATTACCGTAGAATGATGGAATGGCACAATGATAAAATTAATCTTTAGTAATGCAAAGGGTTCAATAGATTGATGTAATACATGGAAAGCGTATTATTAACATCTTTGCATCGCTACATCTTGATGAGGAAAATAGAAGCAGAATACTAACGTTGTTTACAATCTTACAGGTATACCTGTAAATTATCGAGAGATTAGATCATTAAATCAATTAAAGCATCGAAACTAAGACCATATTTACGGCAATTAAATTGATGCCATTATCTATTCGTACACGGCAGCATTGGTATGTTAATGCTTTAGTAAATAATACAACATATTTGAATGATAAAAGAGTAAAAAATAATTTACAACACTGAAAAAGTACAGTAAAGCTTCAGATAGTTTTTGATGATGTGGTAAAAAATTGGAAGTAAATACTTTGCGATTGATATTTATTGATAATTTACACCATTTAAAACTATAGTAAAGTTGCAGATAGTTCTTCGATCATGACGTAAATATTTAAAGTAAACGACTTGCTACGGGTCGTTATAAAAGATAATTTACATTAGTAAAATTACGATCAAGCTTCAGATAATCACGTAATAAGGTCGTAAATTACTGAAAGTAAATGGCTTGCTGTGGATAGTTATAAAAGATAATTTACAATATTAAAAGTACGGTAAAGCTTCAGATAGTTCCATAATAATATTGTAAAAAACTTGAAGTAAATACCTTACTATAGATATTTATAGAAGATAAATGACATCATTAAAAAGTACAGTAAAACTCCATATAGTTCTTCGATCATAAGGTAAAAAACAGGGAGTAACTGCCTAGCTATGAGTAGCTATAAAAGATAATTCACAACATCCATAAGTATAGTAAAACTCTAGATAGTTTTGCAACGATATTGCAAAAATTTCAAAGTAAATGCCTTGCTATGCTATAGTAATAGTACTGGTACTGCAAGGATCGAATTTACCACGTATAGAGTTTATTCTAAACTATAAAATTATTTATAAGTATGTTACAGGCAATCTCGGCAAGGCAGCGTTCAAAAGCGTTTTCTGTGAAAGCATTCTCTCGGAATGCAAACAATTATAAGGGATTGCCTAGGATTACCGATAATATAGTGAAAGTATGTAAATGCAGAGACATTCATAAAGGATTTCCTAGGATTACTGACAATTTATAAGCGTTCCTGGGAATTATTTTCTTTTTAAAAGCATCATTTAGCATTGAACGGTAGCACAATTTAAATACGCCATAGAAAAGGCCCTCATTGGCAAATATTGCTTATCAAAATTGAAATTTTTTTCTGAGATTGCTACACATTAGATTCATTCATAATAACCCCGATTATTCAAATACTTAATATTCAAGAACATTCCCACAGAATGCTCTGCCAGCATTGCTTATTTTAGAAGTGCTGTTATCTTCACATCGTTGCCTATATACAGTATTGTAATAGCTAGAGCTGACTGATATAATCTATAACTGATGCATTGGCTATCGAAAATTTTATAAATAAATATCTCTTAACAACCAGGCATCCATAGGAAATAACGTTTATGCTAGGGTAGCAATAAATATGACACAGTTCTTGTTGACATGGTTAATAATGAAATACGAAAGCAAGCTTGGCTTTATATTAATATGATCAATAATCACTGACCATGCGGTATTAACAAAGCATATAAATACTTGATAACTTGTCATCATCGTGTAACTCAAAGCGGAAAAAGCATTGAAACTTTGGCTAAAAAGGATTACTGTAATTGACCTCAACATCTCTATCCTTGACTAACTCATCCACTTCTCGTTTCCAGCTGTCAAAACATGAAGGCTATTCTTGCACTCTTTTGTGCTCTACAATTGATGACTCTTGTTGCGGTAATGGATTATAATTAGTCATTAATTACAACCACTGCTAATGTGATATGATTCTCAGAGAAATCAACTACCAATCTTGCAATTTTTCAGCCATCCGCCGCGGCATATTATTCTAAATATAACAGGAATTACCTTAAAAAACTACTTCTTCAACTTGATTTAAAACTCAAACTCCAATCAAAGAAGCACCACATTAATCATAGTAAGACTTTAAAATAAAATACTGTTTCTTTCATTTTGCTAACTGAACTGTAAACTAAATCTTCCGTTTCATACCATATTAACATTTATTCTCGTTTTAATCCATAAGGTTCTACGGACAGACTAAGGATTTGTAAAGAAAGCAGCTCTGTAATCAAAGTCTATCATTCATCGGTCATTGGTTGCCCAGGCAGTTGGACTGGCCACATTCGAAACGCCGATTTGTGTGGCAGAGGATATCATTTATGTAATAAAAACGACAGAAGGTCCCTACTTTCCAAGATTACCTACAAAGATGCCATTAAAATCCCTGGCTGTTATGCATTTAATGCAGCCCATGACTATTACAAGTGTATTGACTGTGAGAATAGAACGGCTCACGATGATCTAGCCGGTGTCGGTAGGGCATGTCCTATAAAAGTCGAACGTAGAACATCCTGTATAACAGGAGGGATGATTGATGCAGCAAAAACCCTTGAGAGCTACAGCCATAAGAGGGCTTGCCAGTATCATTCAGGAATATCTGGTGTTTTGTGTTGCAAACATTAACACTTATTTTCGGTGGAGTTTACCCATATTTTGCTGTCACTTTATGTTCTAGTTTAAAACATTGATTGTAAGGATTGAACTAGAAAAATTTCAATAAGACTGGATTAATGTCCGCACTCCTTGTTTCTAAAATAAAAATAGTTTGCAGTACCAAATGAATTATTGCTTGCCTAAAATGCCAAGTTAAATCAGAATCTAATCTTAAAAGACCCTCTTATTGGCGGTATTTAGTCATATCGTTATACTTTCGAGTCGGTTTATAATGTTTTAACTAGCACTCTATTCTTTTCTACCAAGCAGTACATTAGACAAGTAACCATAGCAACTACAGCACAGTAATGCGTATTATAATCATATTAGTAGCAAGCAATGACGGAACATATTTAACAAAACAGCTTTGCAACAAGATAACGTAATCTACGATCAATAAGTCAATTCCTTGAACCACGTATCAAGGAACGATATCTGCACTATCACGAACACTTTTGCTCTACTAGCAGACTACGCAAAGACTTAAACGCCTCGTATTTTACGTTAAACACTAAGTTGGACAATTTCACTTTATTTCACGATATACTGCATTTATATACTACTCCTCAATAGTTCATGAGTCATAGTTAATACAATTAACATTAGAATCATTTACTGAATTAGATATTAATTTTAGCTACTGCTCCCTTAATGTAGACAACAGTATTTACGAACATAGACATGTAATGACTAATACAGAATAGTCAGATTACGATATGTCCTATCACGGAATATTTCCATGATAATTTACAGTCTACCATAAGTAAATTACAATCACAATAATTCGAACTGTAAGCAGATGATTTGCATTCCCTATTATAACTATTAATTTCAGTATGTGTATAAGTGTCACTGTCATAAAAAATCAGTGCTATATTCAAACACAGTATATCCAAATTAGAAGTTAACTAAATAAGGATAGTCTAACAGAATTATCCTAACATAGATATTTCTACTGTAATACAGTATATAACACTGTAACAGGAACATATTTAACTCAATCGTAAAATAAATTCTCCTTCGATATAGCAATGCGATAATGCACAGTACTAACGGCGTGTAAAGAAAGATACACCCATACTTGATCATATGGATAGCTATATTTGATATAGTTAGGTTACTTTGAATAGATATTATCGTGAAGCTAATACTAGATGATTGCTAATTACTATATTAGAAATTGTTGTTGACTAATAGTAGCCAGTTGACTAATTATGTTACAAGATTTATATAGCTAGAAACACTATAGTTGTTAAGATGCCTTTCGGAGAAAGGGACTAAATGTTAATAGAAAAGTAGTGGCATCTTAAGTAGAATGATTTAGATTTATAGAAAATAATGATATATTATTAAAGAAAAGTATTTTGTTTGATGACTCATGTCTGATTGTCCATTAATCAAGATGTCATAAATGGATTTAACGAAATGTTTATAAGAACTGCAGAGATGAGCTCAAAAAGGAGAAGAGACTTCACTTCACTTTGAGCTCGGAAGACTTTAGGTTTAAGCCTTTTAAAAAATACCACTTGACTAAAATTGTTATTCTGAGGCCCATTTATTACACGGCGATTACCATTTATTATAACTAATAAAGAAATTGTATGGGTTAGCATAATATAAGAAATGGTTTCTGCTCTGCCGTTATCGCTGCAATATTGCAACATTGGTATTACTATAATACTCCAGAACTTATGTAGATTTTAGTTAGTGAGCAATCTAATAGATTAGAACCAACTTTCTTTTGAGATTTCTAGTTAATTATACTACTACGATTCACATTACAAATTGATCATGCAGTTCTAATTCTGACTGCAGTTAACAGTAAATAAATCTTTGCTCGTTAAAATTCATAAAGGTGTGTAAGATGCGAGATGAAACGCTTCATAGTGTCTAAATAAGTTTTTAAATTATTACAGGTACGAGTACATGCCAACATCTTGCCCAAATTTTGCATTGTAAATTGAAACTTTTGACGAAATTTAATTCTTATTAAAGTAATTATATTTACAAAAATATAACAAACCGCAAAGATTTAATAAAACAATACATTGGGTTATATAAAGCTGTACTATTGATTGATACTTGTGTATTTATGAGAACTAGCATGGTTTCGTTATAGGAAGGTCAATTTGCAATAACCTCCTTAGCTTAATGAGAAAACAACATTAATTAAATCACTGTCATCCTATAGTCACTATTATGATGAGTGGGAAAATGGTGCAGCCACACTGCAATATTTTTTACCACTCCTTTGTATTTAGTGACAGTGGGCAAAATATATTGAGATGATATACGTATGAACAGATTTACCTACTATAACGTTAAGTAAACTCAAAAATTTTGTAATTGTATTAAAAAATCATCTAAATTAAAATCCTTTTCCATTCTCTAGGATTAGATTAGTGTTGGATTATGCTAGTGCATTGTTAACGATTGCGATCGAAAGGTGAAATGCCATATTAGTAGAATTAATTGGAGATCAATGGGATCCAGTATATCGATATAGTGCAGGAGTGGTATCTTCATTTTCGTATTACTGCATTTGATTAAGTAAAAACTGGAATAGAAGCAGGACGATGCATTTGTTCTGAACCACACTTTCAGTAATTAATTATCGTCTTAAGGTTAAATAATCAGATCAATTACAGCATCAAAAGTAAGACAATGATTATTGCATAACAAATCAATCGTATCATCCAGTCGTATAATTAGTAAGCACGATTCGCACGACGATTACCTTACATAATCAACATCAATGGTCTAAATTTTAAAATTAACTACAAGTATGTTACAGATAATCTCGAGAATGTAGATGTTTAAAGGAAGTCGCTACATATTTATAAGCAATTGTTGGAATAGTTAATTGTAACAGCATTCCCTAGAAATGCAGATATTTTCAAAATATACCGGCATTCTAGGATTGCTGACTATTTAAAGTATGGGATTGTAGACAATTGAAAAATATTCTCTACAAACCTGCTTTCAGATTGGAATTGTATTCTGAGATTGTTACACATTTAAGACCATTCTTGCTCTGTAGTATTGGCAACTCTTAAAAGTGCTCTTACTTTAGCATCTTTGTCTATAAATGGTACTTTACTTTAATAACTACAGCCAATGGGACAATAAGCAATTGATACCTTGATATCACAGTCATCAAAATAATTTCGATACAATCTTGTATAATCGGTGCAATGACCAATACAGCAAATAACACGCATGGCTACAAAAATAAAAAAGCTTGCCATTATTATTCAGGAATATCTGGTGTTCTGTGCTGTTAAGAATTCAACTCCTTTTTGAAGGAGTTTATCTTGCTGCCATTTTATATTCTAATTTTAAAACATACATTATAGCAGTATAATAAATTAATAGGTACTCTCTCCCTGTACATATCATTAACTAGAAGCATTTATTCGTTATTAAATTAATGCGTCAATGATTTAATTTACACTTCTGTAGAACGTTAATCGCCTTTGAATAAGAGTTAGCGATACCAAATGAAGGATTTTTTGACTAAATGACAAGTTGAATCAGAAACTAATCTCAATAAATGCGGTCATGAGCATAGTTTAATCATATCGTTATACTTTGAAGAAAGTTTGTAATATTTTAATGGTACTCCGTCCCTTTCTATTAATTACTACATTAGATAAGAATATTTATAGTAAGTACGTACTTTTGATAGGTATGTAATTGTGTTTTGTGGCGGACAACTATTGATTATGTTTAATTCAATTGGAAAATAAATTCTTCGATATGATAATGTGTTCCACAGTGCTAACGGTAATTATCCCTTAAGCTATAGTCTAAAAAATTTCAGAAATTACTATAATATGAGGAAAAGATTTCTACCCTACTACTATCACTGCAATACTGTAACGCCAGTATTAATATTTCACAATTAATGTAGACTTTACTCAGTGAGTAATTTAATAGATTAGAACGGGTTTTAAAGCTAATTTCAAAAAATTGCAGTTCAATAAATACCAGGATTGTTCTTGTCTTTATATACTGAGATCAAAGAAACCGGAGATTAAAAGAAGTAGCATGAGACCTTATCTCAGAAAATTGTTTAAATTTTTCGCAGTCACACCAATTGTGTGGAAATTTATACGGTGAAATCGATAAATTGGATTACATGATTGACTTTTTAGTATCAGATCTATTATTTAAATGGTTTAATCTAAGTTTATCGAAATGTAAGGATTTATGTTGCATATATAATTATAAAATCCATTTCTTCCTACAAGATTAGCTGTTTTACAATATAATATACAAGCAATTTTTAAAAATAATTGACAAGTATAGCTAGATGCCGACTAATAATTTTACTAGATCGCTCAATCATACGGTGCCAATGCATTTTCGATATCTTACTCAGACATTTTTGAAAATTCCACCTAGCTTTGCAAATAACAACACTTCTATCATTATTTTAACGGAATTTAATATCGTACCGTGCTATATCCAAAGTAAAAACAATTTTACTAATCAAGTTTAAGCCATGTTTATTATACTTATTAAGTTGATGTTGTAGTACTTATTCAACCAAAATTAATAGATTACAATAAAAATATATTAATTTCAATGCTAAACTATTTAATCTAAGAATAATTTATACATTTTTGCGGTAATGCAAAATTTATTCCTAGAAAAATTTATAGAAAAGACAGCAATAGAGCAATAAAGTATTAGAAAATGCTTAGAATATTGTTACAGTAGCACATTGATAACGACATCATGTTTGTTACCTACATGCACACCGCGAAAGAAGTAGACAAGTGGACTAGTAACAGTATTTTGTGTCTGTACATCAGGCACAGTAGTAGTAAATTGATATTATTAAGACGTTATTAGAGTAGTATTATAAGAAACTATCTAACAGCAAAGTCTGATGATACTAACTTTGGTTCACTCTTCAACTGTAAGGTTACTAGACAGTTCTGAGATTTATACATGTTAAGACATGGAACGTAACTAGTACGTTATGAAGGCCAATTTTTCTTTATTCTTAGTTTAGAGGACTACAACAGGTACTTACCGTAGCGATATGAAATTAATAGAAATTGCATGGTGAGGAATGTAATTTTATATCAAGTAAAAGTAGTAATAAGTAAAATTTCGACTAGCCTATAAGATGAATAAGACGTTATAATCCATGACGTGATAGCAAAAAATCTAGAAGTGAGTACCGGAGAAATAATTATTACTTCTATGATTTCTATGTAGTAAATAAATATATTGGTGTTTATAGTAAGCCTCTGCTGAATTCATAATTTATTTATGGAAGAAAAAGCTCTCGTAAAACTTACAAACATCGAGATTTATTTCTGCTACGTTTGCTGTAAGTGTAGTTGTAGCGGTGTAGGAGCCTGATAGCTCAGCTCAGTCTAGTCCGGTAATTATGGCCTTTCTAAAAATGTTTGACAGTATTTTAAAAATTATGTTAACAGATTTTCTATGTGGTATTGATGTATAACATTTGATCTAGAATTAGTTAGCTTGCCTAATGTTTAGTGCTAATTAGTTATGTTAACTTGAGACTTGAGAATTCTGCTCTTTTTTATAAATACTGCAAGAAATTACAATTTTAGAAATTTACCAAGTAGAACAGTAATTTATCTAACTACATTCAGGAGATTCTAATTACTTAAACAATAATGGAATTTTATTCCGGTTAGCAATTGAAAATTATTACGCAGATTTATAAGAGCAGTTTACTATTTGACGACAAGACTAAATTTACGTACTAATTAGTATATACTTCGTTGTACATGGTATTCTAATATCATGATAAGTTACATCTATTAAAAGAAGTTACTTTATTGTGAAGCTTTATAGACTTACTAGTAGTCATAGCTATCTAATTATCAAAATGTTAGTTTTCACTTTATAGTTTGGACTAATAATGCGATATAAACTTCTTATAAAATGCTATAATACTATGAAATTGAGTAGCAGAAACCAATAAGAAAGGTCTAGACTATCTCTTTACTTTAAAAGGTACCGGATTGCAAATTAGAATACCAATAGATATGATAAATATTTATAATATATGTGTTATATGATTGGCTATTTTCGTTAAATTTATGTTATAGATTTAATGTAAGCGGAAGTGAAATGCAAAAAGAGTAAGTATTAGTTTGCTTCATAATTTAAAAATTGATCACATTTCAGATGATAATATAGACTTCTTTGATGGAATTTTCAAGGATGTTTCTCACACAAGCATCATCTATTGCTGTAATTTTTCTTTTACTACGTAACGTTTTATATCATGAAAATAATAAATTTTTTGGTAAACGTGTAAAAAGATCAAGTATGAACTTGAAAAATCTTCCTTAAGATTACAAACATTGATCATAAACACAAATTGACCCTGAATTTTACCTATTTATTAGCATCATAATGACTTGGTTAGGAATCATCAGCAGAAAATTAAGAACAAAAACTACACACTAATTGTATTAGAAAATGTTGTAATAAAAATTTTGTAAATTTTTTTAGATAATTTGAAACTCTCCATACTCACAAAATCTCGCAAATTGATAAACTTAATTCTAGCCGTTCATTAGTATTATCATAATTTGAGAAAGAATTATGAGCCACAAATGGAGAATAGGAACTACATCAATTGTATTCGATAATACTCTGATAAAAAATTTTTGCAATTTTTTTGCGATATTTAGAAACTATCTGTAAATAAAATGTATATAGCGTCTATATCTTGGAAGATAGATAGGAACAACAGTTATAAAGCTAATTTTACCGGCGTTAAACTAACAAATATTATCTAAAAATATACAGAAGTTGGATGCTGCTATTACTCTTTTCTAAAATGTTAGGTGTCATTATGAAACTACTGTGTATAGGCTCTAAAAGATCATTAATTATACCATTAATTATAGAAATTAGTTGACAAAAGTCAATTTTATTATCACAATCGAACTATAAGTCTTAACTGATATCATAGAACTTTAGTTTTCGGCTATTTCTATAAAACACGATAATATCTTACGTCATTTAATTGTCAATATTGATATGAAACTTTGATTTTATTCCGTCAAGTAGCAGACTGATTCTAATTATTATTCATTATCTTGTTTTCTTTAGTTCTGTATCTGACATTGCTAAAAAATATTAAAATGACATCGCGCATTGACTAATCATAAGCTACTTTACAGAGATCGACATCATTGAATTAAGGTAAATTTTAATTAATTAAGTACTAGTAATTGATGATATTCAAGTTTATTGATGTTTAAATGAACGTAATAATTGTTAAATACTGCTTGTAATACAGCATTTAGTGCCCACTGGCCACTACGTATTTTATAAATATTATTTTGCTTTCTTCAGTTCTATATTTGATATTGCTAAAAAAATCTCGAAATGACATCATGCACTGATTAATCATAAGCTACTTTACAGAGATCGACATCATCGAGTTATTGTTGGATTTTAGTAAATGTCAATAATTAGATGATACTCAAGTTTATATTGATCGAGTTAATGCAATAACTGCAAATACTGGTTATACTTCAGCATTTGGAGCCGACTGGCCACTAGGTATTGTAACACTGACGCCTTGACTAAGGATTTGTAGAATATTTAATATCCCACGATGACTACATCTGTATAAGCAAACAATATGCTTGTTACATATTAGCAAAGTTTCCTTATTTTTGTTGAAATAATGAAGGGCAAAATATGAATCGGTATTTAGGAAAGGTTAAGCTATTATCATCTAGTACTGACAGAACCTATAAATATCCCCAATTTTTATTTTCTTACAGCTGAAGTCTGAAAACCGGTTGATGTATCGGCAGAAATATTTCCTTTAATCAATCTTAGCATACATATTCTTGACATTAATTATTCTCTAGTATTCTATTTTGTGAGAATATGAAGATTTCTCTTGCTCTCGTGTGTATTTTACTCTGTATAACTACGTTTGCGGTAATTTATTGTCGAGATTATCAATCATTATAGCTGATTCATTTGTAAAGAAATAATGCGACTTAATTGCATAAGTAATCAACTTTATTTCTGCAATATCTTTTAGTTTGCTATGGTAAAATATCCTAAAATCCGAAGACCGATTTATGATAAAAAATTGTGCCTTCATTTCAATTTACTAATAGATACATACTCTCGAAGCGCCTATACCAGACGAAGTAATTATTTTTAAATTCATTTACTAGAATAATTATCAAGCGTATCTTCAATCTAATTTACTAGTAAAATTATACTCATTTTTTGTCCTTAATCCTTAATAGCGGCACCACCAATCTGTGGAAATAGCGTGATTGCTCTTAAAGTCTATGAGACATTAGTCATCGCTTGCCCAGGTGGTTGGAGAGGACATATTAGTAATGCAAAATTATGCGCTAGAGGTTATCATGTGTGCAATAAAAATGATCGAGCATCTCTACTTTCCAAGATCACTTTTTCGCGTGGTATTCAAATCCCTGGCTGCTATGCTTTTAATGCTGCCCATGATTTTGGACGATGTATTGATTGCAAGAATAGGGAACATCAAGATGATCTAGGTGGTGTAGGCATGACATGCCCTAGAAAAACCACTAGTCAAAATACATCCTGCTTAACAGGCGGAACTATTGATGCAGCAATGGATGTTTCTTCCTTTGCGACTAATAGAGCTTGCCATTATCACCCAGGAATATCTGGTGTTTTGTGTTGTGAGAATTAATCTCTATTTCTCAACGTGTCTATTTCGTTGTTATTACAAGTTCTAGTTTAAAGATATTGATGACAAGAACGAACGATGTTGATACGATATATGTGAACTAAAGTAGAGGCTAATTTGATGTGATTAAATTGATTTCAATTAGAATAGCTAATATAATTACGTAGAATACCGGTATGTATCGTCTTGAGTAAAATGTTTTGTTACAAGGTCAAATATCGCTTCGTTTAAAATAGAATAAGAAATTGATTTCCTAACGAATCTCAATAGGTACTGATATAATTATAATCTGTTGTAATAATGTTATTAACCTCTTACCCAATTTATATTATCAACTGATCTATTTTATGTTTGGATCGGTCATTAAATAAAAGTAAAATGAAATACGTTAAATGTCAAAATTAAAAATCTCTCCGTAGTTATTTACGCATCTTTATCACAAACCAGCTCTGTCATAAGATAACGAAATAGCTCAATTTATAAGTTCTTTCCTTAAACTACGTATCAGGGCACTGAAATCCGTCTAAGACAAGCTTAGGAACACTTTTCTCTAATTCCACAGATTCTCAATAATTTGAACGTCTTTGACTTTGCGTTAAGCACTACAATCAAGAACTAACTTTATTATCTAAAATGAAGGGCTCTAATACCTCTTTACAGTAGATAGAGGTTATAGATAATATCAAAAGTAGTTAAATAATTAGCTATTCTATTTATATCTAAATGCTTAATTACTACGGCTATGTTTATTAAGAATATCGATATTCGATGACTGATATAAGACAGTTAGATTATAATATGCCAATTCACAGAATCATCAAAACGCAACATAAATTCTAATATCGGTCAGATACAATCATATTTTACGGTACAAGGTACCGGTATGTAAAGTATAACTGTCTCGTAAACTAAATGAAGATATGCTACCAAACATTGCTAACTTCTCTATGGTAAGATATCTTCGTGATAATCTTTCAAAAATTTAGTTGCTTAGAAAAGTCATAAAATAACATAGATCTTGCGACTACAAGATTTCATCTGAGCAGGAGAATAGTTAACATTATTTAGAACTATACTTTGTTATAGACAAGTTTATAAAAAAATAATAGCAGGTATAATAAACTACTTGGTGTTGATAGATTATGAAGATTTCATTTAAATTCCAACAACACAACAGTAAGAATTTAAAACAACCAACTGAATCTCTCTGAATTTTGGTAATGTAGATTAGAGTGATAGTTATTATAATATTCATGAACTTATGTTTAAAATTCAGTATGCAATTCGGCGATGAATACATGGAAGACTACAAAAAATTTGGATTAAGATGTATAACTTGCTTCGATATCAGAGGATTATCACATCTGTTGGTAGCATGAATTAATTAAAGTAATAATTATTTTCAGTAGAAAAAAGTGAACTAGCAGCAGGCTTACAATAGTATTTCATGTTACTACCACATAATTTTTTTCTTCTTATTATTAATATACTATTAGATCGGCAGCACAAGGCGCTAACCAATCACTAATTCTAGTAATGTTTGCCTTAGATAGTTCTTTAACCTTATTGGTCTAATACTGTTTACAGAACTAGTCAGTTTTGATATTTTCATGTGTTATGATATGGCTAATTTATCTGCTGTAGCTGGGATCTATTAAAAGCCGGCTGTTCTTTTTGCTTAATTTAGAGGACTAAGATAGTGCTTGTATTGCTAATTCATCGTAGAGATGTAAAGTTAACGATGATTGTTAAGCAAAGAAATGTGATTTTGTTACATGTAAAAGTAGTGATAATTAACTTACATATACGAGCATATATTGATATGTTACGAGCTAAGATCAATCCTAACTTACAATATAGGTTGAGAGTGTGTTTTCGGATCTGCACTGCTGTGAATTGAAATACTAATTAATTTCTATGTAGATGTAAGTAAAATTTAGCACAGTGAGGTCTCGGATCTCTCTAGAAAATCACAATCTATCTCATTACGAGCGAGGCCGTAGCTTCTATAGGTTCATGTACCTAAAGCCGACTTAATTATACGATTTATCTCGTCTTTTAGAAATCAATCAAATTAATACTGTGAAGAGTCTCAATTTATACGGATTAAACAGTCTAATCCTGTTCAATTTACTGTGTCAGTATTCATTTACGACCAGGGATTACTTATTTCTATATGAATTGATAAAGTTACGAAGTTATTTATTTGATTTATTTACGTTCTTGTGACTAATCGTAATGTCAACATTACGTAACAGCGCAGAATTAGAGCTAGCTTTGAAATTTAATATTGTTAAAATCTTTATCCAGGCATCGATTAAATCACATAGTGTTCGGATGATTATTGAATATAGTGCTACGCTAGATCTTTACTATATATTCGTATACATCATTATGTGAAACTAAACTAGA
>NW_002060947.1:7180208-7192799 GCF_000150275.1 Trichoplax adhaerens
TATATTTATTTTAAATTTGTGTGGATTCATAATTCAGGTCACCTGATGTTGGAGTGTTTACTTTTACGAATTACAATAATGACGATGCTATCGATAAATAGTATTTAATAGCTACGCGAGATTAAATTACTTGAGCCAATAATTTAATAAAGTCAAGAACTATTTTATATAGTCGTCAAATTCTTGCTTATTTAAAAAGCTAATCAGTCAATTTATAAAATAACCAAGTCGGTAGTTATTTTATGAAGTAAGCCAGGTCGCTTTGGATGTTAAAGTGTTTACTTTCACAAATTAAAATCATGGCGAAGTACTATGACTACTTTTTATAACACAGAAGCTACTTCTAACGACAGTTAAGCGCAGACTCTAGCCTTCACTAAGATCTAACTAGAAATCTGCTGATTTTAAAAGGTTACTCACTTTTATACCTTCCATCTATTTGCGAGCAGCTACAGCATAAATATGCATAGAAGTCAATATTAATAAAAAATATCAGCTATCGTGTATTATTATACCTAAATTAGTATCGCTTTAAGCTCTGCTTTAAAATACGTTAGAGCACGCTCATAACATGCAATTAACCATGATCAGAACACGATCTGACCTTTGAGCTCTTTTATAAATTAGATATCTAACTTATTACCAACAATCCATAAATATATGCGTATATGTGATATATGCCGATTGCGTATATACGCAATGCCGATCACGAAATTCCAAATTTTGGAAAAATAAGGGCTTTATTGAATCTTATACAAAGATTAAGTAAACATAGCTCTACTCTAACCGAATACTACTACTAACGACTTCCAGAACGAACTAACAGAATAATCTAAAGTTGCATGCTTTTATACTTTTCGTAGCATTCGCAGCTACAATCCGCATGGCAACCTTTTACCTTATTTTACTCATAGTTAAATATTTCTTAGTAACATCATTCTACTGCGGACCATCATTAATCTGATATGGATACGACTACAGTATTTACGTAGACATTATTCACCTCAGCCAAAGTATAATGAACTAACTTTATCCTAATATATGATTTACAGTTCTATTTTTACCTATAACCTTATTAGTAGCTCAACACCTTACTGTATATGGTCATCTATACTCTAGCATAGAGTCTATACTACTACAGCCTATAGTTATGGTTACCAAATATCTCTTAGGATAAATATCTACCGTATATTATACTAAACATGGCTAACAGTCTACAATCGCAATACTAATTTACATTACAGTATAATATAACTCGTCGCAATACGAGTACGATAACAGATGCTATACATAGATAGCATTTAGTAGTTATGCTAGGCCAAGTTTTAAGTATCAAACCGTTATTCGTTTAATAAAGCTAACTAGTCAATTTATAAAATACCGTAACTAAGTCGGTAGTTATGTTACAAAGTAATGCAAGCCGCCTTAGTTAGTTTATGAAATATTATAACCATAGCAGTTTTATGAAGTTACCAAGAAGTTACAGATAATTTATGAAATAACTCTCGATGGTTATTCTATAAAAAAGTCCTTAATTAATTTATAAAATAATCAAGGCGATGGTTATTTTGGTTATTTTATAAAATATTAACCAAAGCAGTTTTAAAAAGATACCAAAGAGTGAATGAATGATTTATGAGCCATTTTTGGATGGTTACCATATTTTATAAATATTATGTGTTACTTTATATAATAATTAAGCTGACAGTTATTTTATGAAATAATTAATTCAGTAAATTTGATTTAAAGCTACATCGCTTTTAATCGAAGGAATTTTACATCCAAAATGTATACCGTGCCTTTGATATCATAACACTCTACAGTAAGAGTACGTCAGATCAATGATCTTTACTCTCATTTAAAATGCTTGTTAAAGAACTGCATTAATCGTAGTTAGTCCGGTAGCGGTTTAATTACGTCTACTTAATTGATAAATAGCATTTAATAGCTGCATCACTTCTAATTGAAAGAATTATTCGTCAAGGCGGTATACCGTGCCTTTGACATCATAATACATCAGATATCGATCGACGACCCTCATTCTTATGTAAAACATTTATTTAAAAACTGTATGAACTCGCATATACTGGCTGTCACGAGTGATGTGCTTGAAGCTGTATTGCTTTTGTTATTAATTAATTGTTTACCTGCATTAATTAATTGCCTGGGGCTTTAAAAATTGTAATAATTAATGGAGTGTTAATTGCAATTACAGCCTACAATGTTGTGAAATGGTATTATTGTGCTTATGTGTCAAATCATTAGTAGCTGTTAATTAATTAATTGCAATTAAGGTTGCTTACAAATATTTAGCTATAGTGAACTATATAACTTATTGGTAAACAATTTCTCATACTAATGTAAGTAAATCTCGTATAGCAATATTGCACAATTGCTTATATGTGCACCACTTATCACCACCGAAAACTATAAAAGCCTGAGCAGCAGCTCTGCTAAAAAAAATCAGTTAGTTCCTCAGCTCTTGTTATATAAACAAGTATCTGCTTTAACTTAATAAACTTAATTTACAATTTTTATTAGAGTAACTTTATACCTGTGTGGTTGTATCTTATAATAGATCTCCATCACTACGAAAGAAGTAGACTTATTCTAGTAGATTTGTATCGTTCGCAGTGTTACTTAAATAGTGACAAGAGAGATACTGCCACAGTGTATGTAATTGATGTTATACCCGATCGTGGTGCTTAATTACCTCTGCTTAACTGATAAATAGCATTTAATAGCTGCAACGCTTTCTAATGGAAGAAACTATTTGTCAAGG
Source organism: Trichoplax adhaerens (assembly GCF_000150275.1). Taxonomy (NCBI): domain Eukaryota; kingdom Metazoa; phylum Placozoa; class Uniplacotomia; order Trichoplacea; family Trichoplacidae; genus Trichoplax; species Trichoplax adhaerens. The sequence goes on from NW_002060947.1 coordinate 7,182,991, forward strand.
CAGTATTCCGTGCTTTCTGGCATCATAATACATCGAATTCATGACCTTCGTTCTTAAGTAAAGTGCTTGTTCAAGAACTGTATTAAAATTGTACATACAGGCTAGACAATGTCAGCGGATCGTGATGTTTAATTACGCCTACTGCAATTGCATCTATCAATCTTCTTTAATTCTTTTATTAAGATGTAAATGAAATGGATAAATTCCATTAGTACAGTCAATAACTATAGCATTATTTGATAATATTCTAATTGCTTCTAGCATTATTTAAATTTGACAGAAGCATATAAAAGCTCTGTACTCATGCAATTTTCTTATCATTTCGTATTTTCCTCAGTGCGTTGAAGCGAAGAAGGATCGTTTGATTTGATTTCCAAGTAAGTATTAAGCTGCCGTTCTACTTATCCTTGGTAGAAATGTGTGTGAAATAGAGTTTAATTCTTTTAGCTTCCGGAGTTGTAAAGTAGCTTCAATTATCTATGTCAAATTATACTCTTATTTCTGTTACTGTTATAAAGTGTAATAAACTTTGCTAGAGTTTTGTTATTTTCATTCCTACATACTTAAAAACATTGAATCATTGCATTGATTTTTTTACTTTTATTAAAACTTACAACATAAAGCATGAAGACCGCTATCATCTTTTGCGCTTTATTTGCCGTGACCTTTGCAGCAGGTAAATTTTACTAGTACCATTCTAATAGTGACAGTAAAGATGTCAAGTAAAATTGTTATAAATTTACCGTACTTGATGCGTAAAACAACGCTTTAAACGCAATCCAGTATTAGGCAATAGTTTATTAAGTCAATTTATTTCTATCCGTCTATTTTTGCAGTGTTGGTATACAATTGTATACTCCAATGACTGATAATTGGTTTAAATTCATTGTTTAAGCTGAGATTTTGATCATTACTCTTTTATGTTGATGTTTATAACTCTCCAATTGGTAATCCATATTTCTAATATGTTATTTCTATATTCTTACTAACACTGTAGTTCGTCCAGTGCCATTTGACTTGAATTACTATTTCGAAACTGGTAAGTTGATGATGTAATATTTTACTATAGCTACGTAATTCTGATATGTATCGTGAGGATAAGCCAAACAACAATAATATAAGTTATGCATCGATAATCATACATTGACTAACTTAATGAGATGTAAGAAAGAAATGAAAGAAAGTCCTCTATACTATTTGTATAGGATAGAAGAGTAGTATTTAAATGACTAATGATAGTCGTTCACTATCATGGTTACTTATAAGAGATACCAATTGAAATTGGACTTAGAACAGTATGTAAAACAAACAAAATTACAATTTGTTTAATTTAGCTATTCCTGTAACTGTCGACATGTTTTTTTACATTAGAAGCGTATCTCATTATCATGGTTATGCTATTACTTGAACGCTATTCGTCGTCGATTCGATTGTATTGTAGTTCTATCGAAGCAATGAAACTAGTACAGTAAAATTGCAATTCAAGTAGTGTCATATTGTACTCTGCTTATGCTTCAAACAGTGTGCAAAACAAATTAAATTGCAATTTATTTAATTTCGCTCATAGTAACATAGCTACGACTCTCGGTATTTCGATATTACTACAGCATTATATCATCACTATGCTATTACTTCAATACCATTCATCGTCGATCACATAGCGTTCTAGTTCCATCCGAGCAATGCAACTGTAAGACAGTGTAATATTGTATTCTAAGTTGATGATATATGTAGTAATGTCTATTGTAGGTGTTGTGTTCAACATGTGATAGATATTCTCGTTAGAAGCTTTAAGTATTAAATATAGCTAGCTTAGTAACTGTAATTCGTTTGAAGAGGAGCGCTACAGTGCTCACATTAGAGCTTCACATGAAAGGTGTAAACTATCCTGTATTTGAGATGCTAATACTGAAGTGCGTAGTAAGTAAGGTGCTAAGACTGTAAACGCGGAAAAATATATCAGCGAGTAGTTTAGTAAGATAGTTCTTTCTCGTTAGAGGTCCTCAGCTAATCGATAACGTTGTATCTTCATAAAGGAGGTTTTGTTTCATAAATCTTAATTTTCTAAAGTTTTGAAGATTCTTGATCTATCAACCTCACAGCAACTTATGCAGTCAAGTCGTAGTTTAAATAGTGTAATAGTTTAACTCTGTAGATGAAGAATCGGCTAGTCAAATAGTTTTTATCCCAATTCGTTCACTTATTTCAACGTTCGTCCATTTAATAGTATGAAATAACATTGTACGACATTACAGTTGAATACAACCCGAAGGTGATTACTGCACCTGCCAGGAGAAATACAGACAGAATTATTGGTGGTGAAAATGACGTGAAAGGCGAACACCCATACCAGATCTCTTTGCAAAGAAAAAATTCTTCTCAGCCTTGCTTATTCCACCACATATGCGGTGGTTCCATCATTAATCAGCAGCATATTTTGACTGCTGCTCACTGTGTTGACAGCGGTAAAGTATCTGACTTCAGAGTAGTCGCTGGTGAATACGATCTCAGCAGAAATGAAAATACTGAACAAATCATTCCTGTCATTAAACTGTAAGAAATCGATGTCTAAGACGTTATAATTTATCATTAAATCTAGAACTAAATAGGTTACTCGTTATTCCATAATTATAATATGAATTACAATTATTGGATAGCATGATGAAGCATATTGCTTCTTTGCCATCCTTTGCAGTAACAATCATCTTAGGCTTTATAACGCGGATCGATAAAAATATCCTTGCGTGACCAAGTCTTCTCTGACATTTTATTTTTCATAGTATCATCCGTAGCGATTGGAATCTAACTACGCTCAACAATGATATTGCTGTCGTTAAATTGGCCAGCAAATTGACCTACAATAGCTATGTTGCTCCTATCGCGTTGGCTTCTGTTACTCCACCAACCAATACAGCAAGTCAGGTTGTTGGATGGGGATTAACTAATTATGTTCGTAAAACTAGACCTAACATTCTACAAGTATTGGACGTCAAAAGAACATCGGACAGTGACGCTGCCGCAATAAGCAGTAAATACAATAATTTTACTCAAGTCGCAGCTACTACTAATATATTCTGTGAGGGACTCTGCAAGAACGACAGCGGTGGTCCACTTGTATTCAAACAGAATAACCAATACCTGCAATATGGCGTCGTTAGCTACGGCTTACTCCGTAAGTTTGAATGAACATGATTATTATTAGAACGTGATTAACTCAAAAGATTGCTGTGTGATAATCAACTAGCGGTTGTACTATACATTCGCCAAATGGAATGTTGGATAGCCCATGTATTTCACTTTGAAAGTCTTACGGCATGAAGGAATATTATGACTAATTAATTACTAATGTTCATTTTGAATATTTTTCTTACAGCTTGCGGATTGTACCCTGCTGATTTCTATGCCCGCGTTTCTTCTTTCAAGGCCTGGATCGAAGATAACTCCCGAATTTAATCTGCCACATGGATCACGTAGTTATGTTACGGCATCATTAAAAGGATAAAACCTTAATAGTTAAATTTCTACGGTTTTAGATACAGTACATACGTCGACAATAGGTTCTGTAGCTTAATTCAAAATAAAAAGGCATTTTTTTCATATGATTCAATGTAGTATTAATTTTGATGTCTTTTGACAAGCGTTAACTTATTGAAGATAATCCCAATTCTATATGAGAAGGATTCTATTTGAATGAAATCGTAAATGCGTGCATAGCAAGGAGTCATCTATGTTATGAAAAATATGGCGTACTTTACTATTACCCTTGTACTGGATTGCTTAGTCAGTCAAACAACGCGTAAGAATAATCAACTATAGAAGGTCAAGAAATTCGTGTTCGTAATGATATATCAAATAATTAGGTTCTTGTCAATCCATTTTTGTCCTGCTATGGATGACAGTAGAGTATAGATTTTCAAAGAGTTGTTACTTCATACGTCCAAGATGAGTCTTTTGAAAGTAGATTGGCTTATTCTATGGATATTTTATAACTAGAATGATATCAATCTAGCCATAAAACATAGTAACATCTACTTTGTCAGGCTATCTAATTTTTCTACGCTTAATAAGGTTAATTCAAGGCAGAAACCATTACTAATAAAATTAAGGCTAATTAATCAGAATTTTGTGTCTATCTTGGATATTATTTATTTATTTTTATAGCAATAAGAAGTTATTTGTAAGTTTCAGACTTCGCCTCTGGTACACATCAATGAGTTATCTAGCCATATTAATAGTAAATTACCTACGTAGATTATCTTGCTATTTAATGTACAGTACCTGAATTAAGTGATCATTGAAAAGAAAGCTTCTACAGATGTGGTGTTACTTTAATATGCCGGTATCGATCTATTTTATATCGGTGAAATTGTAACTAAAATAGCTCGATCTGGTCTATTGCAGTCTATCTCTCTAGCGTAACATCTTGACTTTCCGATAATATTTCCAATCGAAAATGGATACAAGTATAGCAAGGATTAATTCTCTGAGAGCTAACATTTTCTCTTTGCAACTGTTACCGCCTAGTCCGAATGGTAAATAGGAGAAGATATCAAAAATTTGTTTCTCCTTCAATGAATCCGTCTGGATTCAATGTAAATGAGCTTTGTCATAATTTTTCAAGCCTAATAAGTAGATAGTTTTCATACTTACTAGTAACTTATATCTTACTATACAGTACAAGCTATCACAGTATCATGATTGTAAGCAGCTATAGGGCAATAAAGTATTAGAAAATGCTTAGAATATTGTTCCAGTAGTACATCGATAACGACATCATGTTAGTTACCTACATGCACTAATGTACTTTTAATTGATAATAAATAGATGCGCTATAACATAAGATTACTTCCCGAATTCAACAATAATGTAACCATAGGCTATTTTGTCTCAAATTAGGCAAGGCTAATTAGTGTGTGATAGCTAGACTTACTTAGAAACCCCCTAGTTCCTTTCTGGATAGAATAATCTCCAGTAATATCGTCTGAATATCATTTTTCGACTAAGAAGCTAATATTACTTTTATGCTATTTTTCTATTCATTAAAGATTCGTTAATTATTCAACTTATAAATGAATCAAATTTAAGTTTCTCTAATTACAATTCTACACCTATTAAGAATAAATGCAAAATTTTTTGTAAGCACGATAAAGTAATCTTTAATTAAGATTGACATCGTTCGTCATATTCTGTAATTAGATTCGTGTTGGAACAAGGCACCGTGTTTTTAACGATTACCGTAGAATGATGGAATGGCACAATGATAAAATTAATCTTTAGTAATGCAAAGGGTTCAATAGATTGATGTAATACATAGAAAGCGTATTATTAACATCTTTGCATCGCTACATCTTGATGAGGAAAATAGAAGCAGGATATTAACGTTGTTTACAATCTTACAGGTATACCTGTAAATTATCGAGAGATTAGATCATAAATCAATTAAAGCATCGAAACTAAGACCATAATTACGGCAATTAAATTGATGCCATTATCTACTCGTACACGGCAGCATTGGTATGTTAATGCTTTAGTAAATAATACAACATATTTGAATGATAAAAGAGTAAAAAATAATTTACAACACTGAAAAAGTACAGTAAAGCTTCAGATAGTTTTTGATGATGTGGTAAAAAATTGGAAGTAAATACTTTGCGATTGATATTTATTGATAATTTACACCATTTAAAACTATAGCAAGGTTGCAGGTAGTTCTTCGATCATGACGTAAATATTTAAAGTAAACGACTTGCTACGGATCGTTATAAAAGATAATTTACATTAGTAAAATTACGATCAAGCTTCAGATAATCACGTAATAAGGTAGTAAATTACTGAAATTACTAAATGGCTTGCTGTGGATAGTTATAAAGGATAATTTACATAATTAAAAGTACGGTAAAGCTTCAGATAGTTCCATAATGATATTGTAAAAAACTTAAAGTAAATACCTTACTATAGATATTTATAGAAGATAAATGATATCATTAAAAAGTACAGTAAAACTCCATATAGTTCTTCGATCATAAGGTAAAAAACAGGGAGTAACTGCCTAGCTATGAGTAGCTATAAAAGATAATTCACAACATCCATAAGTATAGTAAAACTCTAGATAGTTTTGCAACGATATTGCAAAAATTTCAAAGTAAATGCCTTGCTATGCTATAGTAATAGTACTGGTACTGCAAGAATCGAATTTACCACGTATAGAGCTTATTCTAAATTATAAAATTATTTATAAGTATGTTACAGACAATCTCGGCAAGGCAGCGTTCAAAAGCGTTTTCTGTGAAAGCATTCTCTCGGAATGCACACAATTATAAGGGATTGCCTAGGATTACCGATAATATAGTGAAAGTATGTAAATGCAGAGACATTCATAAAGGATTTCCTAGGATTACTGACAATTTATAAGCGTTCCTGGGAATTATTTTCTTTTTAAAAGCATCATTTAGCATTGAACGGTAGCACAATTTAAATACGCCATAGAAAAGGCCCTCATTGGCAAATATTGCTTATCAAAATTGAAATTTTTTTCTGAGATTGCTACACATTAGATTCATTCATAATAACCCCGATTATTCAAATACTTAATATTCAAGAACATTCCCACAGAATACTCTGCCAGCATTGCTTATTTTAGAAGTGCTGTTATCTTCACATCGTTGCCTATATACAGTATTGTAATAGCTAGAGCTGACTGATATAATCTATAACTGATGCATTGGCTATCGAAAATTTTATAAATAAATATCTCTTAACAACCAGGCACCCATAGGAAATAACGTTTATGCTAGGGTAGCAATAAATATAGCACAGTTCTTGTTGACATGGTTAATAATGAAATACGAAAGCAAGCTTGGCTTTATATTAATATGATCAATAATCACTGACCATGCGGTATTAACAAAGCATATAAATACTTGATAAATTGTCATCATCGTGTAACTCAAAGCGGAAAAAGCATTGAAACTTTGGCTAAAAAGGATTACTGTAATTGACCTCAACATCTCTATCCTTGACTAACTCATCCACTTCTCGTTTCCAGCTGTCAAAACATGAAGGCTATTCTTGCACTCTTTTGTGCTCTACAATTGATGACTCTTGTTGCGGTAATGGATTATAATTAGTCATTAATTACAACCACTGCTAATGTGATATGATTCTCAGAGAAATCAATTACCAATCTTGCAATTTTTCAGCCATCCGCCGCGGCATATTATTCTAAATATAACAGGAATTACCTTAAAAAACTACTTCTTCAACTTGATTTAAAACTCAAACTCCATTCAAAGAAGCACCACATTAATCATAGTAAGACTTTAAAATAAAATATTGTTTCTTTCATTTTGCTAACTGAACTGTAAACTAAATCTTCCGTTTCATACCATATTAACATTTATTCTCGTTTTAATCCATAAGGTTCTACGGACAGACTAAAGATTTGTAAAGAAAGCAGCTCTGTAATCAAAGTCTATCATTCATCGGTCATTGGTTGCCCAGGCAGTTGGACTGGCCACATTCGAAACGCCGATTTGTGTGGCAGAGGATATCATTTATGTAATAAAAACGACAGAAGGTCCCTACTTTCCAAGATTACCTACAAAGATGCCATTAAAATCCCTGGCTGTTATGCATTTAATGCAGCCCATGACTTTTACAAGTGCATTGACTGTGAGAATAGAACGGCTCACGATGATCTAGCCGGTGTCGGTAGGGCATGTCCTATAAAAGTCGAACGTAGAACATCCTGTATAACAGGAGGGATGATTGATGCAGCAAGAAGCTTTGAGAGCTACAGCAACAATAGGGCTTGCCAGTATCATTCAGGAATATCTGGTGTTTTGTGTTGCAAAAATTAACACTTATTTTCGGTGGAGTTTACCCATATTTTGCTGTCACTTTATGTTCTAGTTTAAAACATTGATTGTAAGGATTGAACATAATGTTAACTACTACTTAATAGATGTAACATTAACTAGAAAAATTTCAATATCACTGGATTAATGTCCGCACTCCTTGTTTCTAAAATAAAAATAGTTTGCAGTACCAAATGAATTATTGCTTGCCTAAAGTACCAAGTTAAATCAGAATCTAATCTTAAAAGACCTTCTTATTGGCGGAATTTAGTCATATCGTTATACTTTCGAGTCAGTTTATAATATTTTAACTAGCACTCTATTCTTTTCTACCAAGCAGTACATTAGACAAGTAACTATAGCAACTACAGCACAGTAATGCATATTATAATCGTATTAGTAGCAAGCAATGACTGATCATATTTAACTCAATCGTAAAATAAATTCTCCTTTGATATAGCAATGTGATAATGCACAGTACTAACGGCGTGTAGAGAAAGATACACCCATATTTGAACATATGGATAGCTATATTTGATATAGTTAGGTTACTTTGAATAGATATTATCATGAAGCTAATACTAGATGATTGCTAACTACTATATTAGAAATTGTTGTTGACTAATAGTAGCCAGTTGACTAATTATGTTACAAGATTTATATAGCTAGAAACACTAATAGTTGTTAAGATGCCTTTTGGAGAAAGGGACTAAATGTTAATAGAAAAGTAATGGCATCTTAAGTAGAATGATTTAGATTTATAGAAAATAATGATATATTATTAGAGAAAAGTATTTTGTTTGATGACTCATATCTGATTGTCCATTAATCAAGATGTCATAAATGGATTTATCGAAATGTTTATAAGAACTGCAGAGATGAGCTCAAAAAGGAGAAGAGACTTCGCTTCACTTTGAGCTCGGAAGACTTTAGGTTTAAGCCTTAAAGAAATACCACTTGACTAAAATAGTTATTCTGAGGCCCATTTATTACACGGCGATTACCATTTATTATAACTAATAAAGAAATTGCAAGGGTTAGCATAATATAAGAAAATGGTTTCTGCTCTGCCGTTATCGCTGCAATATTGCAACATTGGTATTACTATAGTATTCCAGAACATATGTAGATTTTAGCCAGTGAGCAATCTAATAGATTAGAACCAACTTTCTTTTGAGATTTCTAGTTAGTTATACTACTACGATTCACATTACAAATTGATCATGCAGTTCTAATTCTGACTGTAGTTAACAGTAAATAAATCTTTGCTCGTTAAAATTCATAAAGGTGTGTAAGATGCGAGATGAAACGCTTCATAGTGTCTAAATAAGTTTTTAAATTATTACAGGTACGAGTACATGCCAACATCTTGCCCAAGTTTTGTATTGTAAATTGAAACTTTTGACGAAATTTAATTCTTATTAAAGTAATTATACTTACAAAAATATATCAAACCGCAAAGATTTAATAAAACAATACTTTGGGTTATATCAAGCTGGACTATTGATTAGATACTTGTGTATTCATAAGCACTAGCATGGTTTCGTTATCGGAAGGTCAATTTGCAATAACCTCCTTAGCTTAATGAGAAAACAACATTAATTAAATCACTGTCATCCTATAGTCACTATTATGATGAGTGGGAAAATGGTGCAGCCACACTGCAATATTTTTTACCACTCCTTTGTAATTGGTGACAGTGGGCAAAATATATTGAGATGATATACGTATTAACAGGTTTACCTATTATAACGTTAAGTAAACTCAAAAATTTTGTAATTGTATTAAAAAATCATCTAAATTAAAATCCTTTTCCATTCTCTAGGATTAGATTAATGTTGGATTATGCCAGTGCATTGTTAACGATTGCGGTCGAAAGGTGAAATGCCATATTAGTAAAATTAATAGGAGATCAAGGGGATCCAGTATATCGATATAGTGCAGAAGTGGTAT